>NW_017729029.1:76421115-76426363 GCF_001723915.1 Gavialis gangeticus | reverse complement strand
CTTCTTGGTAGCTCACTCACCCCAAGTCACCTCAGGCAGGACTTGAACTTAAATCTCCCATGTGGTAGGCAGGAAGACTGCTGCACAGCCAGCACTGGTGGCATTACTCCAGCCTGCTAGGGGTCTTGACCTTCACAGAGCCCTGGCCTCATATCAAGCTGCCTGGCCTCTGGAGGAGCTGGAAGCAGAGCTGGGAACCTCTCAGGTCACTGCTCAGATCCTTCCTGGAGCGGGGGGAGCCTCTCCTGCTGGCTGTAGCCTCTCATAGGGGATCCTGGAGCCCAGTGGGGAGCCTCTCCTACCGGCCACACGCCATGCTGCTGAGGGTCCCACTGCTGCCTGCAGGTCCTACTCTTTCAGGCTCTTCTGGGGCACAGCTCCTGCCCTGCTGGCTCAGCTCTTGCCAGCTCTGTGAAGCTCCTTCCTTGTTGTCCCTCACTGGTCTCTCCTGAGTTAGCCCATGCTGCCCCTTTTATCCCCCTCCAGGTGACCCAAAGAGCCAATCGAGACACAGGGGAGTGAGTGTCTGGGGCCTGATTGGTGCAGAAAGGGAATCCCAAGTCCTCCAATCATCTTTTACCCCTTCAAAACCCCTGAGCCAATTCATTACCAGATTGGTGAGGAAAGGGAATCCTAAGTCTTCCAATCATCTTTTGCCCTTTCAAAACCCCTGGGCTAGGTCACTGCCAGCTAGCCTGTCACATATCATTGCACCAAAATTAGCTCAGTAGGCCTCCTAATATAGACTGCATGTTGTTTGGCAGTGAAGGTGTTAGAAAGCAGGAATAAAACAGGAGACTGGAAATTATCAAACAATAAGCGATGCCTCAAATAAAAAGTAGCGAGAGGATATGTCTGAACAGCAGCACCAGACATAGGATATAGATGAATCAATACATAGGGCATTGACTGTTCTTTGTGGCACTTGTTCACTCAGTATAGGGCCAGAGAGAGTTCTGACTCTACCAGGACAATGACGAAAGGGCTGATGAAAAGGAGGAGAGCCATCAGCCCGCTACCATCACCAAAAATAAAGGGGCCTATGTAAGCATTCAGAGAATCATAGAGTCATAGAAAATTAGGGTTGAAGGGACCTCAGGAGGTCATCTAGTCCAACTCCATGCTCAAAGAAGGACCATCCACAACTACATCATCCCAGCCAAGGCTTGGTCTAGCCAGGTTTTAAAAACCTCCAAGCATGGAGATTCCACTGCCTCTCTGAGTAGCCTGTCCCAGTGCTTCACTACCCTCCTTGTGAGGAAGTTTTTCTTAATATCTAACCAAAACTTCCCTTGCTGCAACTTGCTCCTTGTTCTGTCATCTGCCACCACTGAAAATAGTATAACTCCATCTTCTTTGTAACCACCCTTCAGGTAGTTGAAGGCTGCTATTAAATTCCCCCCTCAGCCTTCTCTTCTCTAGACTAAAGAATGTTCATAACAACATCAGAAAAGATGTATAGAACAGCAGCTGGTAGGAGACAGAGAGAGATCCTTGCTGCTGCATTGAATTGATGGGTAGCACAGAGATATAGCTCACTACTGGGAAAATGCTCTTTTATATTAGAGATGGATAATGCAAGGGGTGAGGAAATCTTTCATAGAGCAAGAGGCCCTGGTACTGTTATCACTAGGAAGATGCACACTGTCTCTTTTTCAGCCAGCCAGCAGGATTCTGCCACTGCTACTGAACCACTGAGGTGAATATTGCTGTATTTCCTTGATTATCCTGCTCCTGGGCTTTGAGAAGAGATTATTGGTCAATTGGCACCACATCTATACATTACAACTTGGCAGAGGCTGGACTGAACTCCCTCCTCCATGTTTTGATGGTGGAACTGATTTAATATGCCTCTGACTTCATGCACATGCATGAATACACATACAATTCTTTAAATAAAGTTGCATTTTTCAAGGTTTTGTTTTAATACTTTTAAATTGTATTTAAAAAGTCAGCTTCTTAAAGGCATCCCATTGTGTGCAAGACAAAATGTGTGATAGTAATTTTATATAAGCCATTCTCAGAGGCATGGGTGATGAGTTTTCAAGTGAGGGTTTTTTTAGTTAATTTCTGGCAAGGGATTCAGTCCCATTTGCAGCAGTGAAATCAAGGCAAACTGCTGTTTAAATTAAAACAAACAATGCTCTAATAGGGGAAGCAGCAGTATGTAAACAGAATAAGCAATATGCTCATCTGCATTTAGGCCTTGATTGAGCAAAGTATGTAACTATTTTAGCACAAATGCTTGCATTGAAGGTATTAGAGTTACTCACACATTTACTCAAATACAAGATCAGGTCTCCTCCCCCCCTCCCCAATCAGCAGAGGTGAGGGGAGCTCCTCACCTCACATTCACATATAATGAAACCTCATTACATACATTGTCTAACATTAAACTACCACCAAAAGGAGCATGTGCTCAGTAATGGAAACCAACCATGAAGTTGATTAAAGGCGGCCAACATTAAGCATGACTAGAAAACACATGCCATATTGTGTAAACATACTGATGGGAATCTACCACAAGGATAGATTAATGAAGCCCATCTGAATAAGATATATGATGTATATTGTGCTCAGTCCCCCCAGCACCAACTCTTTTGAGTCATAGTGAGCCACTACATTGAATACATTTAGACTTCAAATTCATTCCCATAGCTGAGCTGTTCCTCCCCCCACCACCCATTTCCAATGGTTACTGTTTTTCCACCAGCCTTAAATGTCTGGAAAACATCACCAAACAGGGCCCCAAGCAATCCTTCCAGAATCCCTGCTGGCCCCTTCTCTCAGCCTAGCACATATGATTAGTATGGCTCTGCTCTCCATGAGATGGAGCCAGACCAGTTTCCCTGCACTTCATCGGCTATAAAATCTTTAGAAGAGCCCAGGAATTGTGACAGAAGCACCCAGGTCCAGTCATGAGTTGGAGCTAATTAGCACGTGGATCCTTTGTGGTGGTTGGGAGGGGACAGGAATCCAGAGTGCAAACACACACACACACACACACACACACACACACACACACACACCCCCCCCCCCAGGGCTGAGCTCTGGTGGCACCATAGCTTGAAATGCTGTTTACTGTCCTGAGGCTCAGCTCAGTACATTTTATGATACATCATGAGCCTTTTGGCTTTGGGTGAATATTGTGCATAGTCTATATTATTTATAAGTGGGGAGGGGAAAGTACTGCTATAGAGTACCTGTGCTAAAACTTGCAGCAATTCCAAAAAGATAAAAATGCATCAATTCTGGATGAACCAAATCGCTACAAGCATGTTTATTTCAAAGCCAGAGTTTTCAAATTAACCTTTCAATTCCATATGCCCAGGGAAACCAGGGTATGACAGTAAGGTGGGGGAGGGAAGAGGCTGCTTGGGGGAGTAAGGGGGGCAGGGGACAAGGGGGTCACCTGAACCTCCCCCAGATTTAAAATTTTCCCTGCTGTAGCAGTGGGAGGGGGAAAATTCAAGGCAGACATCTAATAGTTTCTATACCCAGAAAATTATAATAAATGTATACATTTTCCATACATCTATAATCTAATTATTGGGGGGGGCTGTCTTACATTTGAGTAAATACAGCAAGTACATGTGGCCAAGTTGTGAGCCTTCATATGCAGCTCCATGAAATTTTTTCTTTAAAATGTTTTAAGAACATCCATCTTCAGCAGCTTTTGAAAAAGAGAAGTCACTGCATTGCTGTAACCAGTTTTCCAGCAGTTCAGAAAGTTTGTTTATAAAATCTAAATTTTAATACAAGTGTACAAATCATTAACAGTGAATATGAAACATCTGCTCTGAAGCGTACTACAGCATGCTGGGGCCTATCTGGAAAAGATACGCTGTTTTGTAATTCTGCCTAGCCACAGGAACCGTAATCTAGATATCGGTCTCATAATTCAGGGTGACTTCCCTCTTTGTGCAATAGTATTGCCAGATGGTCTACATCTTAGCTGCTCAGCTCCTCTCTCAACGTCTGAAGATATAGCAACCATATACTGAAAATTTGAAAATTGTACATCGACTCCCAATGGGAAAGTATAGACTTTAACATTCTTGTCATCCAAAATATTGGACTTTCTATCTATTAGGCATTGAAAGAAACCTCAACAGATGAGTTTTACCTCAGGTATGTATTGCTGGTCATGGAGGTCAATCCATTTTTTGCACCTTGAATTTGATTACTATGATAAATTTCTTAGAAAATTTTGCTAAAGAAAATAACTGCAGTGTCTGAAATGTAAATTTGTGAGACCTATTTTTAATATCACCTCTGAGAATTTAAGATTTATTTGATATCTTATAGTATGTCTATAAGGCAGTCACCAGTGTGAGAGTAACTCAAGTAGATATGAGCTTAGGTACTGTTAGCAGTGAAGCTCAATGTAGACTAGCTCCCCAGCATTCACCCAGAGTTCCCAGTAACTTTAACAGCTTGCACTGAGCTACCACAACTACAGTCATCGATACCCAATCTACCTAATTTAGAGCTAACTCAGGTGAATCTACAAGAGCTTTAGTCATAGATCTAACAGCAATGTAGACATAACTTTAGTGTTTCATCTAGGTATATAGATTTGTGCATATGTGTGTACACACCTAAGCACAAGTTTTTACACTGAATATACTAAGTACATTAAATAATACTGAATACTATCCATAAGCTTAAACAACACTTTAATCACCAAATGACACCAAGAGAACATTGCCTTGTTAGTCATATTTTTAACCCCTAAACTTTCATATATGTTATGTTTGATGGTCTTTGTTTTGCCATCTTTCTTCATAGTGAGCAATTCCTTACTCTGCAAAAAGGGTCTTACAAAAAATGTGTATCATCAATTTCCATAATGTTTCTCAGGCAAGAGAAATTAATTGATTTTACTGTAAGCATGGCAGAGTTGTGCCCACATAAATTATAATTAGAGATAAAGAGCTGACATCAACAGTGCTGACCCAGGGATCAGAGTCCTTTTAGTTTCATCTCCCATTTTTCTATCAACATTATTTTTGAAGTAGTTTGGTTTTCTTCTCCCTAGGATTACCAAGAAACTTGTCAGAAATCAATTACCAGACTAACAAATGAAGCAAAGAAAATTGGACTGCAAGTGACTGTGGGTAAAAAAAACACAGTATCTACTGGTTAATAGGACAGTAGTAAAGCAGGGACCTCACATAACAATAAAGAAAATAAAGTTTTAAGCAAGTGACCCACTTCAAGCATTTAGGTTCCATCATAACACAGA
>NW_017729029.1:76414052-76416115 GCF_001723915.1 Gavialis gangeticus | reverse complement strand
TAGGATTACCAAGAAACTTGTCAGAAATCAATTACCAGACTAACAAATGAAGCAAAGAAAATTGGACTGCAAGTGACTGTGGGTAAAAAAAACACAGTATCTACTGGTTAATAGGACAGTAGTAAAGCAGGGACCTCACATAACAATAAAGAAAATAAAGTTTTAAGCAAGTGACCCACTTCAAGCATTTAGGTTCCATCATAACACAGAATAATAATATAAAAGGAAGACATTAAAGGAAGAATAGAAGCAGGAAGTAGAGCCTACTTTGCATTGCACAAGCTCCTGCCATTAAACTATCATTCAAGGAAAAATTAAGCTTCTAGTATATAAACCCATAATCAGGCTATGTATGACCCATGCCAGCACTATTGCATCATTTTAAAATGGAGGAGTTTTATGGAAAATCTTTGGTGCCAACACAAAAATGGCACATAAGCACCAATAATAAGCTATTTCAATTGTACAGAGATCCAACCCTGATGCAGGAAATGACTACACTACACAGCTAAAGAGTCTGGGCCATACTGAAAGAAGAAAAGCAATCTGGACACCAAAGAAAGAGCTCCTTGGTGCCCCTGGATGACGAAGATGAAGGTGGCTAAATGATATAGAATCAGACGTATGAAAATTTAAAGGTAAATGGCTGGAGGGAAAAAAAGCTCACAACATGTGGGAATAGATAAAAATAGTGGAGGTATCAAAGGCCTCTAGGGTCTATAGTGCTAAATTATTATTATTAATTTTAGTCAGAAATCAATATTATACTCAGAAGAGCCTCTGGATCACATACCGACATGGAGAGCATGCAAAAGCCTTCAAAACTTTTTTGGAGAAGGCTTTTTTTTTATATGTATTTGTCTCACTCACTATGGATAAGATCTAAGGCAGGGGCAGACAATTATTTCGAGCAGAGGGCCGCTTACCCAGTTTTGGCAGGCTGTCAAGGGCTGCATGGGTAGTGCCACCCCTTGACAGGTGCCCCACCCCCTTGTCATCATCTTGGGACCAGTGTCCCAGGGTCAGCACCAGTGGGGCCCAAAGCGGGGCACAGGCTGGCAGGGGTCTGTGGAGCTCGGCTGCACCAGCAGAGAGAACAGGGAACTGGCCTGGCTCCACAGATCCCCTGCTGGCTGGGACCCTGTGGTCCTGCCACCCTGCTCTGGGCCCTGGCAGCACTGGCCCTGGGACACTGGTGCAGGCCCCATGCTCCCACCAGCCCCCCGCCCACTTACTCCCAGTGCCCACCCCACCCTGTGATACAGGCAGGGGGCAGCACACAGCCCCAACCCCCTGTTTGCCGCCAGAGAAGAAGCTGGTGCTGAGCACAGGGTAAAGTGGCCCCTCACCTGCCCCACTGCCACTGCTCCCTGCTGCAGGAGCTCACAGCCCAGGCAGGACTGTCTGGAGCAGGCACAGGCAGCCCCACCTGGGCTACAAGTAGGTGTAGGGCAGGGCACTGGCCACGGGGCGAGCGAGGGGCCACTTTTCCCCACGCTTAGCACCAGCTTGTAACCCATCAGTGCTGCACGCGGAGGCAGCAGCTTTGGCCCCCCTACTTGCCGTGCCAGGCAGTGTTTGCTGCTTCTGCCCACCCAGCGCTCAGGCGCTGGGTGGCAAACACTGCCCAGCATGGCAAGTGCGGGGGTCGCAGCTGCTGTTGCCATGCACAGCCCCGATGGGCGAGCCTGGAGCCAGTGCGGAGCCAGAGGGTCCGGGTTACAAGTTGTAGCTAAGTGCGGGGGGGGGGGAAGCGGCTCATGCCAGCCCCGTACCCAGTGCCCCGCATTGCAGCCACTTGCAGCCTGCCTGGGGCTGCCTGTGCCTGCTCCGGACAGCCTCGCACAGACTGAAAGCGGCTGCAGCAGGGAGCGCCGGCCACAGGGTGGGGGAGGGGCTGCTTTCCTCCACGCTGGGAAGGAGTAGGGAAGCAGCCCAAGGAAAAGTTGAGCACAGGGGGGAAAAGTGGCCCCTCCCCTGCCCCATGGCTGGTGCTCCCTGCTGCAGCCACTTGCAGCCCATGTGGGGCTGTCTGGAGCAGGCACAGGCAGCCCCAGGCAGGC
>NW_017729029.1:76398627-76409052 GCF_001723915.1 Gavialis gangeticus | reverse complement strand
CATTGCAGCCCCAGGCAGGCTGTGAGTGGCTACAGCGTGGGGCACTGGCTACAGGGAGGGTGAGGGGCCACTTTCCCCTCCCCGTGCTCAGCTTTTCCCTGGGCCACTTTTCCCCAGGCTCCTTCACTGCCTGGGGTCCTCTCCTGCCTTACCTTAGTTTCCAGCACGAGGCAGCTATGTGGTCCCAGGCCAGAAGCCCTCGCTGGGGCTCCCGGCTTGGGGGGCAGGGCTGGGCTTCCCCTGGGTCCTACTGCCCTTCGTTCCTGGCAGTTTTTACAGGAACTAAGGACAGATTAATATTAATTTTCTAAATTTTTTAGGGGCCCTGCAGGCTGGATAGAATGGCCTCGTGGGCCATATTTTGCCCACCCATGATCTAAGATAATCCAGTCAAAATAAGAGGACATGAAATAAAACACCTCATACTTCAGTTATTGCCTTACAAGCTTTAATGATTTTGAACTGGGTGATTTTCAGGAAACCTGAAGGGTAAATAAATTTCAGCTGCAGTAATTAAAGGGCTTCACCCTAAAATAGCAGCTGCTCTCTATTCCACCCTTGACCCTAAGATTACTGCTGTTACTTTGTGAAAAAGGCAGTTTAGTAAGTTATGTGAAGTATATAGAATGGATAATAAATGACCTATAACCCAGTGGATGAACAGCTGCAACTTTAGTCTGCAACAACTTCATCAAGATTTTGGAGGGCCGAGACATTGCTTTGGAGAGGTGAAAAATGGATAGAGAAGAATTAGCTTCTTCATAGGGGTCTCCATAAAGGTAGATGAAGATAGAATACCATAGTTTTCTGTAAAGAGCATTCCCCAATATTTTAGATCTGAAAGCAAACATCTCTCTACTAAAATCTATTGTATTTTGACTCTTTGTCCTTCACAGATCATGTAAAAAAACCATAGCATTGTGGAAACAAAAAAGATTCAGAGGCATTTTTTCCCCCAAGATTTTCCTCCTGAGTTACAGACAGAAGTATGGTCTTAACTGACTTTAAGAATTTTCTTACAATAAAGACTTTAAAGAACTCCTCCTTGACCACCCAACAGTACCAAAAATTCAGGAAGAGGATGTACTATGTATGTGCCTTCAATCCAGCAAAAGAAGGCCCTGGTGTAAGGGCATGAATAAGCATCATACTCTGAAAATACAAACAGCTTCTTTACTAAACATATCAGTTAGAACAGGTGTCACATTTCTTCATCTGGTGTTAAAGTTAAAGTTACAGGTTACAGTAAGCAAACCTGTACTTGAAAAGCTGGAACTAAAGTGCAGAAGACAGATCAATATAAATAGGCCTTGCATCAAGTATCCTCTTGTAACAGCTGCTGCTGCATTTGCAGCAGGGCTCTGGGTCCCTGGAAAGGCAGAGCAGGAAAGTTTGCAGAAAGTTGTTGCTTGCAAGAGCATAGGTATGTTTTTGACTGGCTCCTGAGGCAGGAGAGGAGAGGGAACTCAGCCCCGGAGACTCAGCCAGGCTCAGAGAAGAAAAGGGACCTGGGACCATAGAGCGTGGGTAGGAACCACCCTGCAGGCTGCCTGTGAAGTGAACCTGCCTTTAGTGACTGGGAGAAGATGACCTGATATCCTTTTTCCCTCTGTGAGGCAGAGGGACCCATGTGGAGGAAAAAGGGTGGTAAAGCAGACTTGCCTAGGAGGGCAGGGTATTGATCTAGGAAGGCTCTGGGGAGAGTTAACTGAGAACCGGCCTGGGGCGGAGGGTGTGATAAACCCAGGGTTGTTTCAGTTATCAGCCCAAGGGGCCGGGTCTGGGAATTGGAGAAAGGTGTTTTTGGGGAAAGGGAACAGTGTGTTTTTCTTTGCAGATACCACAGACAGCTGGAGCAGAGGAGAGCTGCTCTTCCCCATGAGGCTTTAGCAGAGAGCAGGACTTTCTGAAGCAGCAGCACCAGCCATGGTTATTGTGTTGCCAGTGTGAAGGAGAGCTGATGTCTTGTTAACCCTGTGTGCACCTGCTGAAACTCACTGGTGTCTCAAAGTTTTGTCTAGGGAGTTGTACTAAGGGTACAACTTTGATTCTATTTGTACAGTGTTTTAGTTCATTAATACCTGCCTTTGACAAATGGATTATTAATATCCTGTTCTGCTGTTAACCTCGTTCATATGTTGACTGTTTTGTAAATAATACTCTGTGTAAATAGTTAGACTGTATGTACTCCAGCATATGGGGAAACTGTAGCAAAGCACTCCACAGAAAGGTGGCCCCAGCCTTAGGGGCTGGGAGGTTGACCAAAAATCTGACACCCTGGGACCCTAGATCCAGATGTGGCCGTGGGTACCACCATGGCTAGGGTTACACTCTTATTAGCACATGCTGTCTGAGATACAGATTACTGCACATGCTGAAGAAGCTGGGCCCATAGTGTTCTACCATGTGAGTGAGGCAGGTCCATAGAGCAGTTTGAACTCTAACGTTTATGTAATTTATGTTGCTGAGGGTGGGGTAGAGTAGGAGGGAAGCGGGAGATAAGAAAAAGAAGGGCCAGCCTCCAGGTATTAATTCTCTTCAGAAGTCATTCTTCATTTCCTTTCCAAATCATTAAGACGCCTCCACATTTTAGACATTTGTTAACTACTGCCACATCTGTCAACCCATAAAATTCATGTTAACAATGTAATAAAGACATCAATGACATAGTGTTCAGTACTCAGTGCCAATCACTGTGTGTCAGAAGAGTACTTTGCTGCCAAGGAACCAGCTTCCAAGCACCAAAAAAACTCAGTATTCTATGTCCCTTCTTCCCACCATTCAATTCGGGCACGTCACAGCATGGAAGTAAAATGGCTTTGGCATAATTACCTGTAAAATATTGCTCTTAGATCTGCAAATCCTATTTTGTGTTTACAAATAATACTAACCCAGAGGTATATGGGGATCATGCCTGATGTTTTTGTTGAAGGATGATTTTCACCTCAGAAGGATAAGAGGATAAGAAGGATAAGAACCAGAACTAAGAAGAGCTTGTCAAAACGCACAAAAGATGTCAATCAAAATATAGTTATTGGGGAACTTGCAGGCATGTGTTGGAGTGTGTGCATATTGCAATTTTAGGGAGTTCTGTATCTGTTATTCTGAAACAGTTCCTTTTGTTCAACAGACCACTAATACGAGCTACCTGACAGGTCTTTTATCCCTCTGCCTAGACATGCTTAGACAACAGGGCAAACTTGGGACCTAGTGTATTCAAATGCTAAAAGCATGACTGCACTAAAGTGCAGACAGCTCTCCAAGCAAGTGACCTCTATATAGCCACATTTGATAACTCCAAAGTAGTATGTTCCATTTATGGACTTTTGTTTTGCGAGTCCTTGGTTTAACCCTACATTCCAAGAGACAATTGTTAATGAACAGATGATTTTAATATTAAATAGGTTTCAGGTAAGGGAGAATGGGAAAAGATTTCCAGGACCACTATGACCACTGTCTCTCCTCTTGGGTCTCAGAAGTAGACATCTAACTATTGAGCTGATTACATATGCATCTACTTAAATTTGTGTGTGCAATAATGGTAATTGTGTATATAGTTTGTTAACATTTATGTACAAAAACAAATATCTAGGCTTAGAAGACTAAAGCTAGGAACTTACCCTACTTATTTTTGTCTATCAACACACAGCATCGATTTTAAGTGCCAATACAAGATTGGCACATAGGATTTGGGAACATGAGCTCTAGGGAAAAGTCAGGGCAACCAATTATATAGTATCCGAGAGGGCAGTTTGCAGGAAAGTTCATTTTGATGATAGCAAATGACTTGAAAGTTCCTGTCTGAGTGGCAGCTGACATAAAAGAAGGCATTCTATCATTTTATGTTCTTGCCTTGGGCTTAGAAAGGAACTGATTGTCAAAAGCTCTATATGAAGAGAATGATATTTTCCATCTGCAGTTTGACAATGTTTGCCTGATAAAGATCAGTAATGATCCTTGTGCAGGCATAACTCAAATCAAATGAATTTTTCAGGACTTAGCGACAGCCCCAATTCATGCTTCAACTGCACAGACTTTATGATCTACAGCACTTTCTTTCTAAGATAGTAAGTACGTAGGCAAGTTCCCAGGGAAGTTAATATTAAGGTTGCCTTCAAACATGTTCAGATGTTTTTGAGCAGTATTCATCTGAGTGAAAGGTTCTGTTCAGTTCCCTTTCAATTAAAAACACACATAGTGTTCTGCACTGCTAGTTACCAGGTTCCAGTTCTTGCTTTCCTGGCTTAACAAAGGCAATCCCTCTGGCTGATTAAGGAAATAGCTGTTAATATTAAGCCACTTAGAATAAACATTAAGGGTCCTTTATAACAGGAATTGTAGTTTGAATGGTAGACTGATTATTTCTGTTTAAATGTCAGAGCATAGATGTATTCTTCTGCATCTCACATAGTCAAGAAACTGACTTACAAACAGCAAAAGGTGGCACTTCTATTTACTCATCTGACCTCTTTTGTAGGTTATACATTTTCCTGATAAAAGTGCTCCACACCAAAACATACATAGGATTAATTTGTATTCGGGAGAGAGAGCATGTTTGGGGAAGAAAGTATCACAATGAGATATTTTGAAGTCTGACAACAAAGACTTGTTTCTGCAGAATAAAAAGTGACCAACTACTGTGTAGACTGCTCAGAATTGCCAGTCAGGTCACCCTGACTGACTCAGTGAAATAGCAGGGAATCTCAAGAACACTCAGGCAATTGCTGCCCAATGACAAAAATTCAGGTGGGATAGATAGTATGTATATTTCAACTCTAATCTCTAAGTTAACTGTCTGGCACCCAGCTCCATCAACAGCATTCAGAGAGCAGCAAAAATGCATCTGGCACTGCACGCTGTGAATTGTGTAGAACTTCATGAGAAGGTAGATGCAGGTGGCTTGCATTTTTTGGCACAAAATGTCTCATGGCATCATATTGCATGGTTCTGGTTCTATATATACATATTTCAAGATCAGTCCTTGTAAAAGCACAAGCAGAGCTTTTACGTGAAATATGCCATTACATCATACAGTTGCTCAGAGATATGCAACTTATTCTAGAAACAAATTTCTTCACCCATCCAACACTTTACAAAACAGTCAGCTCACCTGCACTCCTGTATAAATGACTGAGCAGGGATAGTAGCTCCAAAATCTTTGTGTAGTTTGGTTTTGATTTTGGACTCACAGGTGTGTCTTTGAAAGGCAATGACACCACAGTCTTTGTAGTAATGTATTATGGTGTCAGCAGAATTAGACTCAAATCCCGCATCCTACTGTAGGAACAGAATCCGATCTACCTTTATATGCATTATAAAGTTACATCTGCTGTAAAAGAACAGAAAAGCTTTAAAGTGAAGCATTTGGAAGTTGAAAAATGCCAAAATTTTCACTGCGTATGCAACGCTTGGGAGTGCCTAGAGATATAGGGACAGATTATATTCCACCTATTAGGTACGAAAATAGATTTAGGCATTTATGTTGTGTAACCTTGTTCAAGTCAAGTCCCTGAAAGACTGTTAATACAAAAAGAGGGTGGGACCTCAGCTTAAGTCTCAAAAAAGCGGTGAAGGGGATGATGACTATAAGGCAAGATGGTATGCAACAAAAGTAGATGCATTAATAGATTTGAGCAGAGTGGAACAGAACCACACTGAGGCACCTCAGTTCACTTATGTGTCTAACCAGTGGAATAGATGGCTCATCATCTTTAATACATGATCACATACCTTATTGGCTAATTCATAGGATCATAGAAACATAGAACATTAGGGTAGGAAGGGACCTCAGGAGATCATCTAGTCCAACCCCCTAAGTAGCACTGGAATTGACTTCACAAGGTCATCTAGTCCAGTTTCCTGCTCAAGGTGGGTTGATCCCTGACTAAACCATCCCAGGCAAGTTTCTTTCTGTTCACCCTGCTCTTGGACCTGTAACCTGGGTGTCCCCAAAGTGAGTGGCCCCCCTTACCAATAGAAGGGGAAAGCCAGCAGGGCACACGTGCTGGGGGTGGAAACTGCAGTCTATTCACAGTTCCCTCCCACTTATGTCTCAGTACAGGAGGAATAGAAAATGATGTCTTAACCAGGTACAAATTTAATATATGTCTATAAAAATTTAGTGAACTAAAGTGAGTATTTACAGGTTACACATGCATATAAATATAACTATATACACATCTAAATGCAACAGGTAAGCATACTGGTCCCACCGGTATGAACAGGCAAGTTCAACAATAAATGACACTCTAAAATACAAGGTGTACAATAGTTAATAAACACTCCTAAAATGCACAGCAGGTATCAAACAATCAATAAACATTCCAAAATATGAGTCGCAGGAGTTCTCTAGTGGTTCCCCTCCTCTAGGGGATCTCTTCCTCCTGCCTCTTATTGGGGCTACCTTTCCCCGAGTGTCACTCCCTGGTGGGGGACCTGTTGCTCCACTGACCCATGTGTCCGAAGCCAGGTGGGGCAGTGTTCATAAGCTTCCTGGCCTGGCTAATGTTTATCCAAGGGAGGGCTCAGTCTAGGCCTCATAGAAGCAGTGTGACTCACTCATGTGTCCCAGTGGCTCAATCCTTCTCAGGTGGAGTTGTGAGCCTGGGCCACCTTGTGCATACCCAGGGCCGTGCCACTCTGCATGCTGTTCCCTGCACTCAGGAACCACTCCATTCCCAGGGCCCTTGCAGACCTACTGCAGGGAACAGGTTCCAGACCACCCGGCCCCTCCTTCTCCTGGGCCTTATGCCCCACAGTGACTGACCCCACGGTAGTGCTGGCTCCTGTGCCTGGCCTCACATCATGGTTGGAGCCCAGAGTCACATCACTGCAGCTCCCAGGGTCCCAGTCCCTCATGGACCCTCTGTGCAGCAATGCCTGCACCATAGTCCAGCCTCGTGCTGGGGTTGGAGACCTGAGCCATCTTGCTGTGGCTCCCAGGGTCCTGGTCCCTTGCGGACCCTCTATGCAGCAACGCCTGCACTGCCTACCATTTCTGTCCAGGAGTGGAATCTTTTGGGCTCTTCTGGGCAGCCAGGCATGCCCACTGGGCAGCTCTCCCAGCTCTTCTCGGCTCTGGGACCTATTCCCTTGTCAACTGCGCCGCATGCTCGGCCCACAGCTGCTTATATCCCCTTCTGGGGCTCTGCACTCAGATTAAAAATGAACCAATTAGAGGGGCTGTAACTGCAGTTCCCAATTAAGTCCACTCCTTCACCCCACTTTGGAGTAGAGAGGGAGCTAACTCTCCTCCTGGCTCCTCCCCTGCCCATTTCCGATTGGTGGGTTTTGCCCCACTAATAGCATTCACAGTTTCCTAAGCCGGGAGAGCTAGGCAAAGCCCAGCAAACCCGCCACAGAAGTTTCCAGGGATGGCGATTCCACAAATCTCTAGATAGCCTGTTCCAATGCTTGACCACTCTCATAAGCAGAAAGTTCCTCCTAATCTCCAACCTAAATTTCCCCTGCTGCAGCTTGAGGTCATTGCTCTTAGTCCCACTCCCTACAGCCACAGAAAACTTCCCATCTCAATCCTCTGTACACTGTTATCAAATCTCTCCTCAGTCTTTCCCACAAGAAGCTCTTTTAGCCTTTCTTCATAAGTCATGCTTCTCAGGCTTCTAAGTATTTTTGCTCTACACTTTCCAATGTGGATCAAAAACTGGACATAGTAATCTCAGTGAGAACTCATCAGTGATGAACAGAGTACAAGAATCACTTCTCTTGATTTGCAAGTGATACTCCTGTTAATATAACCCAGGACTGTCAACTGTATCCCCCAGGTTTTTCTCTGCAGTCTAGCCAGGCATTCACCAGTTCACTGAAAAGTTAATGAGCAGCTATTCAGTATTATCCTTTCTCCTTTTTGTTCACCCTCTGGTCTCAAGTCTTATTCACTGCATACTTTTGAAACCCTTTTCTGACAACAGAATAATTATATTTCCCAAAACCTGTGTGTGGCTTTCACTTCTGTGTTATCCGACTGCTTCATGAATACAAGTGAATTCATGTTCACAAATATCCTTTTGATATGGAGCAAGGGAGTGATGTTATCCTCAGTTAACACCCACACAGCTAAGGTAGAGATTAAAGAGCAAGTATCCGGTAATTTTGGGTGCCCAATCTGAAAGGTCTAGGACCTGGTCTGAGACTACTAAAACTAGAGTACTTAGCACTGTATGGTCATTATATGTTCAAGGCACAGCTCTTTTGAGTGATATTGCAGCAGGGAGTGCTCAGCACTCCCAACCATAACCTAGATCTCATTTCCAGCACTGAGAAAATGAGTACACCATAGAGCTCACATCACTTGTAGCAGGCTTATCAGGCTAATGACCATATGCAAGCTAAAAAACCTGGATGGTGAAATTCCAGCTGTTTTTAGCAGCAAATCTGGTAACAGCAGATGAGCTAATAAACACGTCAGCTATTTCAGCTGCTCATTACTGAGATCTGTGGCAGATAAATGGCTATTGTTATTGGCCTGACATAAATGTCCATCTTCATTAGCCATATGCCTAATTTTCTCCCCAATTCCCTCACTGATTCCCACTTTCCACTCCTTGCTTTGGCAGTCCCTTTCTAACCTTAGCTCTGAGTTGCAGTTTTCCTTTCCACTTCTCCTTCTCTCTCTCTCCACCAAAACACAGAGAAGACAACAGACAACACCCAGGTTGGAATATTTAAGAACCCTCCTCCCTCAATCCTCACCCTAGTCTTTAATCTATTGTTGCCTCTTCTTACAGATACATGAACAATTTGGTCAGGCCAGGATCTGTGAGGGGATCAAACACGGGGCCAGCCCACAATTTTTGGGGGCCCCTGCAAGATAGTTTTGGGGCCCCCCAATCCATCAAACAATCCAAATTACAGTATAAACTTACTGAAATAAAATAGTCAGGACCGGGCTGCATGCATGTGGGCTGTGCTGCAGGGAGTGCAAAGTGGGGGCAGCATGTGCTGGGGACACCTGGGTTCCCTGCCGGGGCGGGACCGGAGCCAGGAACTCCTTCCCTGCTCTGCCTGCATCAAGCCCTTTAAACATGGTGCAGGCAGCAGGGGGTGAGCAGGACATGGCCCCTTGGCTTCAGGTTCCACAGGATAGGATGGGCCAGTCCTGAATCAAGCATATTCATTCCCCGATCATGACAATGAAATACCTGAAATTTAGTTGCTGTACTCCAGCAGGTCTATATTATACACACTTTCTAAGGCTTATAAACTTGCCAGATGGGGATAGATTTTACAGGGATTGCAAAAGGAACATTTCTGACAACGATTGTTCAAGCCCCCGCTACAAAGTAGGGGGCATTAATGCTTTTCAGAAAGGTCAAATTTTTAATTTTGTAAAACAATTTATTGTCCCCACCCCACCCCTAGTTCTCAGGAATGACAAAATCATTTTGGGGTAAAGGTTTCAAAACAGCAACAAAAGATTCAGAAGCAGGCATGTCACGTGGAAGATATCACCCCAAGTATTAAAGTTTGGCAAATTTATAAGCAATTACAAAATTTTCTGCAAAGTACTACAGAACAGAGGCTAGTAGCATCTTCTTTCTTCACCCACCCCAACTTGGTATGGGCTGACGAGGGTATGGGCTGAGGAGGGAGAGGAGGATCCAGGTAGTCAACCAAAGACTGTGGCGCTGGTGTCATTGGGAAGGCTTCCATGACCACAGCCCACTCTTTGGAGGAAGAGGCAGCGAGCTGCTGGGAAGAGATGGCCTCCACCTCTCTGCTGGGGAGGAGGGTCTTCTCAGCCAGACTGGCTGACCTACTCCACCGGGCTTTAAACTAAGCCCGCTGGGGAACACGGGGACTACAACCACTGCTGGCCCACTGAGCAACCATTGCAAAGGCAGCAGGCCAAGGCACTTAAGGGAGCCCACCACTGCCCCAGCCCTGGTACAATCTGTGGGCAAGTCAAGAGCCCCCCAAGGGGACACTTTCCTGCCTGTACACAAATGCCAGGAGCATGGGGAATAAGCAGGAAGAGCTCATCCTTCTGCTTAATGCAAATAATTATGACGTCATAGGGATAACGGAGACCTGGTGGGACTCCACCCATGACTGGACCACAGGTATAGATGGCTATACCCTGTACAGGAGGGATTGTGTAGATAAAAGGGGTGGGGGTGTAGCTCTCCATGTTAAGGAAAGCTACGCATCCCTGCAAGCTGATGTTGGCGACCAGGGTGGACGACTGGAGACCCTCTGGGTTAAAGTCAGTGGGGAACACAGCACAGGGGATACAACAGTGGGAGTCTACTACAGACCTCCCACCCAAAGTCCTGAGCTTGACCAGTTGTTCACCCGGGAACTGGCTGAGGCCGCATGCTCCAGGGCCACGGTTGTCATGGGTGACTTCAATTACCTGGATATCTTGTGGGAGGATCACTCAGCAAAATCCAAGTGGTCACAAAG
>NW_017729029.1:76398071-76398383 GCF_001723915.1 Gavialis gangeticus | reverse complement strand
ACAGCGACCATGAGCTAATCACCTTCACCGTCCGCCGTAAAGCTGGCAAGTCACTCAGCAACACGGAAGTCCTTGACTTCAGGAAAGCCGACTGACAAGCTCAGGAGGTGGGGAGTCAGAGGAAAAGCAAGGACAACATTGGACCCCTGCTGAACCAGATGGGACAACTGATGCCCAGGAAAAAGCCAAACTATTTAATGGGTACTTTGCATTGGTCTTTCATCAGTTCCCATGCCCACCACGGGACAGGGAAGTCCAGGTGAGGGATATCCCCTGCCCTCCATTAATGCTGACCTCATGAAGGAACACTTT
>NW_017729029.1:76383958-76397774 GCF_001723915.1 Gavialis gangeticus | reverse complement strand
AGAACCTGATGGTGTTTAACACTGAAAAATGCAAGGTTCTCCACTTTGGGAAGAAAAACCTGCAGCATCCTTATGGGCTCAGCAGTGCTATAGTGCCTAGTATGACAGAAGTATGAGACTTGGGGGTCATCATTGACCACCAGATGAACATGAGCCTGCAATGTGATCCTGTGGCTAGTAAAGCGACCAAAATGCTGGCTTGTATCCATAGATGCTTGTCAAGCAAATCCCAGGACATCATTCTCCCTTTGTACTCAGCCTTGGTGAGGCCGCAGCTGGAGTACTGCGTCCTGTTTTGGGCTCCACAATTCAAAAAGGATGTGGAGAAGCTTGAGAGAGTCCAGAGAAGAGCCATGCGCATGATCAGAGGTCAGGAAAACAGGCCTTAAAATGACAGGCTGAGAGCCATGGGGCTCTTTAGCCTGGAAAAGTGCAGGCTCAGGAGTGATCTGATGGCCACCTATAAGTTTATCAGGGGTGACCACCAGTATCTCGGGGAAAGTTTGTTCACCAGAGCACCCCAAGGGATGACGAGGTCAAACGGTCATAAACTACTGCAAGACCGTTTCAGGCTGGACATAAGGAAGAATTTCTTTACTGTCCGAGCCCCCAAGGTCTGGAACAGCCTGCCATCGGTGGTGGTTCAAACACCTTAATTGAACACCTTCAAGAGTAGATTGGATGCTTATCTTGCTGGGATCCTATGACCCCAGCTGACTTCCTGCCCTTCAGGTGCGGGGCTGGATTCGATGATCTTCCGAGGTCCCTTCCAGCCCTAATGTCTATGAAATTCCTTGGAAGTTCTAATTTAGAGTGTTTGAGAAATATTTAGGGAAGCTACTCCCTCATGTTGACCACCTGTTTATTCATTTGTCAGTGCCAACTATCCCTCCCAAAACTACGGGAAACTTCCACATCAAAATGCCATCAGTATTTATTATTTCTTTTGTCAATTTTTTGTCTTATTCGTTGTTCTCAGCTGTCTGCATACAAAGAGACAGACATAGCCCATGCCAAAAAGTGCTTGCAATTTAAGATGATAAAAAAGTATACAAAAAGGTAGGGTGAGAGATCTGCAATCAAAATATGAAAAATTATGCATCTATTCATAGATTTAAGGTCAGAAGGTACCATTATCATCATCTTGTTTGCCATCCTGTACAACACAGGTTACAGAATTTCACCAAGAGCTTCTTAATAGTACTAGTATGGGCAAACATAACATGCTGGCTACAAGCGCCAAATCAACCCATCCTTAATTAGCTGCCTAATTAGGCAACAGAAAAAGCAGGTTTTAAAGGAGTGCTGCAGAAAAGGATATGGATAGTTTTTGAGAAGCCAATTCAAACAGTGAATCATGTGAAGAAAGGAAAGAAAGATGGTTGTGGAAATAAGTCTAGAATTTTGGGCAGAGCAGAAAGGAATGAAAGATGATGTGGCAGGGAAGAATAACTTTTTTTGTGAATAACCTTGGAGGTGACAATAAACAGTTTTAAGTTGTAGTGGCGGTGAAAAGGAACTGGCAAAGAGATTCAAAGAAGGGTGATGATAGAATCAGGAATGATGTAGCAGGAAGATTATCTTAGAAGAAGTATTTTGAGGGAGAGGCAGGGAAAGGGGGCAAAGTGGATGTCAATAGATGGAAGGCAGTAGATAAAGTGTGAGTAGCATTTTGGCTCTGTAGCTTTATGGAAACAGACCAGATCTAAAAATGTCTATAAGGAAAGATTTGGACATAGCTTCAGAGTGTGGATCAGGAGAGAGAGGGTGTCACACATGGCCACCAAAAAGGCAGAAGACACCAGAACTTTAGTGAGGCAGAAATGACTGAGTGGGACACCTTTGAGAAGGATAAAGGGATCCAATTTCAGTCATGTTAGGTTAAAGACAAATGGGAAAAATATCAAGGAAGAGATGTCACAGAGAGGCTGAGATGCAGAACTAGAGAGAACAATACAGATCACAAGTGCAATCTAACTTGAAAATAAATTTTCCTGGCTACATATTATTTACCAGAGTTGCTTTTTAAACTTAAATAGCACCTTGCACATCTCAAGGACCCTTGCAAATACTACTGACTAAGCCCCAAAACATACCTTTGAGTAAAGTATGCTTAGCAGGAAAATGTATGTTCTTTAAAAGTTAAATCATGCATGCTCCACATTGCATAACCTGCATTAATATTTGAAATTCGACAAAACTGGATTATGTATATTCTACAATAACTAGTATAATTACTAATCTTTGGAGTCCCTTGCTATAATGTCAAAATCTAAGATGTGAGCATCATAAACAGTAAAGTGGAGAGTTGGAGTTATTTCCAGTAACCAAGCCAGACAGGTAGTGCAATAGCAATGTATCATTTACTTTTCAGTTAGAGAACCTATTCCAGTGAAGTAAGCATATTATTTCCCTTCATGATTTAACTGAAAGCAAATTGCACATGATAATGAATTATACATGTTCTTAATACCATATTTACTCAAATCTAAAATGAGGTTTTTCCCTCCCATTCATTGGGGTGTGGGTGGAATTAAACCAGGCAAGCAGCTGCTGAAGCTCCAGGCTGAGCCAGGGATGCATGGAGGGGCCCCAGTACTGTTTGCCAGGGGAGGAGTGGTGGGGCAAATCATGAGGAAAAAGGGTGGTGGGAGGAACGTGGGGGAAAAGGAACATGTGTGTGGCTGGCTCAACACTTTTGCCTGGCAAGCCTGGCATGGAGAAGGACGCTTTGGATTTGTGAAACATTTCTACCAATCAGGTAACAGCTGGGAGGGGCTTGCCCTGCCCCTGCTCAGAGGTAGGGGGGTGAGGAGCCCCTGGACCCGATTGAAGACTGTGCTTTGCAGATCTGGCAGACTTCAGGGGCGGGGCCTCCAGTGTAGATAAAAGCCTAGTGCACCTCATATTTTGTATAATTGTTATCATAATTATGAATATGTTGTATAAAATGTTATGGAATTGGGTTAATTTGGTATAATGGGTCTTTGGCTTATCGAATTGTAAATATTTATCTGTATACCTCTGGTGTTGTTAAAAGATAGAATATTTTTGGAAAGTTTTCTTTTGCTACCTATTAGAATATTTACATATACACACATACACATATAGAATAAGAAATAATATGTATATTATAATTCAATAAACTGTAAATAGTTAAGACCATTGGCATGGAGTTGACTCTATAGAGGAGAGAGGAACCCATGCTCAAATCACCAGTGTCCCTCTCACAGCACTGTCCCCTGCCTCATCTATCCCTTCCAACTGAGGACAGGCACACCCTGGATGTTCCTGGGTTACATGCCAAACAAGGGGCAATGTGAGAGAAGGGTGCAGAAAAAGGGATGCAATAGAAGGGAGCTCAAAGCAAGAGAAGTGAAAGGGAAAAGGCTATGTGAAATATAGGGAACAAGGGAAGTGCAGAGCAAGGGGTACACAGAAGGGTGCATGGTGCAGAGGGAGCATGGGGAAAGGGACACACGGAGTGGCAGAGGCAGCTGCTACATTTCCAGGCCTAATCATGACCCCTACCCAGGCTGGAGGTTGGAAACAGGAGCTGTAACTATTGCTCCTGCTTGTCCTAGCCAGGTGTTTCATACCCCTAATGGAGACAGAACAAGAGCAGCTGCAAAGGGAGACAGGGAGGGGAGGTAAGGGGCATGGGGCTGGCTGCCTGCCCCCCAGCTATTGCCTTCCCTGCTACTAATTTGCCTCTGGTGGTGGGGGTAGAATGTGAGAGGCTAGATCTCATTCTACCTATAAGGCACACAAGTGGTCTCAGTGCTTAAAATGTTATCCTATTCCACCCTGGCAAAATGCTAAGTGGCCTACTTCTGTAGTGGATCATCATTTTAGCATGAAAATGAAGCCACAATAGCAGCGAAACGTCTAACATTTTCTTTAACTATTTTTCAGAGACTTTGACAGGGTAGAATAGGATAACTCTTAGGCACCAAAGTGAGCCTAGGTGCTTAATAGTGATCCTATTACACCTTGCCAAGTACATGGCATGGGATCAGACCCTACATGCTTTAGAACTTTAAGCACCTACAGACCTGCAGGTAGATTTTAAAGTAAAGTAAACACCTGAAACCTGAGAAATTTGACAGATCTGCCAAAGAACTTCAGCCCCTTAATTCTGTTTCTAAGTGGCATCTGCTCTTACTTGCTGAATACTTGGTCTTCTACAGAGTTAAACATAACGTATGAACCAAGCAGCGTGCAAGTGTGGCAGTGTGAATCTTAATAACATTACTTAGAACTAAACAGAAGTCAGATTATAGTATTGTCCAAAGTAACCAAAGTGGTATCATTCAAAGTTTATACTTTTTATTTCCTCCAATTAGAACTTATTGAACTATTATGACAAACATTCATATAAATTTTTTTAATTTAAAAAATACTTTATATACCAATCCAATTTAACTAATACATACACTTCTTATACAAAATTTACTAGATCAATGATTGAAACAAATATTCAGACTATGGAATATCAAAGAACAGCCTGTCCATTCACATCCTAGGATTTCTGTCATCCAGCTGGAAATCAAAACTCTTTAATAGGGGTCCAGCAAATAATCATCAACTTGCCATATTTGTTTTAGGTGATTAAATACCCATTAAAAAAAAAAAAAAACACAATTTTTTTGTAGGTATTGCTGAAGATCTACAAACAAGTACATACAAGGGTGTTCTTTCAGACATACAACAGCAAAATGGATGTCCATGCTGTTTGTGTGCAAAGTGGGAAACAACACAGCAGCGGGGAACACTTATGGCAGCACTGACTAACCAACCCATTGTTTAAGACTATGTAGAGAAGTGATGTGGTCCAGTAAATGATCACTGCACACAAAATGGTTTTATTTCAAAATTGCCATTAGTTTCTGCAACATCCTCATAAAAATATTGATGAGTCAAATAACAAGAACCATGAGCCAAACAAAATTGAATTTTAAAGTAATTTGACTTGCTATATTTTCAGTCAGAACAGGGAACAGACTGACTTAAGACAACTTACAAGCCCTCAGAAAATTTGCTTAATAACATGGCGGCTGTAAAAAGTGGGTGTCCTGGGGTCAGTCAAATCGTTGGCCCGCCCACTTGTCTCAGGGCTAACCACCCACCTACTTCACCTGGTACACCTTTGATGGTACAACTGAATGAAGATAAGGCAGGAGAGGCTGCCCATTTTCTTGCCCAGATGTCAAGGGCCCGCATACATGGCTCTGACCTTCCTTATACCATGTCCCATACCTCACAGATGGCATCCATGGCCTAACACCTAGCCCTAGCTTGTTTGGCCTAACACCCGGCCTATACGCCCGTGTCCTCACACTGAGACCTGTGCTCCAGAATCTCACATGGGACTCTTACTCCCCACTGGAGCTCACAATTGCTGTGCCCTCACACTGGACTCTCATTCAATCAATCACTGAGGGATCCCAGCCCCTACATTTTCTTGGGCTCCAAGCCTGGCTTGGGACCCTCATGGTCCTCTCATGCCCCAATACTGGGGCCTCAATCCCCTGCCCTACACTGAGGCCCAGTGTAAAGCTAGGAGATTGAGGCCCAATCCCCTTATGCCTTGCCTGAGGAGCCTCACATCTAGCTCCCTTGGCTTAGGACTCCATCCCCCTGGAGCCTCACACCTGGCTCCTTAATGCAACTCAGGTCTTACAGTGATCCTGGAAGCTGCCTCAGGTCCCTTCCTGACCTGGGCCCTGCACCTCGACTCACCGTGAACCTGGGCTCCTGCTTTGACTTTGGGGCCTGCTCCCCTAGCCTTTCCCCTCCACCTGTGAGGCAGCAGGGGCTGAGGCTTTCTGGTACCTGATACTCGCCCTTCACTGGGGAGGTCCCAGGTGTGGCAGGGACCTCCCCAGCAGGGTGTACTTTTAGGTCATGCCCCAGGACGAGGAACCCCCAGCCATATCCATAGTTCCTGCCCTTACCTTCATGAGCAGCAGCAGCTGGGTGGTGGTCTACTCCCTGGTGCTTGCAGCAGACTGCTTAGTGCCCTTCTCTTATAATGAACAGCTGGGCCCTGTTCCCAATCAGGTAATTGGGTCTGATTGGGAGTGCAGCCACCTGCAAACTGCTTGGCTGCTTGTTCATGCCCCTTTCAGTAACAGAGCACACCCTGTGCTCTGTTACAGCGGCCTGCAAAAATTGAAGTCCTCAAGCAGTCACCTGTTTCCCCTTTCTTTCTCATAGTATATGGTTTTACCACATAAATAAAATGCTAGGAAAGTTCACAGCATGTCTGGTCACTCTACCCTGAATTCAAAATATTGTGCCTTTCCCAACAGCATAAATTAAGGAGAGACTTAAAACTTAGCTTTACATTAGCAGGAGTTCATGGTTTGTGGCTCAATCTTAATGTTATTCAAACAGATGGTTTAAAATTTAATATTCTAATGCCAGTGAAACCCCACTGTGAGAGAAAACAGTGTTAAATGTTTCATTAATATGTATGATCTTTTCCATATTCACTACAATTAAACTACCCATTACTTTGGGTAACAATAACACCACCATATTTGGAGCTACAGCAACTCTATAATTAAGATTCAGTTTTAGATTATTACATATAAAGGGAATAGATAGAGTGGCAAGGATGGGATTTCAGTCATCAGAACTTATCCCATTGTGGATTTTATCATTATACAATGTGTACCTGATGTGCACTAGAGATTAAAATGATAATACTATATATATTCCTTGCAAATGTGTTTGCATCTTGTATTGTCTCAAAGTCCAGTAATGCCTGAGATCTAAGATAAAAACCTTCAAATGAATTTTGGATTTTACAGTGTACTGACCAAAGGAAAATGAGGATGTTTTGCCAAGAAAATGTGAAGTTTTAAGAATTCGTGAGCATATTAATTAGTTGCTCCCCCCTTTGGTTTGCCTCATGGACAAACTACATGAAACTTCATGAAATATTCATACTACTTTGTCCTAGCTCACCTCAAGAATACATCCATTTGGGGCTTTGGAGTGCATAAGAACTTAAATTGATGAGGCAGTGGTATCAAAGCTAGTTAAATTGCATTCAACCAATTCAACTTTTAGGGTAACTCTCTCTCTGAGGCAATTGACAGTTACCATACCATGATCCACATATGGATTACAATCCTCTACTAAAAGTTGCATGTGTAGAACTGTAGACAAGGTGCCTTTTGCAATGTGCAATAAATTTATTGTTCCTACAAAACCCAGAAGCAATGCTGCGTATTTTCAGGGCCATTTTCTAGCATCTTATCAATTAACAAATACATTTCAAACCCCTCCCTCACTCTCCTGAACTTCTCTGTTGCGGAGCATTCCTTTTCCCACTTTCTTCCAACAAGTTAGGTCAGGGTAAGGTCTTTCAGGTATCCAACTGCCAAGATTTTGGGTAGAGGTTCTGGTTTTCAGAGCTGTTCTTTGACTTCCAAGCCCTTCTCCTCCCTCTTCTCTCTCCCTCTCCCAAGTCCAAAATGAGCCTGTGCTGTGTATCTATTTCTTTCCTCTTTCCTACCAGCTACTCAGATGCTGGACAGACTTCAACATATTTCAAATGCTTTCAGATGCAGATGACTGTACACACCCTTTGAAGTGCTCCAAAAATGGTGGAAGTACTCCAAAACCCTGAAAAGGCTACTAAGAATGAAGCACTTCCAGTTATTTGTGCATGGTTTACAGAGTATTTCTGGGAATAATGGGGTCCCCCAGTATGCCACAGTTCTCCAAATTCCCCAGCTCCTAATGGAGGGAAAACAGGTCAGACCCAACAAGTGATCTGTGTACTTGATGTCTGCTATCCTGTGTTCTCCATTCCCACTGGACCTGGGAGAGACATGGGGGCTCTGGTCTCCAGGTTTCAGTGGTAGACAGAGTACTCTGGGGGAGCAAAAGCACAGCACACAGGGAAGAGCTCACTGGCAACTGGCTCTTCCGCAGAGTGCTCACTCATAATCCTCTCCACTTCCTCATCCCTACTGGCAGGTTTTCGGAAAAACAGTCATAGGATACAGCAGCCCTGTCACATCTCCTGCCTGGAGAGCATGCTTCTGCATGCAGGTGTGGCACTTTTGAAGTGACCCAGCTGGGAACTTAGCAAGAGACTGTATATTTGTTCATGGCCAAGGTGCTCCATTTTTTAACTACTACAAAATGCATGTTCATATTGAAGAGCTTCAAACATCAGGTCTGACTATTCTCAGGTGTTCTCCCTCCCTGATTGTCTCATGGCTCTTTCCAGGTTTCCCAGTGGAGGAGAAATGGCTGGCTTAACAGAGAAAGAAAATGGAGTTTCTTCAGCTACCCTGTCCACCTTGGACAAAAGACACAGCAGGAGGACTAGCAGGAGGCCTAGGAAGCTAGAGAATCATACTGAAACCTGAAGTCTCTAGCTAAAGGCGGGGCTGTTGGACAGTTTGGAGACACAACCCAGTAACAGCTACCTGTGAAAAGATGCCCATTATTACCATGCCTGTTTGCATTCATATTAGAAAGTTGCAGAGAATATATAAAGTACCAAAAAGAAACAGAAAATCCATATACTGTATTTGTAGCACACAACACACCACTTATAATATAGACAGGAAACAGTAAATCTTAAGGGAAAGAATCAGATTTTTGGATAACTTTTTCAACATCCTTGAAAAAAAGGCTAGGTTCCCCCTCCTACACCATGATTAATTACAAATAATAATAATTATGTTACACACACACACACACACACACACACACACACACTGAAGAAAAGGCTAAAGTTATGACAGAATCACTAATAATTTTTCTTTTTAACCTGAAATTAATCCAACATTGCAAAATGTTACCACATTTGCTTTTTCCAAAGACCTCTGGATTGCAGGGGAAGCAAAGGTAAGCAATAAATACAAAATTTCTTCAGAGTTACAACAACATTTTGAAAGGCAGAACAGCTTTTCAGCCTCCTTGCCCCCCCCCCCCCCCCCCCTTTTTTTTTTTCCCCCCCCCCAAAAAAAAAAAAAAATTTTTTAAGAGTTACAAAAAAATTTTAAAAGGGGAAAAACTTTTTCCCCCCCCTTCCCCCCCCCCCCCCCGCCTTTTTTTTAATCCACTCACTGCAAAAAAAAATCCAATTGAATTTATTTAATGATTTCTGGAACCTTGAGGACATGCAAGATATGGTTGTGACTTGGCCTCTAATAATAACTATGCAAATAAAACTGGTGTGGAAGAAGAGGTTGTGGAGCCCAAGGTGAATAAATAGGAGTTTGGAGCATTAGTTCATTTCAGTATTTGGGCCTGAACAGTTATGAAACTACATATCAAGACAAAACCAGAAAGGGAACTGAAGCTTCAGGATTCTGACTGCCTTGTTTTAGACATTGATAAACACAACCTTTTCATGCAGAGGAGAGGAAAAGATAATGTGAATAACTACTTGAGGACACATATTTTTTTTCAGACAAACACAGGTAGTAGAACACTTTTCATGAATAACCCCAAACTTCTGATTTCACTATCCTCATGCTCCAGGGAAAGTTACAACATAGCTTCAAAAGTGTGTCCAGGAACACAAATTCATAAGCTAGATGGACATGAAGAATCAAGGACTGAACATGGGTATTGACTTCATGGCATCTACCTGGCTCCACATAATCTCTCTTCATGCATTACAAGTGATAAAAACCTTCTTCCTTTTTGAAAAGACTTGATCCTCCACTGATCAAGTTATCCTTTCTTCAATATTTGTTTGTCTCATACCCCTGGAAAATTCTCTCTTCTCCAGTTTCACAGCCCAGAAAACCATTTTTAATCTTTTACTGTGCCTACTATTTCCTCAGATACAGTCACAAAAATTTAAAATTTAAATGTTTCAGATGCTCATATTTCATAGAACATCTGCTATAGAAGAGAAAAGCTGCCTTTAATAGCCAACAAAGTGTAGCAAGTTGGTTTAATAAAGTAGCATATGTAACTAATAAAGTATCTGGCATCTGAACAGCTTTGGGGATGTGCTGAACATAAATGGGTTAACAAAAGTCTCATTCTGTATATTCAGTTTCCAAGAGACTACCATATGACAAAATATTCTAGTGATGGAACTGTATTTATCCCCCCAGTACCTACCATATTTTCTTTGTTCCAATCACAAATGCCAGAGGAGTTTTGTCTCTTCTTATATTTAAATCACTCACATCCACAGAAGGCATTCAAAACAAAAGGTATTTATGAAGAAATTAGAAGTAAGCTGGAACTCTTAAGATATGGGAACTAGGGCTTTGCAAAAGAGAAGCATTCCGCTTCAACTTTGGTGGAACAGTGTTTTGGTTTGAGTTTCATGTCATTTCGAAAGCACTGTTCCATTCCATCGAAATGGTTTTGCTGTTTCAGTGCTGTTTCAGCGTTTCACCTATAGGCTATAATGGGGAAGCATGAAACAACCTATAACTATGTCATTTCTTGCCTGATTCTGATGAAATTCTCAGGGATGGTAGCCCCTTCTGAGGGGGCTGCAAGCCACTGGGAAGTGAGCCCCAGTGGTGGGAGGTGCTTCCTCCTGCTGGGTTCAGTTCCCCAGGGCTGTGAGCTGCTGGGAATGGAGCCTGGTGGTGACAGGCACTTCTCCCAACTGGGCTGAGTACCCCAGTGCTGGGAATGGAGCCCCAGTGGTGGGAGGTGCTTCCCCTGGCCAGGCTAAGCTCCCAGTGGCTCACAGCCCCATGTAACTCAGCCTGGTGGTGGGAAGCAGAGCGCAGCGCCGGCTCTGCCCGCTTTCCACCACCCAGGCTGAGCTCCATGGGGCTGGTGGAGCCAGTCGGAGTGCAGTCCAGTGGCAGGAGGTAGGCAGAGCCAGCACTGCACTCTGTTCAGCTCCACCATCCCCACGGAGCGCAGCCTGGTGGCAGGAGGCAGGGAGAGCCAGGGCTGCAGTTTCTGCCGGGCTGAGCCACATGGGACTGCTCAGAGCACAACCCCTCTTTCCCTGCCTCCCACAACATAGCTGGCTGCTTTGAAATGTGAAACATTTCAACTGGCCTTGTTTCATTTTGAGGCCATTTTGAAGCCCTTCGTTTTGTCTCAGAGTTGCTGTTTTGAGCTTGAAATGAGTCAAAACAGCATCAAAACAAAACAGCCAGTGAACCTTCGCACAGCCCTAATGGGCACACCAAATGTTTCTGAAGTTGAATCAGCTTATAGGAAAAACCAGTATGTAGGCCTCCCCTACAGGACCTCACTTATGGTAGTACAGATTCCTTTAATGTGCAACACTGGAACCAAGGTGCACAGGAATTTGCATTCACTGAGTCATCTGAGACTGTTAAAGGGACCAGCATTTCAGAAGCAGATGACTAGGAACATTAGCTATCCAAGATGTTATAAAGGAGGGTGCAGGGACAGTGGCCAGTGCTGCAGGGTGGCTGTACCCCCTGCCTTCCTCCTCCCTGCTTCCTCTCTACTGGGGCAGGAAGAAGTGACCCAGGAATAGCAGCTGGAGGACTTTAAGTCCCAAAAAAGGTAAGCACCCCCCCCTTATCCCCATACTTAGAGGCAGATCTCTCCTTTCCCAGCACCCTCCTCTCCTATTCTCTCCTCCCTTGCCTCCTGATATCCCTACCGTTTCTGCTATCTCAGTAAAGAGGAAAGCTCCTGTCCCACTCCATCCAGGCTGCAAAGGGGCTGGCAGTAGAGTTGTGTGAGTTCCCCTTCCCTGTGTCTGCTCCTGGGCTGGTGGGGAACAAGAGGGGGAGCAGGCAGGAAGGGGGAACCTACCCACCCTCCACTGCCACCAGTGTCCCAGAGAGAATCCAGTCTCCCACACAGGCTGGCTGCAGCACAACAAGAGCTCCCCTCACCCCCAATACAGCACAGACAGTGGAGACACTGGCACCGGCATGTTGGGGGGAGGTGGGAAGGGGAAAGGGAAGAGTCATGCCTCTGAGCACAGGAAAAAGAAAAGAAGGGGGCAAATGTTTACCTTCTTCAGGATTTAAAAAGTGTCCCAAGCTGCTTCTCCTGCCACATCATTAGAAAGTGGGGCAATCATGCCACTGCATCCTCTCTGGATCTGCCTTTGGCTAAATAGAGCCTGTGGTGGGCTAGAACTACACCCCTTTGCTTTAATTCCCTTTCCCTCCTGCATTTTTTAAAATTACTTTAACCTGAATAAGTACCCTTGATTTGAAGATCTTGCATATCTTTGTGTTTATAGTGTCCAATACAAAGTTTGGAAACAAATGGTATGCACTGACAATATCTACCAGGACCTGTCTGAGATTATTATCTGTTTTCTTGAATCTCAGCTCTTAGGGAGGGGATTATGCCTATGTATATGTATAGGGTCTATCTCCCACAGTTGTGCAGAATAGCTCAGAAATATGTTTTTAAATTGTATTTAAATCAGCAGGTCCTGACGATCTCCACCCCAGAGTGCTGAGGAAATTAGCAGAGGTCATAGTGAGACCCCTGGCACGGCTTTACAAGCACTCATGGTGCTCTGGTGTGGTGCCAGAGGACTGGAAAAGGGCAATGTGGTTCCCATTTTCAAAAAAGGGAGGAAGGAGGACCCAGAAAACTAGAGGCCAGTTAGTCTTACATCGGTCCCAGGTAAGCTTTTTGAGAGAGTTATCCTGGTGCATGTCCGCGAGGGGCCAGCAGTGGAGATTATGCTTAGAGGCAACCAACATGGGTTTATTAGAGGCAGGTCCTGTCAGACCAACCTGGTGGCCTTCTATGACCAGGTCACAAAATCCTTAGACACGTAGCAGTAGATATAGTCTTTCTGGACTTTAGGGAGGCCTTCAACACTGTCTCTGACCCCAACTCATTAAAAAAGTAGGGAACTGTAGTGTCAGCACCTACACAGTCAAATGGGTCACTAGTTGGCTGGAGGGCCGCACCCAGAGAGTGGTGGTGGACGGGTCATTTTTGACCTGGACAGATGTGGCCAGGGGGGTTCTGCAGGGCTCAGTCCTTGGGCCCACACTGTTCAACATCTTCATCAGTGACTTGGACGAGGTGTAAAAAGCACCTTGTTCAAATTCACAGATGACACTGAGCTGTGGGGAGAAGTGGGCATGTCAGAAGGGAGGAATAGGCTTCAATCAGACCTAGACAGGCTACAGGGTTGGACGGATGAGAACAGGATGGGTTTCAACACTGACAAGTACTGCACCTGGGGAGGAACAACCAGCAGCATACCTACAGGTTGGGGAACTCCCTTCTCATCAGTGCAGAGGCAGAAAAGGATCTTGGAGTCATTATTGATGCCAAAATGAACATGGGCCAACAGTGTGGGGAAGTGGTCAGGAAGGCCAACCGTACCTTGTCCTGCATCCACAGATGCATCTCAAGCAAGTCCAAGGAGGTGATCCTCCCCCTCTATGTGGTCAGGCCACAGTTGGAGTACTGCATCCAGTTCAGGGATGTGGACAACATGGAGATGGTCCAGAGGAGGACCACCCACATGATCAGGGGTCAGCAGGGCAGGGCCTATGAGGAGAGTTTAAGGGACCCAAACTTGTTCAGCCTCCACAAGAGAAGGCTAAGGGGGGACCTAGTGGCTGTTTACAAACTGGTCGGGGAGGACCAGCAGGCATTGGGGAGTCCCTGTTCCCCCAAGCACTACCAGGAGTGACAAGAAATAATGGTCACAAGCTGGCAGAGGGTAGATTTAGGCTAGACATCAGGAGGTGCTACTTCATTGTCAGAGTGCCTAGGATCTGGAACCAGCTTCCAAGAGAAGTGGTGCTGGCTCCTACCCTGGGGGTCTTTAAAAGGAGGCTGGATGAACACCTTGCTGGGGTCATTTGACCCCAGTACTCTCTCCTGCCAT
>NW_017729029.1:76369248-76378958 GCF_001723915.1 Gavialis gangeticus | reverse complement strand
TTTCCTGCCGTAGCAGGGGGTCAGACTTGATGATCTGCTCAGGTCCCTTCCGATCCTACCAACTATGAAACTATGTTCCAAGTTATCAGAGCTGAGATGAGTCTGCAGAGAGCCTTGTACAATGTATAAACTACTCGAGTCATCTCAAAAAAGGTTAATGTTCTGTGATTATATATTTAAACACTGCCAACATTATCTCACTTTCTCTTGAAGGAGAGGAGAGACCGGGTGGGGGCGGTGTGTGGAGGGGGTACACCAAGATGAGATGTTACAAGTGGTTGGCGTTTTTACTAAGCAAGGGTCAAGCATAAGGAATCTAACAAAGCCTATAGCCACATGCAAGTCCTTCTCTTCTTATGCCAGCCTAAGGGAGAAGTAGATCCCAGGAATCATAAAAAATGTCTTAAATATCTGCAAGATCTACTATTATCACAGTTTCAATTTCTTGATTCCTAGGAGGGCTGATATTATGGGAGAGTTTCAAAGAATACCTTCAATGTAATAGCTGCCTAAAACAAGGCCCCTGAATTTGCTTGGAGTCTGCAATAGCTACCACACTTATGAATATGATCAGATATACCCTAATGAAAAGGATGGCATTAGTAAGAAATGAGTTCAAATGCAAGGGCTAGGTAGCAATAAAGGACTAAATAAAAAGAGGAGGAGGAGAATACTTGTCATTGTTTGGACTTTAAACAGGCAAAACAGACAACAGGTGGGAGAATAAATGAATGAACAAACTCCCATTTTATCCACAGGAAAAGGAAGCAAAAAGGGATCTGCAAACAGCCACACAGGAAATCTGAGACAGAGCTGGGAGCTGAAACCAAAGCTGGTTCATCCATCACATCCATTATGTATGCCATTGTGCAATTGATGGACCCAAATAAAAATTTAGCTTCCTGACATTTAGTGGAGGTATATTAATCTCAGGATTCCAGTATTTGAGTTGTGGTGCACACATCTATTTCTGAGTAAGAAATTATATCCAAAATTGTATAGAAGTTATAAGTTAGAGGTGCTCCCTAACAGGAGACTGAGGAAAATAGGAATTAGGAAATGGTCCCTCAAGCAGCAGATAACTAGCTAGACAGTAGCTGTTAGTTAGAGGCAGAGGGGGTCTGTGTAGGTTGCATACTGCTCCACAATTAAAGTTTGTTTTTCTCATTCTTGTATGCTTGTATTTACTGAATCCAGTGATCACTACAACTAGGAGCAGATAAGTAGATTTGAGGTGGGCGTTTTAGTTGCGTTCATTTATTTAAAAGCATGGTTTTATTTAATCATTTGGTTTATTGGCTTTATGGTTTGCATTCAAACACAGTAGCTGTGAGGAGTGTTTTATTTTATTCAAGATACTGTACTTAAGTGATTGATATGATTAAATTATGCTGAGAGAGTTGCCATATGGAAAGAGTCACTATTAGGAAGGTATTAGACTAATACAATATGTTAGCATTGCTGAAACAGTGCTACTATAACAGATTGTATCTTCACAGGACTGTGCCAAGTAGAAATAGCTTTGTAGCAAAGAAGGATTCTTCTTTTAAATCTTTATGAATACCTTCAATTATCAACTACTAGGTGGCAGGTTCAATCCCCACCTCCAGCAGGCTTTACTCCTGCATTCTGCTTTTCTGAGGAAGCCTTTTCCTGTTGTTTCCTGTGTCATCTTTACCATTCAATCTCAAGTGGTCCTCGTCAAGAGGGGCTGGGAGGGAGAGAGCGCCATCTCAATTCAAATCATTCTAACAGGATGGACTTTTAACCCCTCCCCTCTCATAACCTGAGAAATTCAGAGCAGCCTAAGGGCAAAAAGTAGGGCATATAAGCAGTGGAAACAGGGAGAAATTACTAAAAAGGAATATGCCTCCTCAGCTCACAGTTGTAGGGAGGCAGTTAGAAAGGCCAAAGCTACCATGGAGCTGAGGATGGCATCCCAAATTAAGGATAACAAAAAATTGTTTTTCAAATATATAGGAAGTAAAAGGAAGGCCCAGGGCGGTATAGGACCACTACTGAATGGGCAAAAGCAATTGGTGACAGACAGAGGGGACAAGGCTGAACTCCTCAGTGAGTTCTTTGCCTTGGTGTTCCTAAACAAGGGGCAAGACAAGTCTTACAATGGGATCATAGAGAGACAACAGCAGGGTGCCAGACCACCAAGCATTGACCCTGAGATAGTGCAGAGTCACTTGGAAGGACTGGATGTGTTTAAGACGGCAGGCCCGGATGAGCTCCATCCAAGGGTACTGAAGGTATTGGCTGATGTCATTGCACAGCCACTAGCAAGAATATCTAGCACTCATGGAGCACGGGACAGGTCCAGGAGGATTGGAAAAGGGCCACTGTGGTCCCTATTTTCAAGAAGGGGAGGAAGGGGAATCCAAGCAACTACAGGCCAGTCAGTCTCACCTCCATCCTTGGTAAAGTCTTTGAAAATACTATTAAGGCTCAATAATGTGAGAGCCCAGCAGGAAAAATTATGCTGAGGGGAAACCAGCACGGATCTGTAGCAGGTAGATCATGCCTGACTAATCTAGTCTCTTTTTATGACCAGGTTACAAAACACCTGGATGCAGGAGTAGGGCTAGATATCATTTACTTAGACTTCAGGAAGGCCTTTGATACAGTATCCCACCCCATACTGGTGCACAAATTAAGAGGCTGTGACTTCGAAGATTACACAATCTGGTGGGTGGCAAATTGGCTAGAGGGTTGTACAGAGCATAGTGGTGGACGGGTCGGTATCGACCTGGAAGGACGTGTGCAGTGGGGTCCTGCAGGGCTCAGTCCTTGGACCAATACTCTTCAATGTCTTCATCAGTGACTTGGACGAGGGAGTGAAGTGTACTCTGTCCAAGTTTGCGGATGATACAAAACTGTGGGGAGAAGTAGACACACCAGAGGGCAGGGAACAACTAAAGGCAGACCTGGACAGGTTGGACAAATGGGCAGAAAACAATAGAATGTGATTTAACAAGGAGAAATGCAAAGTGCTGCAACTAGCAAGGAAAAATGTCCAGCACACCTATTGCCTAGGAAATGACCTGCTTGTCAGCACAGAAGCAGAAAGGGATCTTGGAGTCCTAGTGGACTCCAAGATGAACACAAGTCGTCAGTGTGACGAAGTCATCAAAAAAGCTAACTGCACTTTATCATGCATCAGCAGATGCATGACAAACAGAACCAAGGAGGTGATACTTCCCCTTTATCGGGTACTGGTCAGACTGCAGTTGGAATACTGCATCCAGTTTTGGGCGCCTTACTTTAAAAGGGATGTGGATAACCTGGAGAGAGTCCAGAGTAGGGCCAGTCATATGGTTAAGGGCTTGCAGGCCAAGCCCTGTGAGGAGAGACTAGGGCACCTGGACCTCTTCAGCAGATTTAGACTGGACATTAGGAGGAACTCCTTCACAGTTAGAGTGGCCAAAATCTGGAATGGGCTCCCAAGGGAGGTGGTGCTCTCCCCTACCCTGGGGGTCTTCAAGAGGAGGTTAGATAGGCATCCGGCTGGAGTCATCAGAACCCAGCACACTTTCCTGCCTATGCAGGAGGTCAGACTTGGTGATCTATTGAGGTCCCTTCCAACCCTAACATCTATGAATCAATTATTTATTCATAACCTTTGTCGATACATCTGCAATTCTGAGGATTTATGAAAAGAATAATGGAAAGCAGGCACATCAGAATCTGTCACTCAGATATAACATGAAGTACCATGTAGGCCTTTTGCTCATATTTGAGATGAACTCTCCAGACAGGCTAGATAAAGCCAGTTTCTACTGGGAGAGTCACTGTTTTCTCCAGTAGAAACCAGGAGTGCATAGACATTAAGGCTTTTTCTTATGGAGCAGAAACAGCCACACCAGGAGAAAATTAACTGTGGAGCAGGCTGTGGTAAATCAGTCCCAGGAGAGCAGCAGAGCAGAAAAGGGTCCCTGCCTTCCAGATCCATGCTCCCAGGAGCCAGCTTTTAAATCACCACCCTTCTATTTAGTGGGGCAGCAAGAGGTAGTGGGGAGTTGGGAGCAATGAGCTGGGCTGGGGAAAACCTCTGCAATATGGCTCCCAGCCCCTCTGGCTTTTAAAAATGCCACCTCTGCCACTCAGCTGAGTGGGAGGGGAGGAGAAAAGGGAAGCCAGAGAAGCTGGGAATGAAAAGGCTTTGCCCAGACCAGTTCCTGCCCCATCAGCTTCCCCTTGTTTTCTGCTCCCCCTAGCTGACCCAAAGCAGTTCCAAGTGCATTGCCGCCACAGTAAAACATGCTTGTTTTGTTTGACGCTGGTCTGGGTCAGATTGGAGCAGCTTAGGGTAAGGCAGGATGCTGCAAGACTCCAAGAGCTCAGAGCAGGGGTGGTTGCCCTGCATAGGAGAACAGAGAGTGTTCTCACCCTGGGAGAATGCCCTTCCCACATCTTCTCCTCCCCTCCCAGCCACCGTTCAGTCCCACCATTCCCCCCAAGCAAGAACCCTTCCTGGCTGTCTGTGCTAGCTGCTGCTTTTCAGAAGCTGCCAAATGCTGCTTGACAGTCTGCCCCCTTTCCAGGTGGGGGAAAGGGCAAGCTGTCAAGTAATGGTCTTTCTTTAAGGGAAGGGGTGGCCCAGGGAGCAGAACTCTTCTGCCTTCTGGCTAGAGAGGTCACCTGGGAAGCTCTCCAGCGGTAGGGCTAGAGGAACATCTGTACAGTATGGCTCCAAGGCTATTTTTCTACTTAAAGACATTTCTTCCATTAGAAATGAATGTCTGGAGACAGCCTACAATTCAGCCATGATTGCTTGTATCTTTCATCTCTCAAGGATGTCTTACATTGTTCATAACATGCCTCTCTCTACCTCCTTTTGAAACATAATTTATGACAGCTGCTAGGCTCCTTAATAATATGAAATGTAAGCAAAAAATCAATATTCATTGATAATTCTGGTTGGTACCCTGTGGTTCCAACATGTACAGAACATCTGTACTGTGTCTGTATTAAAACATTGAATATATAATGAATGTAAGATTCAACTTAGGCTGTGTGAACTCCGTCTTCTAATCAATTGGTTCCTGCAACTGCTGGCCAAGTGAATCACCAAATCAAATAGAAAATGTAATTACATATTTCCATACCCCTTTTCATTTTATGGTATGTTATGAAATAAAGTGATATTTAAAAGGTATTATATTAAATTATAAAGGGGGAAGTTGATTGATCAACACTAAAAAAAATCATTAAACTTATTTTACAGTTTTGTCAATTTTAGGGAGCCAAGCATGTTGTAAAACAAATACCATATCCTAACAGGCTCTAATTCTCCACTAAGTATTTTGACTATATACATCTCTTTTTTTCATGTGGTAACTAACAACTGAATCAGTTTCAGTTTTTAAAAACAGTGGATCCTGAGGTCAGATGAATTTGGGAAAACAAGTCTCTCATGTGATTCCAGAGGACATTGAAAAGTTCAAAACACAGAACGCAAATAAAAAAAATGGTATAATTTTCTAAGTCTCTCAAATTTTGAATGTTTCTGATTAGTCGTACTGATATCTGCTTCAAGGTACACTGAACTAGCAAAGACTTCTTTTTTAAACTGTTGTCACCACTAATCCTGCATGGTTACAATTGACCTTGAGACTGATCGTGCATATTATTGAATGCTGAATGTTCTCAGTATTCAATAACACCTGGACTTCCATGAAGCTAAGAATACTTACTGTTTTGCAAGATTAGGTTTTAATTTCAGACCTAATCTCCTCCGCAGCATTGCAGCACCTCAAGATTTACTTGAGTGCTCCATATTTAACATACTGAAACATTATTTTTTTTGTCTGGGCTCCTACGAGGGTCAGGGAGCACAACTCCAGACAGTCACTATAGGCTGTGTGTAGTTTCTACCAAAACAGAAACCCCACCCAAGTCAGGAAGTAACCCTAAAAGGGAGGTCATGGAAACAGGAGTATTGTGGTTGCTAGTCCTGTGCAAAGCAGATAGTATTCACTTTGGATTCGGATTTAGCTGATTCGGGGGACAGTGATTTAATTTAGTGATTCAAATCCATGTCCCAAATCGATTTGGCCAAATCTGATTTCGAGATTTGGCTACTGTCAAATCAGCCGAACCTCCGAATAACACAGGCTCCCTCCCCTGCCCACTCTCAATGGCAGCGCCGCTCACCCCAGCTCCCAGCTGTTGGGAGGAAAAAAAGATTCAGGACATAGAGACAGCTTTAAATGTTTTTTCTACATACCTCTAGGTAGCAGGGGCCCATGAGTGCTGAGATGCTGGGGTGCATGGAGTATCCCACAGGAGCATGGGGGGCTCCCCAGCATGCTTGGCAGCAGACCTGGAAGTGGACAACAAGCACTTCTGGTACACTTCTAGGTCAACTGGAGAACGCTCAGGGGGGCCCCTCATGGCCCCCTGGCTAAGTGACTGGTGCCTTCTGGGTCTGGGGGGGCACTTAGGGTCCCCCTGCAACCAAATGCTGAGCTGGAAGAGTGTGTGGGGGCCCCCCAGCATGCTCCCCAGCAGACCCAGAAGTGGACTGGAAGTACTTCTGGTCCACTTCTGGGTTTGCTGTCAAGCACATGGAGGGCTCCTCCCCATACTCCTGTGGGACACTCCATGTGCCCCAGCATCGCAGTGATCATGAGCTGCACCTGGTACCTCAAGGTATGTAGAAAAAACTTTTAAAGCTGTGTCTATGTCCAAATTGCTGATTCTCTGAATCAGCATCAAATCTTCAGATTCTGATTCAGATGAATCAAAGCAGGCACAGTGATCTGAATAAATGAATCAAATCACTGTCCCTGATTCAGGCCAAATCTAAATCAAATAGGACCCACTTTGCACACCACTATTTACTATGTACTAGACCGCAAAAAACAAAACACCACAAAACAACCCCCCACCCCAACTTAGCTCAAAAACTTTATTGAGAAATATCAAAAAGCAGCAGCAAGTACTGTGGCCTTAGGGGGCCACTTTTTAACTAAGCCAGAATTGGAGGGTAAGCAGTCTGGGAATAAAACTAGTGCAATTAAGAAATAAGAATTCTCTCTCCAATAACTGAAGTCATTTCAAGTCCTAATGTTACCTGGGGGGGGAAATGGATATCTACTTAATTATCAGTGAGAGATGGGAACCTATCACCAAACTGGAAAGTGTTAGTGAAACAAAATTAGGATGAAAAGCAGAAATAGATTTTTCTAAACACTTTTGCAAACTTTTTAGTTTCTAAACAATCCTACCTGCTTGTGATAACTCTCTAACAAAAAGCTTGTGCTATACATTTAAGTTTTCTTTTTGAAGTATTGCCCAAAGGGCCAACATAAAGTCTGAGTTTTCCTATTGTCTACTAAGGTAGTATGAAACCACTTGAAACAAGGAGTAAGATTTACATTGCTTGTTTCAAAGCCTTCAGTGAAGACAATTTGGCCCAGAGTTTGAGGGTGGGGATGAAGACCTGATGCGAATTTATTTGACTATTTCTGGTCTTGTTTAGTTCAAAGGGATGACACTAACTGTGCCCTGGCTGCAAGGATGAGTTGCATTAAGAGGTAGATCACTGGGAGGGTAGAATGGCTGTTGACAGGATGCTAACTCAAAAAGGTAGATCAGTGTCTACAAGGTCCACACTAGTTGTTTTAAACAGAAACGGTTCATAGCATTATCCTGACACAAGAACCATATAAGCGTTTACTCAGTCATGCTTTATGGAAATTCCAAGACATTCTAGTGTCTTTCATTCTTATGAATAACAAAAATCTCATCTCATTTCTTTGTGTAAAAGTATTCCTTGTTAGCCTAGATTTTGTTTACTCCTTGAATGTTAAGGTTCAGCCTACTGATGTTTAAAAGAAGGCAGTGAATAAGATTTAAATGATTTAAAAATACTGCAGTCACAATACACTAGACTTTTGTTCTTCCTGAGTGAGCTCGTCACAACATGGCACACATGACAAATGTGCATTAGCTGGAGGCCAATTTGTAAAGGTGCCACGCAGAGACAGAGAGAAAAAAAAGCAGAAAACAAAAATGGACTAACATGAACTTCTTTGGCTTGGTTGAAAATCTATAAGGTCTGATGAGTTCTTTTCAGAAGTGACTGTTGTCAAGGTTTGGTGGGATAAATTCTTCCCTTGTCCCACATTAATCTCTTAGTGAAATTAGTGACAGACTTCATTGTAGGACTTGGAATGACTATGATTATCAAACTGGAGCTATCAAGTTGCAGTTATCAGGCAGGAATTCTGTGACAGTGGAAATCAATTTTTACGGGTAGACTCTATTTCTACCTGTCTTCTGTGCTCTTTCACATATTCATGAGCTCAATCCAGCTGGAATCACTTGACTTAAATGAAGTCTGCCTTGTATCTCCATCTGCCAACAACATGGATTAGGACAGAAAATGAGGAAGTTCCATTGCAGTTGAAGTAGCAGAAGTTACCCAGCTAGACCCTCTCATCCCCTTGTTATCCCTATCCAAGGTAAGCATGGAGGGTTTCTCTCCCTACAATAGCTACTGCACAACAGGAAGCTGAGACTGGAAAACAGCAGGAGCACCTGAAACTCCACTGGTCTACCACCCTCATTGCAAATGTAGCATTTTCGATATTTGATTTCACGCTTTGTAATTTGTAAAACAGTCAGAACAGAAGATTGTTTTTGGAAGGAGAGAGGAGCACAAGAAAGGCAAAGATGGAAGGAACAGTGAACTTTCACTATGCTAATTAAAATGCCCAGATTTAAATAATTCAAGACCAAGCTATATAAACTATATAGCCTTCTTAACTGTTTCCTCTTGCTTCAATGCATCTCCTCCTCTAACGTGTGGTAGTAGATTTGGTCGGGCTTCTGGCCTGCTTGACTAGGAAAACAGAGACCAGAAGTGTTGATACTGCTTATTTCAGTTACATGTTATGAGATAAGGAATCCTGCATACCTTGTTTTGTCTTGATATATTACCCTGTGCATGGATGTTTTCTTTAAGTAAACTGCCTGTATGTCTGTGTGTGATTTACTATTGTTTTGTTTCTCCAAGGTCGTATTTTTTTCTCTTTCTCTGTCTTAAGTATAAATATGCTTGTAAACTTATAGAGTTTGAGGATTCCTTTGAAACAGACAAGTGGGTGATTCCCCTTGCTGTATGGAATTCTCCCTGTGATCACAGTATAGCCCTAAATAAAGAAAAGCTGGCTCTGTCAGTTCTGATTCAACCACAACGCGAAGTTTGATTTCTTCCACAATTTGGTGCTGTGACTTGGATAGAGACGCCCAGAGTGATCAGTTGGGACACGGACATCTCTTTGCTGAAGCCCTGGCGCCAAACCAAGGTAAGAGACCTTTTGAAATCTCTATTGGGGCTTTTCAGTGAGAGGCTGTCTCTGTGTCTTCCTGATTCACTGCTTGAGGCTCACCCCATCCAAACTTTTTTCTGCCAGAACTGTCAGACCCACTGTGTAAGTAGTAACTGCAAGTAGAAAGTTAAGGTTAAAGACTCTGTGTTGCTGTTGTCCAGCCACCCCGAAGACGACAGATTTGTTCTGCGTGCTCTTCGAAAGCAAGGGTGCAAGGTGGAAACTCTTAGAGCATGAGTGTTTTCCACGATAAGCATTGACCAAGGCTGAGACTAAAGAAATGCTCTTGAACCTCGTGCCTCAATGCAGAAATTCCCTTGTGTGAATTGAGAGTATGAATTGAGAAATATGAGCCACTGACCA
>NW_017729029.1:76368134-76368866 GCF_001723915.1 Gavialis gangeticus | reverse complement strand
AGTTGTAAGTTTCTAGACAAATGAAATTGGTATACCAGAGATGATTTTAGCCAACAGTTTCCCCTGGAAGGAACATTTGAGTTAAGTAAAATCATTCATCTCTGCAGAGCCCTTAAGTCAAGAGGCAGTAATATACCACAGACTCAGAGGGACACATTTTTTGATTAGTATAAAGATGCTTCCAAAAGACGTCCAAAAAAAATCTCAAGTTTGGAGTCTTAAGGACTCCCAAGAGAAACTGAAATTTCAGATAAAGGAATTAAAACAGAAAAGTGCACCCATCAACAGTACCATCAACACCAAAACAACTTTATCCACAAAAACTGAGAATGAATCTGCAGAAGATATAATAGATTTTCTTAATGTGCCACCCCTATATCAGTCCCAGGCACAATCTGAACCTAAAGAAGTCCAAAGTAACCAAATAGGCTCTTCCAGCAAAATTAGCCCACCTCACCAGGAAACTATCACTCAACAACCATCGCCTGCCCCCGGGGCATGCCCACGTCCACTGGAGGCAGGGCGTCTGTCTCCTGAAAACTCGACCCCCTCCTCTTGTTTAAGGTCTGGTACCCAGTATGGTCCAGCCCCTTCTTTAAAATCTAAAAAGGCTCAGCTTATGCCTTTAAGCCAACTTCCACGACAAGGTGCAAATGGGGAAACTGCAATCACGGTCCATGTTCCCTGGACCACAGAAGATCTCCTAAACTTTGTTAAACAATTTCCCAACAT
>NW_017729029.1:76365030-76365410 GCF_001723915.1 Gavialis gangeticus | reverse complement strand
ATGCTCTGGCAGATTCTGCTGCCAAAGCTGCAGCTATTTCTACTCCTCAGGCTATGCCTGTGTTTTTGTTTATTCCGACTGACCAGTCTCCAATGGCAAGTCTTCACGATGTTGCCCTCCTCCAAAATCAGGATCCGGAACCAGAGGAATATACATGGAGACTGGCTGGGTATTTGTTACACCCTGACCATTTGTGGCACTCCCTGGGTGGCTGCCTAGTTGCCCCAATGGTCCTTCTTCCTCATCTTGCTCACATACACTATGGCATGGCATATGTGAGCAAAGGGGGGATGATAGAAGCTGTTAAGCTTGATTGGTTTGCTCCAGCTTTTCCATCTGTGGCTCAACAGTACTGGCACCCCTGTCCTTTTTGCCAAGCC
>NW_017729029.1:76360859-76363566 GCF_001723915.1 Gavialis gangeticus | reverse complement strand
AAGAAAAACTAGAAGTTGAAAGGCTAATGGCTATAAATATCTAACTTGATGGGGGGGAAAAAAAGGAGGGATGTGGTAGTGGATTTGGTCGGGCTCCTGGCCTGCTTGACTAGGAAAACAGACAGAGACCAGAAGTACTGATACTGCTTATTTCAGTTCCATGTTATGAGATAAGAAATCTTGCATGCCTTGTTTTGTCTTGATATATTACCCTGTGCACAGATGTTTTCTTTAAGTAAACTTCCTGTATGTCTGTTACTATTGTTTTGTTTCTCCAAGGTCGTATTTTTTTCTCTTTCTCTGTCTTAAGTATAAATATGCTTGTAAACTTATAGAGTTTGAGGATTCCTTTGAAACAGACAAGTGGGTGGTTCGCCTTGCTGTATGGAATTCTCCCTGTGATCACAGTATAGCCCTAAATAAAGAAAAGCTGGCTCTGTCAGTTCTGATTCAACCACAACGCGAAGTTTGATTTCTTCTACAAATGTTTTCCATAATTGTGATTTTAACTTTTATTGTAAGGTTGGGAGCATGTTTTCCCAGGTGTTTGCAGAGTATCTGGCACAATTAGGCTAGCTTATTATGACTGGAACTTCAAATTCCATGTATATAATAATGACCCTCTCGCTTTAGTTAGGGTAGCTCCCTATCCTTCTGTTTTACTTTTTGAGGTAAGGAATATGGCAAATTTAAATCTTCAGGCATAACATGCCTCTCCTCCGCCTCTCCCCACCCCCCAAATGCAACTGTTTTCAGGACAAAGCACAGAAAACTGTTTAACCTTCATGGTATTACCAACAGCCTTGTTGAGCTTCATGATTATTTAATAAGTCCATTATTACTGAACTGATGAGCTAGAAAACAAAACAATCAGAGCGACCGCTGACAAAAACAAAGTCCCAAAATTCCTAGCAGGCAAACCAGTTTTTGGATGCATCTAACTGCTACTTTTTCCACAAAGATAAAAGGGGAACAAAGCTGAAAATATTAGCAAACAAATCAATTGTTATTTCCAATGAAGATCTCAGAGGGAAGCAAAAATAGTTATAGATAATTTTATAACTAGTATATATAACTATTGGTATTGCTTTGGGAAGGCTCATGATTTACCAGTTTTCTTGCTTATACCTTGTATCTCACTGTTAGAAGAAAATTTTTGCAGTCATTGGCAAACCTCTTTTGATGAGAAGACTGAGCTGAACCTTTGCCAAGAATTCATATCAGACCACATACTTTTGAAGGTTCAAAAAAAGTTTAGTTCAGTTCATTATCTGCATATCTCAAAGTCATCATTGCTGACCTCTGCACAAAAGGTTCCAACTAAAGCTTGTTACAATATTTTAAAGAAATTTCAAAGCCAAAACCTTTTGTAAACACATACTAGTTTGATGACATTTTCCTTGTCAATACATTTTCAGGCCAGTGTTCTTTGTTAGCTCCTGGTTCAACTCCCAACTCTACCTAATTCAAGGTGGCTTGGGGTAGAACCAAACACCCCCCCCACACACACTCACACACACACACCTTCTGCTCTAAATCAGGAAAAAGAGGAGCTAATTCTTAATCTCTCATATCCCAGACTACAGGTATAACTACTCAACGTTTGAAAGAGTTTGGGGTTTTTTTTAATTTGAAAACTATTTGACACAATTCTGTTTTCATGTAAATATTGTTTTCTGTTCTGTTATGGGACATAATTTAAACCCCAGAAGTTGCCACTGAAAAAAGTTCTCCAAACAACTCTAGTCTCAAGCCATTGCCAGAAACAGAAGGGCTGAAAGAGATTATTTGACAAAGCAAATGCTGAATTTCTGGTACATTATAAGAAGCCAAATTTTTATGAGAGTTGTTTACTAAATTTTGTAGTCTCAGTTGGGTGCTCAAGCTAAAACAATCTAGGTTTTATTTGTCATTTGATTAACTGGTAAAAGATGGTGGTCACATACCATTGCATACTGGAGCCTATGGGAAGGCGCATCAGAACAATTACAGTCTGTGCTCAAAAAAGACCAAACCTCAAGAGAAACTTTCCATCCCCATCCATTACTGGCTCTGAAACAACCTCCAAAACTTCACCACACAACTCATCATCAGAAACAAACTCCCCATTGATCAAACAGCACACCAAGTATACAAAAGCCTTCCTTAATGAATGCAAAAATCTTGTCAACATTTTCATTGCCACCTAAGTAGGGACCAGAACAGCCATCTCCCTGCTGGGCCCCCCTCGGGCCCCAGGGGAGGCACACCTGGGCCAAGTGTTAGTGAGGATTTAGTTAGGGAGCTTCTGGAGGGCCTGGATGTATTCAAGTCAGCTGGTCCAGATGATCTCCACCCTAGAGTTCTAAAGGAATTGGCCGAGGTCATTGCAGGACCCCTGGCACGGCTTTACGAGCACTCGTGGTGCTCTGGAGTGGTGCCGGAGGACTGGAAGAGGGCCAACGTGGTTCCCATCTTCAAAAAAGGGAGGAAGGAGGATCCAGGAAACTATAGGCCAGTTAGTCTTACCTCGATCCTAGGCAAGCTGTTCGAGAAAATTATTCTGGCACACATCCACAAGGGGCCAGCAGGGGACTGCATGTTTAGGGGCAACCAACACAGGTTCATCAGTGGCAGGTCCTGTCAGACCAACCTAGTGGCCTTTTACGATCAGATCACCAGATCATTAGATGCAGGGGTAGCAGTGGACATAGTCTTCCTGGACTTC
>NW_017729029.1:76351279-76360530 GCF_001723915.1 Gavialis gangeticus | reverse complement strand
GAGGTTAGATGAACACCTTGCTGGGGTCGTTTGACCCCAGTACTCTTTCCTGCCATGGCAGGGGGTCGGACTAGATGATCTGCTCAGGTCCCTTCCAACCCTAGAAACTATGAAACTATGAAATTATGAAACAATCAATATACCCCACAAAGCCATCAAAATCCATGGATGCTACACATGTGAATTACAGTTATCTCTATGGTGTCTCTCCAATACAGTAAGCCTTCTCATGGAGTACATGTGGGTGAAACTAAGCAACTACTATGCATCAGAATTAACTCTTGCAGAAAAGTAGAGATGCAATCACCTCTGGGAGAACAATTTTCACAGAAGAATCACGCAGTTTTTGACATCACAGTCCTTATACTGAATGAAATCTTTACAGACTTTTAAAAGACAGAACTGAGGGGGAAAAATATACAGTTTTGTCCTTGAGATTTAGTGTTCAGTAAACACAGAGAATGGTTTTATGACACCCTACTTGAATTGGTGTCATTTTTAACCTCTCTGTACTCTATAGGTAGTAGGGATGCTGATTATGTAAAAGAACAAGATAGCTGCACTTCTCTTGTTCTGAAGCTATTTCTGATAACTTTTCTGTGCCCTAGTTAACCGCCCTCCTCCATTCCTTGAAGGGCCTGTTTTCTAGAACATATGAACAAGAAATGCTAGAATTCATGGACTGGTTTAAAAGAAGAATTCACCATCTTACTGGGATCCCACCACCACCTCGAGCCATTTTACCTGAAAAGAAATACCAGAAAGACTTCTTAACCTTGCCTCTCCCTGCTGCCCGCAACCCCTTCCCCCATCTACAAATTACTTTAGTGCCCCTAAAAGGTTCTAGACTGATAGCATCAGTAAGTAAAATGTCTGAGGAAGATGATAATCCTTCTGGAAATTAGGGGTTGGCACTACATAAGCAGCATTTACTGGCTTGAAGCCTAGCATAAGCACTGTGACTTGTGTTGCATTGTTGATGATTTTGTCTTTTTTACTATAAATAAATACCTGGTAACAGAATACATGGATACAAAAAATCATCGACTAAATATAGATGTTGGACTTATGACACATTATAACCCACCTGACATCTGACTCCCCAGGTACCTCTCCACTATTTCACTGCTACTTTCATCCCCTCCCTGCTGCTTGTCTCTCACCCACTGACTCTTCAATTTATATCTTCACTGCCTGCCTGTCTTACATGCATACCAGCCCAGCCTCTGGCTTCTTTACTATTCTTTCCATCCAGGAAGAGCATACACCAACTGCAGAGACTTCCTCAGCCTGACTAAGGGATTTTAAACCCAAAAGCTTGCTAAAAAAATGTTTTCCAACTATTTAAGTTGGTCTAATAAAAGAGATCAGATTCGCCCAAAGAACCTTGTCTATGTCCTTAGATCAACACGGCTACAACCTAAGACCCTGGTAACAGAATTGCATTTTGAATGAACAAACAAGGAGAGTCTAAACTTGACAGAAGCTCTAGGCTTGACAGGGTGGTTCAGTCTGTAATCCCCCAAATCCTTATCTTATATAATGAGGCTACCAGAAGGGTGCTAATTAATAAATGATGGTGGTGCTTGTGATATCCTATTGCCTTCTGGGCAGGTATCAGCAAGATGTTCAATACATTTCAAAATAACCTATACAAACTGCTGAGAGAGAATCTTGACTTTCCATAGGTATGGATTTCAGTTCATTCAAGCCAGAGCTTGAATTAAGCAACCTATAACAAGCAGTCTAAGCAGATCACTAAAATCCTCTCTAAAATCAATCTCAAAACAAGGAAGGGCAGGGGGAAGGAAATCAAGCAAAGTAAAACAGAAACACATATATCATAAGGCACATATTAGCCTCCCCCCAAGCCAAAACCGTCACAAGGAAGCAATTTAAAGTTAGGTTTTGGTTCACCTTTTTGGAAATGACTAGTAGTTAATGAAACAATGTGCTACTAGAATCCACAAATGATACTGTTATGTTAGATGGTAGGAAAAAAGATATTGGTAGCATCAGAAGTATGAACAGAACAACAGCTTTGGTAACAATCATGAAGAAGACTAAGAGGGAAGAGAATCAGTAATGCAGATAGTCCATAAGGAAAGGATACCTGGATAACAGTAAAAACAAAAGCATGCCAAGGGTGAAAATAGAGGGCAAATAAGAAATGATTTTCAGTGCGATATGGTAGGAAAAAGGCTGATTCAATATCAGCTTGTATAAACAAAAGTACCATGTTATCAAGCTGAGAGGTAATAATCTATTGCTATTATGACACTGGTAAAACTGCCCCAGAAATACTGCTTTTATTTCTGGATGCCTCGTTACCAGAAAAATAGCATCAAACTGTGAGAGTACTGAATGCAGAAACAAATGCTATTTGGAGACTTGGAAGGCTTGCTTATAAGAAAAGTTTAAGAGAGCACTGTGTTCAAACTTTAATTCTATTTTAAGGTTGGAGAGGGAGAAGACATGGGATAAAATTGAGACAGGAGAAATTAAATTGTCAGAAAACCTGCAAGTCAGGAAAATCAATCGGATTAAATTGCTGTCCAAGGCAAGAGAAGCCATCTCATTTCTGGGGATATATAAAACTAACCTGGACAAAAATATTAAAATGTACTGTAGGGTTAAATTCTGCATTGGTATGAAAATGGTCTGGATCAAGGTACATAAGGCTTAAATTTGAAATAAATTGACACAAAGGTCTCAACTTGTTCAACTCCTTGAACAAGCACTTATCCCAATACATGCTGCTGCCAAGTATCAGGAAACGCGAAGTAAATTTGGTCCGACTGAAGGCAAATATTCCAGGTACAACCTCTACATTATTAGTAAATGAACTGATTAACACAATTGATGTGTGATTTGAATATTTAAAGTAAGCCATTCAATAATGTATAAGATGTGACCCAGGAAGGTCACAACCAGAATTTCCAATGCCATCTGTTGCATGTTCATTACTGCATTATCCTACTGAGGTTACACACACAGGTATAAAACACATTAAAAAAAAAATTATAGCATACATTTTATCATGTAAACTGTAGCAAAACCTGCAAGAAAAATCCTAAATTTGCAGATTTCACAGGTTTGCCATGCTGGTAGCTTTCCATTATTCCTGCTGAGATGTGAACAGCATCTCAAACAGGTAGCATGTGGCCTGCATATCTCTAATTGCCATTTTCTCTCATAACATGTTTAGCTGTCTTATCTGTCAGCCTCATCTCATTATTATTCAAGGGAAATGCTGATTTGTGAAAAAAGACAAGCTTGGAGTGAATGCTATTTATTCATTGAACAGCACTCCATAGTATGTTGCGTCTCAGCATATAAGGCTATTTTTTTAACAGATTTTTCATGTCTTGAACATCCATAGGTAGAGAATTTTTTTTCCTATACATTCATGAGCTTTTCCATTCATAAAATGTTTCCATTTGGAAGAGAAAGGTACACTATACCATTAATCACTTTGATTTTACTTTCCTTTGGTGAGTGCAATCCACAGAAGCCTGAGCAAGTTGTCATCTCCAAAAAAAAAATCATCACTGAAGGTTGCTTATTCCTCATTGTTTGCAAAAATTAGCTAAAACGCCTTTTAAAATTATGCATTCTAAAGGCTCAGGTTTTACTTATTTCATAGCACCATTTTGCTTCACTATTTTATTACTTCTGATATGGTATAAGATGTCAGCTTGACACTTGAAAGATTTTATGATTCTGTTTTATTGTAGGTGAAGTTTCAAAAGAATTGCCTCAGTTTCACTGTTCAGTTTCTACCTGCTTACCATCAAATGCACATGAGTAGGAGAGGTGTTGGTCTACTTTTCTGGCATGATCCTAAATTGTCACCATAATTATTGCTATTAAAAACTGTGAAAACATTATGATAAAATTACAAAATTAAGGGCTAAAAAAATAGGAAATGCCAGAAATAAGGAGGCCTTTGGAAACGTATAGTTATCCCAGTGCATATGCAAGTAGAAGTTATTTTAGATTTATGGGATGACATTTTGATGTTGTGATCAAAGATGAATGTGGGATACTGTTGATGAAAGAAGAAGAGATTAAGAGCAGGTGGAAGAACTATTCTAAAGATCTGATGAACAAAGAGAACCCAAGAAGTTTATGAGCAGTGCTACAGAAAACCAAGGCATGGTGAACAGCATCAGCAGAACAGAGGAGAAAAGAGCACTGAAGAAAATGAAGAATGGGGTGGTAACAGGACCTGATGATATACCAGTGAAAGTTGGGAAGTCTTGGGGGAAGAATGAATTGATATACTGTGGAAGCTGTTTAAAGTGATATCAGCAACAGAGAAGATGCCAAATGAATGGAGAGGGAGTGTGTTGGTGCCAATATTCAAACGGAAAGGTGATGTCCAGGAGTGTGGCAACCATCAGGGAGTCAAACTGATGTCTCACACTTTGAAAACATGGTAAAGAGTGGTGGAGAATCAGCTAAGGACTGAGGTAGTCACTGGAGAAGGCCAGTACAGATTCATGCCAGGGAAAAATACCATGGATCCGGTTTTTGCAACAAGACAAGAAATAGAGGGAAGGTACAGTTAGGTTGTAAAGATATCTATTTCATTTTTATTGACCAGGAGAAAGCCTATGATCATGTGCCCAGGGAGAAAATATGGAAATGTCTGAGAGTTAAGGAGATGCCAGAGAAATTTGTCAGAACCATTAAGGATATGCATTGGAAAAATGAGGAACAGTTCAGGAGAGACAAAGAGTTTTGAGATGAATGGTGGTATACATCAAGGGTCAGCTTTAAGCCCGTTTCTGTTTGCAGTCATGATGGATGTTTTTACTGAACAAATAAGGACACTACCTTAGAATATGATGTTTATGGACAATGTGGTACTTTGTGCTGAGAGTTTAGAGGAAGTGCAAGCTAGAAGAATAAAGTGAGGAATACTTACAGAGGATCAGCAAAAGTAGTGGAGGCATCTAAAGAAGTACAAGAGAGAAGACTGGCATGGCATAGGTATGTTCAAAGGAGTCCAGAAGAATAGATGGTAAAAGAAGTTACCAGAATGGCAATGCCAGGAAGAAGCGGAAGAGGAAGACTAAAGATGAGGTGGGGAGATACAGTGGAGAGGGACATAAGAGAGGAGTTGGAAGAAGTACTGTATGACTGAAGCCGGTGGAAAGCCAGAATCTGCAACAGCGACTCCATTTAGACGGGACAAGTGAGGGAAGAAGAATTACGGGATGACATTTTCTTCACAGCATCCCTCTGCTCCCTCCAGTCTGTGCCCCTCACTTTCCCCTGTCACACACATTCTGCTCCCATGTATATAGGAATTTACCCATTTATCCCTATTCCTATTCTCTTGCCTCTCCCTATCCTCCTTTTCAACCCTATTTTCCCCTATCTTCTCCCTCCCCCAACTGCTTCAGTGTCTTTCCCTTGTCAACCTTCATGGAATTAGTTCTTAGAAGGTATTTAAGTGCCTAATTCCTCTCTAGGCACCTAAATACCTTTTTCTATACCAGACACTATGAGCTATATAGCACAGCTGCTTGTGACAGATGCTGCATCAGAATAGACAGAAGAAATCCTGTCAGTGACTGCCTTTCAGGATTCTCCCCATTCACTCTTCAACGTACTAGTAGTATGTGCCATTACTCAAGCCTGTCAGTGTAGGGAACTAAAGGTCCTTAAAGTGGCTATTTCTAGCATTTCTATTCCCTGGATTATCTTTAAGCACCTATGTTCTGGCTATATCCTCTCTTTTCCTCTGATTATACCTACTTATCTAACTCAATATCATTGCTCAGCTCCCTGTAAAGAGAAGAAGTAGAGACGCTCAGATTACTATGCAAGTGAATATAATCCACATTTAGCCTCATGATGCAGGAACTTTTCTACTATATGTGAGCTCATCCTTAGTGGTTTATGCTGTACTGGCTCTTCCAGCAATGCTAATCCAGCCAGCAGGATCAAACTCCCTCTTGGCATTGCCACACACATGTAAATTTATGTCTCATCTTCTAGTTCAGTGGAACATATTAATTTCTTCTTATTGAAAGAAATTACTTTCCTGCACTTTCTAAAGCGCATGGATGCTAGAGCAAAGACACCCCACCTCCCTTTCAGAATCCTTCCTGCATAACAAATATATGTCATTACTGTGTGCATTCTGGTAATGCCCATTATGTGCCAGGCATTGCTTCTGTCTTCCCTTGTGCACATGTACAATTGCAGAGCTTAATTAATTTTGCTTTCTCAAACTATTCGTATTAACATAACTTTCTCATGTCTTGTTTAAAAAGGCCTAAAAAATACTTTCAAATAAAGAGCTCTGTAAAAAATGATTTTTAGCCATATTCTAAGGCTAGGGACACAAATTACACATAAACTGGCGTAAGTGATTGGAAACTGGTTTAAAACTGTAACACAACAGAAGTTCAATGCACATAAACCACTTTCCAAATGGCTGAAACTGGTTTAAGATAATGTAGTATCAGACTTAAATGATTTAGGTAAAATCTGTTTATTGGGCTTCTGTCGCAGATCACCTCCACATTCAAGTTACCACACAGTCCCCCAGCATCCCAGGATGCTTTTCACCTCCCCTATGAAGCCTTGCTCACAGGGTGGGTAGGCTAGCCTTGGATCAAGCTGTTTCCTCCAGCTGAACAGGAAGGCATGCCCTAGTGCCCCCTGGCTTCTGGCCTTGGCCACTACAGGTATGTGGCTGAATATCCAGAATCAAAAGTGAATGTCTGTTCATTTACTGATTGGTTCAATCTACGCATCTTAGACTAACCTGTGAAGATTAAACTAATGTAGCCTCTGGCTTTTTGACTGTCTGTACTTAGCCTAATTGGATATATTTAAAGCTAAGAACTACCATGAAAAACAAACAGATATGTAAAAATTGTCCTTCTAAGTAACAATTTTTGAGGGATGGTTTGGGTGGAGGGAGGAGCAGAGGTTGGAGGTAAAGAGAGATGTTTGACAGGGAAATTATTTAGTTTTCACAGGCACAAAAGAATTTCACTCATTTGCAAGCCAATTCTAGTGCTGGTAAAGAATTTATCAATTAGCACACACCTCGGGAGCATGCTAATTGAGCCAATTATAGCTTGATTCATCTGCCTTGACAATAAAATAGCTCACCAGATACCCTTTGCTCTTACAAGATAATCTTTTTTTTTTCTTTTTTTCTTTTATGCATGAATTTAGTTTGGAATTCACTTGGTTTAACAGATATGCATCTTGAGACTATGAAGATTAAGGGAAGAAAGAAGGGAAGCGTTATCTATAAGCGATCCTCTTACTGAAATGTAGTAATAAATCACCCTGGTTACTAAAAAAGTCATGACCTTTTTATAGAAGAAACATTCTTCCGTGCGTTTCCCACCCCCCGATTACTGAAAATGTGCTTGAAAATGGATGTGAGAAACAATTCTAATTTCTGATAGAAGAAAAGCACACAGAAGTTGCGACATTTTAATTATGAGCGTTTACACATGGTTTCTCCGTTTTCTTCTCCCTCTTATCCAAATGCTCTAGTAAGTTTTTAATTTAGGGCCAGATTTTGCTCATGGTGAGGTCAATGGGAGAAAGCCCTTCAGCTTAAAGAATACAGTCTTTAAAGCAAGAAGATGCCCATTTTAATCTCTCCTAAGCATCTTGTAAAATTATAGCATTATGTAATCATTTGCTTCTTGGCTGCTCCTGGATACTTAAGTAACCATGGCGGAGTGTTTTCATTTTCACGTAGTGAGTCAGGAGTGATTATTTCTTTTTGAGGCAGACAGTGTTACAGCTATCCATGCCTTTGTCTTTTTGACAGCAGCCTGCTAGAATGCATTCTAGCAAAACCTGCAGATGAGACTATGTGAAAGCTAAACCCAGGGAGCTATGTAGCTTACAGGTAACTCAAAAGTCTTTGGGACCTTCCAAGATCATGGACCATGCCATTATCTAGATAAGGTAAGATCAAACAAAACTAGAATATGCAGGAAGAGGATGGTCAGATACAGTGCTTTTATAACTGCCATCACAGAGCCTGTCTGCAGGTATGTGAAAGGAATATGTCTCTCAATGCAGAATTTTATAAATAATATTAAAGTCTGTGCTTTTTAAAATAGATACAACAACACTTAGGGGAGATGTATACAAGATAAATAATAACCCTCCCCTCAACTGATTGCCCATTTCAAAGACAGAACGTTTATTTACCAAAGCTGGGTTTGTTTGGGGGTTTTTTTCTTCTCCCGCATGGTTTCCTTTGAAAAAAACATTTTCTTAAACTTTCAATTTGTTAATAACACCCACAAACACCTATCTATAACGTAAAGATAACATTACATCTAAGCACTCTTTCTTCCCTTTTTCTTGTAATCATACAAAAGTAGAACTATAACTGAAGTCAAAATGTGACCACTACTAGGCCCCGCCTACATGTTACAGGTATTGCACAATTAACTCGGTAACTGTGCAATTACCTTGAGACCAGCTACACGTGCAAAATACCTACCATGCCATAAAAAGCTCCAACCAGCTAAAAATTTAGACCTAAAAAATATGTACTAACTTCATAACTATAGGACTGATGAGGATCCCAGGTACAAGAGTGCAACACTCCCCACCAAGGCTGTGAGTCCCACAACTGAAGGAACTCTCAGGCCCAGCAGCTGCTGACTCTGGATCCTGGCAGCACAAGGACTCAGACTTCTGAAGCTGCAGATACTGGGTTCCAGCAGCATAACACCCAGCAGTGTGACTCAGCTGTGTCCCAGCAGTCACAAGGCATGGCTGTGATCTCCCAGTCATGGGGGCTTTATGTACCCCTGGGAGATCTACCAGCCACAGGGGTGCATGAGGTCAGGAGCTGCTCAAGTGAGGGGCCTCCCTGACATAGGAGCCTGCTTTTTGCCGGTGCAAAGGAAGCCCACGATTGGGCTCCTCCTGCACCAGCAATAAGGTATGATGGTATCTAATGCATGATACCACGATCACATCTCCTGCCATGCACATGTGGTATGGCAGAAGGTGTGATTGTGTGCATTGCACTTTAGATCCCATTGTGCCTTTACCTGGACATGTAGAAGGGCTGAGTCACATGGGTAGGAACTGATTGATCAGAAAGAAACTGAATGAGGATTTAGTTAGGGAGCTTCTGGAGGGGTTGGACATTTTTAAGTCAGCCGGCCCGGATGATCTTCACCCTAGAGTCCTGAAGGAACTCGCTGGGGTCATTGCAAGTCCCCTGGCGCGGCTTT
>NW_017729029.1:76343969-76345534 GCF_001723915.1 Gavialis gangeticus | reverse complement strand
AGGAGGCGCTACTTCACGGTCAGGGCGGCTAGAGTCTGGAACCAGCTTCCAAGTGAGGTGGTGCAGGCTCCCACCCTGGGGGTTTTTAAGAGGAGGTTGGATGACCACCTTACTGGGGTCATTTGACCCCAGTGCTCTTCCTGCCATGGCAGGGGGTCGGACTAGATGATCTGCTCAGGTCCCTTCCGACCCTAGAAACTATGAAACTATGAAAAACCCTCACACACAACCACCAATAGCTTCTCTACAGATCTGCACATACAAGCATGAATCTTTCAACCTATGAAATTTTGTAATGGACTATAAATTTATTGAACTAGTGTTTTGCCTGCCTCACATGATGACTCATTTAACATTCATAATTAATGCTTTTCCTACCATTTAGCTAGTGTTTCATGAAACAACAAAAACAAGCAGGACTTACTGGCAATTATGGTAGGATAGAACTGAGCTTTCATAAGTCTTAATTCAACCTCACTAAAACCCATTTCTCATCAGATAACAGTTGTGTGAGAGGTAGTATGAAATACCAGTGAGAAACAGGCAGAGAGATAGAGAGATTCACTTTAAGATTTTCCATATTAACAATTTAGATAAAAAATATCTCTGATGGAAACAAGTTTTCAACGAATGCTGCTGCGGTAGATTCTGATCCCAGGTACTGAGATAAAATAATCTCACTGAAATCCAAGGAACACTCATATATTTGCACCAATGTTATGTAGGTGCAATCTGGCCCAGCATTTTGTATTTAATCTGCCATTGGTACAATGCTCCCAAAGTTGAGATGGCATCTTTTATGGTATAAACACCCAAAGATATTTTTCCTTTAAAAGGCCCTATTTAGTTTGCTACATTTCATTTTAGAGAACAAAAACCAATGAAAAAAATATCAGTTCTAATGAAAACAAAGAAATAATTTGCCAAATACATAAAAGGACAAAAAGAATTTTTAAAATAGATACAACATAGGCAAAGAATGCAAGGTAAAACAAACATAGTATAATTTTCCTTTTCAATTAATTTTGATTTATTTACTGGGAAATGAAGTATAATGGTGTGGGGGATGCTTCATGATACAATTCTAAGGGAAGCAGGGTGACTTGGTGGATAGAGTATGGCACTGGGACATAATGGGACCTATTTTTATTCCTGATTCTGCTAATACAAAAATGAGGTTCCAGAAAGCCAAAAAGTACAATGATAATGAATTCTACTTTATTTGTCAAATTTATGGGTGGAACATACTATACAATAGCATGGAGCCAAAAAGACTTAGATAGAGTTAGATGTAACTATGGAATTAAGACATGCAAACAGGGCACTTGACTCATTTTTTTCAATTTCTTTAAAGGGGTTAGAGAGCTTCTGGAGGGGCTGGACGCGTTCAAGTCAGCGGGTCCAGATGCTCTCCACCCCAGGGTGTTGAGGGAGCTAGCTGGGGTTATTGCAGGGCCCCTGGCACGGCTCTATGAGCGATCGTGGTGCTTGGGCCAGGTGCCAGATGATTGGAAGGTAGCAAATGTGGTCCCCATCTTCAAGAAGGGGAAGAGGGAGGACCCGGG
>NW_017729029.1:76317143-76343792 GCF_001723915.1 Gavialis gangeticus | reverse complement strand
ACAGTTAGGGCGGCTAGGAGCTGGAACCAACTTCCAAGGGAAGTGGTGCTGGCCCCTACCCTGGGGGTCTTTAAGAAGAGGCTGGATGCCTACCTGGCTGGACTCATTTGAGTCCCGTTTTTGTTTTGGGGTTTTGTTGTTCTCCCGCCCTGGTGGGGGGTCGGGCTAGAAGATCTACTAGGTCCCTTCCGACCCTAAATATATGAAACTATGAATTTCAATTCCTACAGGCTGGAGAACTCCCCTCTCATCAGGGCAAGGCAGAAAAGGATCTTGAAATCATCATTGATGCCAAGATTAATATGGGCAGGCAGCGTGGGGATGCAGTCAGGAAGGCCAACCATACCTTGTCGTGCATCCACAGATGCATCTCAAGCAGGTCCAAGGAAGGGATCCTCCCCCTCTATGCGGCACTGGTCAGGCCGCAGCTGGAGTACTGCGTCCAGTTCTGGGCGCTGCACTTCAAGAGGAATGTGGAAAACATGGAGAGGGTCCAGAGGAGGGTCACTTGCATGATCGGGGCAGGCCCTACGAGGAGAGGCTATGGGACCTGAACCTGTTCAGCCTCCACAAGAGAAGGCTGAGGGGGGATCTAGTGGCCTGTTACAAACTAGTCAGAGGGGACCAGCAGGCACTGGGGGAGTCCCTGTTACCCTGAGCACTACCAGGAGTGACAAGAAATAACGGTCACAAACTGGCAAAGGGTAGATTCAGGCTAGACATCAGGAGCCGCTACTTCACTGTCAGGGTGGCTAGGATCTGGAACCAGATTCCAAGCGAAGTGGTTCTGGTGCCTACCCTGGGGGTCTTTAATAGAAGGCTAGATGAACACCTTGCTGGGGTTGTTTGACCCTAGTACTTTTTCCTGCCATAGCAGGGGATCGGACTTGATCATCTGCTCAGGTCCCTTCCAGCCCTACAAACTATGAAACTATGAAAAGAACTACTGCCTGAGTTGTAGTATCATCCAGCCACTCAAAATGCAAACAACTAAGCCAAATATTGTGCTTATTTCCTTGTGAAATTACATACTTGAGGTAGGACTGGGTGCAAGTATTTAGCCCAATAATGTCAGTTTCATTGCTGTAGTGGTAGTTAAATGAAAAGGAATTATAAAACAGAGTTATAAACTGAATTAAAGTAGAAAACTCAAATGAGGGTATATGCTAAAGTATAAGGGAGCATTGTACTATTGATTAAGGTCCAGATTTAGAACTTCAGCCATTTTCTGCTCAGTGTTACAATCTCTGCAAACATGGGAACCCAGAAATATATGTACTCTACACTTCCTGTGCAACTGCACTAAAGAGCACCATTGGGTATAATATGGAAAGAGGCATGATAACTGGCTTAGGGTATATGCAAATGTTACAGTGAGGTCAATTTAAGTAGTGTTAAACTGATCTAGAGCAAGAGTGTTCAATTTCTGGCCCACAAGCCAAATGTAGCCTGTGGAACATGGGTATCCAGCCTACGGGGCTCCCCCTGGATTTGGAAATTTGATAGCAGGAGAGCAATGGCAATAAATAGAGCCACTCTCTCTGGCTGCCGAATTCCCAAACACCAGGTCCTGCACAGCAGCTTTGGACCAGGTCAAAATGCCTCCTCCCATCCCCACAGCTGGATGGGGATGGGCCATGCCCACTTTCTCCTGTGGGGCTGGGTTGTGGCTGGTTCAAGTCCCCTCCTCTCCCCCATGGGGCCAAGTCAGAGCTGAGATGCCCTGTGCCCTGCTCCACACAGTTGGATAGGGCCCTACCACTGCTGTCCTTTGCTGAATCAAGACTACCAGTCCCAGTGCCAAGTCTGGGCACTGCCCATCCAGCCTGCTGGCCCAAAATGTTGAACACCACTGATCTAAAGTGCCAATCTGAGCAGACTTTTGGGAAGGTTTAATCAGGCAAAAAATGGCCAACCCAATCTAAATTACTTCACAAGAAAAGAGCTAAGTCAGACTGGGAATGGATTAGCTTGATCCAGCAAACATCTGACATCTAACCCCCCCCCCCACCACCAACCCACCAATTTCCCCCACCAACCTGCCAACCCCCGCTCCCAATCCCACCAATGCACACACCCCTCTCCCCCACTCCGTAGATCCACTAGCTGACCCTTCCCACACTCTGAGTTATTTGGATTGGGTTCCTTGCCCTGGAAAACATGTGCACAAGCCACTTCTGATCTACAGTCGTGAGGCTTAATGCAAGCTACATGATCATAGACTGCATGAGGCAAATGTCTACTTATAACCCTGGAGTGGTGCCAAGTGCATGCCAATAAGCATACTGGAGGCCAAATGCTGGAAGTCACTCTAAGACAGCTAGAGTTAGGTGCCCACTGCAAAGCTATGTTACGGTCCTACCTGCAAGACCATGTTGTAGTACTACTGAGCATGGTCAGGAGGCTCTCTAGAAATGTCTGAAAAGTGACTCAGGCATAAAGGTCTGATCCAATAAAGGACATGGGTGCCCAAATGTTAATGCCTAATCTGCTACTGTAGTGAAATCCAGAACCCAGAGTGAGAAATCTTGCCTCCCAATACAGTGCACTAGGAGAATTAGGCACTATAGAACACTGATCCTTCTTCCTCCATGCTGGGGAGGAAGAGACCTTCAGCTAGCCAATAGGAAACATTGACAATGGCACAGGTCTATAGAATTCACAAGTCTATAGCATTCAAGCACCTTAATTAAGGTCGCACAGAGATGCCTCCATCCTTTCCTGAAGGTATATCCAATACCCTTTCCGAAAGTTAGGTGCAGACAACCATCCATTGTATAAAATGGGCATGACTCATTCTGTTCTTTCAAATGCAAATGTGTAGACAGGGGTACACCATTCATGAACGACGAGTGCCCCCGGTAGTTGGGAGGGCATAGTGGTGCTGGCAGCAACAGGAGCATGGTGGTGGTAAGCGAGGAGCTCCTGCAGACACCACCACCGCTGTCAGCAGCGGGAGGAAGGGGGGGTGGCAAGTGCCAACCAGGCGTTGGCGACCACCTGCAGACGCCGCCAGCACCATTGACAGAAAAGGGGGGTGGGGTTGTGAGTGGCGACTGCCCACCTGTGTGCACACCCTATGCGCCGCCAGCACCACATTTAAATAACATTGTTTAGAGCACCAGGAAGTGGGAGACCCATCTTATCCCACAACAGGTTCAAAACCACATTACATGACAGGAGAATGTCCTAACATCTAGTCTAGATGGGGATTTTTTCCACCCTTTTCACTAAAACTGTGTTGGCTCATCTGACATAAGTGAATTTCATGTGACTATAGAAAGAGAAGAAGCAAGGAAGATAGAGGTAGTGAAAAGAGTAGTCAGCAGGAAGGAGGAAAAATCTGGTGTTCTGGAACTGTTTCAACATTAAGCAGTCCTTGGAAGAGGGAATATATGACTCATTTTTAGAGTGCTTTACCTACTAAGAGGTAGGTAAAGCTTGCAGAAAAGGACAATTCTCTTGCCATTTTCCAGTTGGTCTAATAAAAGGTATCATTTTGGAACCAAGACTTCTAGTTTTTTGTATGTCTTTTTGTCTCAGACCAACACAGCTACTAAGTACACCCTGAAACATGGAAGATGCTGAATTTTAGCTGATTTTAGATTTTGAACTTCATTGCAGAAGAACAAGGAAGTTTTTTTGCCTCCCTGCCTGCCATCTGACACCTCCAGGGAAGGAATTCTACCTGATCAACACATCAAAGAGCTGCTCAACACAGCTCACAAAGACACTCATGGACCCAGAGGGACAGACTTCCATCTTCAGCTCCCTCTGTGCAAAAATAAAGTTTATTTCCTACCTATGGGGATTTTTTACCATCTTGTACCATCTACACTTTTCTAGAGCCTGACAAAGGGACTTTGATCCCGAAAGCTTGCAGAAAAGGACAATTTTCTTGCCATTTTCCGGTTGGTCTAATAAAAGGTATCATTTTGAACCAAGAGTTCTAGTTTTTTTGTATGTCTTTTTCCCTACTAAGAGTTTTACATAAGATAGCACCATTACCTCCACTCCTAATACAATGTAGTTTTGCATAAATTATTTGACAGGCCAAATGTATGTGCTTGAGCATTAGCCCCTATGCCTTAGCTAGGCCCCAGTTATAAAAAATCCTATCAATAGAAGACTGGGAACTTCAAGGCTGCTTATTTTTTCTTTTTAATCTATTTTATGTAGTATAGTTTAAGATCCTGCCAGTGACAGGGATTCTACAAGTTTCTTTGAGCTGTTAGCCCACTGCCCATCTGATCTCAGTGTTATAAAAGATTTACCTTATATCAAATTTACATTTCTTAATTTCACCCTGTGGCTCATGTCATATTCTGAAGAACACATTTCCCCCTTTGCAAAAATAGATGCAGGACTAGAAATGTCCCTGAGGTTTCCATGCTGACACTGCCTGGACCTCCCCATAATCCACTGCAGCCAGAACAAGTATTTCCTTCCAACAGGAAGACCCATATTTTGGAAGATTTTCCTGTCAGAATTAATATTTGTCATCATTAATTTTGCAAAGTAATCCCAGCAGGTTTAGTAGGAAAATACTGTGTACCTGCTGTCATTGCTCCTTCTCCATTTACAAATTGGTTTTGACAAGAAGGTCAAAATATGCCCCCAAATTGGGGGCTATGGAGTTGTCATTACCTCAATAGGCAAATATATATATTTGGGACTTACCTATTTTTCTCCTCAGTGATAGTACAGAAGCAATAACGAGAGAGACACATAAGCAGCAGTATTTAGTGGATGATAATTATTTCAGGATTTGGCTCAATGACAAACTGGATAATTTTCCTTTTGATTGTCCTAACATTTTATTTCATTTTATTACCTCCAAGTGAATTTAGTGCCAAAAAGCACCAGACTGACAACCGCACAAAATGAAGTCTAATTCCCTTGTATTTTGAGTATACTTTTGAATGACATTAAGATTTAGAAACACTTTCACTTGCCTAAAGATGATCTATTAAGGCCCTCTATATCATGATGTTTTTACTTGCAAAGTGCAACATCAAAAAAAATGATTCTGTCTCCTAGACTTCCCTTAAACTATTTATTCTCCAATGCCATGGTAGTGATAAAGAAAAATATTCAGGCTTGAAAGAAAGAACAAAAGCTAGAGTAAATCAGATCTAGCAAAGCAAGGGAGGAAAAAAAGCCTCTTTCCATTTGCAGTAGCATAACTGGGGAGGGCAGCAATCCTAGGCATTGCATTTGCAGGGTGTGGCAAAAATAGTCACTGCTGCAACTGGCAGGGCAGCAACCTGCATGGCCTTGGGCATCTATGGTTCCCCTGGGCAGAGTTCCCCTGCCCATTTGCCGCTAATTTTAGGTGAAAATTCTTTTTCTGAAAAGTCATTTTGTCTGAGTTCAGCAAATTTAACCTAGGATACAAAACATACCTGGGCATGAAATGAGATTAATGAGTGACACACAGCAAAAAGAAATTTTTTAGTCTGAATCTCATGAAAAGCTGTGTGATAGCTGAATCTTATTGGTGGCCTTTAAAACCAAGCCTAAACAAAGGCTTAGAAAAATGTTTTGTAGGTAATAATCAGGGATCTGGGTTTTCTCTTTTCTGCTGAAAAATGGAAAAAAGCATGGATTTTCTCTTAACTGAGAAAAACATGCATTTCTCATTTTGGTGGAGAAATCTACAGTTTTTTCTCTTTCACAAAGAGCTCTCTGCAGGCTGGCTGGGGCTGCCCAGCTGTGCAGTGTGTAAGACTTGGGGCCCAGGGCTGGAATGCGTGGCCACAGGGGAGAGGGACAGGGCTGTGGGTATCTCAGCTGGTGTGCAGGGGGAACTGTTTCCCTGACCCTGTGCATACTCCTGGTGGGGGTGGGGAGGGGGCATATGCTCCCAGATCTGTGTGTGGGGCGGTGTGTGGGGTGGTGCTGTAGGATTGGGCTCCTCACGCTGATGCCATCCCCACAGAGCCTCAGTAGCCCAGTGGGTTGGACCCAGTGCAGCAGAGCAGAGCAAAGCCGGATGGGGAAGCTCCTTGCCACTGCAAGCACTGCCCTGGCAAAGTCCTCCCTGCCCACCCAGCAGCAGCAGGGGTGGCAGCATGAAGTTGTGTTCCTCACTGATGCCAGGTTGGCAGGGGGCACCTTGCCAGGGTGGCACAAACTCCCAGCAGCAGCAGCAGCGAGCTTCCCTGCCCAGCCCTGCTCTGCTATGCTGGGTCCTATCCACTGGGCAATTTAGGCCCTGTGGGGAGGGGAGCCTGAGTATGCATCAGGTAGCCTGCATCTACTCCCCCCATGAGCTCCACTCTGGCTAAGTCACCCATGGGGGAGGTGGCGAGCTGGGCTCTGTGCTCTCTTCTGCTTTGGTGCAGCAGCTGCTGCCTCTGCAGGTGGTAACTGAGGCTCAGGCATTGCTGGGGGGGGCTATGGACCCAGGTCTCTGGCCCTATAGCCCTGGCAGCTGGAGGCCCCCCACAGCAAGGCTGTGGGCAGGGGCCTGTGGGTGGGGAGGGATAGGCCTATATATATATTTGTAGTGTTTCATTTTAATCATAGATTTTGGCTTTTTGAATTAAAGAATTTGCTATTTTGCGGAGAATTTGTGCTTTTTAAATGAGAAAACTAGGAGCCCTGCTAATAGTCTTGCATAGGCAGGTGATTTCAAACACCTTTTCCAGTTGTGCCTTCTGGGTAGAGGTAGGGAGACTATTTTGTTTCCATGTCACAAGGCATGCATGTATATTAAATGAGGGAAAGTGAATTGTTTGTATGGGAAATTACTGTACGTGTTAACAAAGGCCACACTTCACTTGCATGGCTCAGGGTGACTGAAGTAACCATCAAAAGAATCAATCATTAGGCAAAATGAATTAGAACAATTTACTTGTCTCGCATAAAGGGAGTGGGGGAAAAAGACAGTGAAAATGAAGGCAGACAACAAGGTAATTAACGTCATGGAACAAGTGAATAAAAAGGAGGAAATTTGCTAGACCAAAGCAATGCCATAAACTGAAACTGAAGCCTAAGTGTGACATTTAATCTCATTTTAGTAGCTTAAAAAGTTATCTTCCATGGAAGATATTTGTTTGAACTATTTTAAAAGTCTCCATTCTGTGCTTTTTCCAGTCTCTTTTGCTTCTTTGCTGTTGCTCTTGTTTTCTGAGTTGATCTCATATTTTGCCATCTTGATTTAGTCAAGTGAGAATGTAGTTGTGAACTGGACTGTCCTTAGTTTCCATGTAGTGTGCAGCAGGGATTTCAAGGAACCTTCTTAACATTTTGTATAAGACTTGGGATAGAGAATGATTCCTAGACTGGGGGTTGCTGTGTGACTTCTTACTCAGTGTATTCTTTACAACTGTGGGCACTGACATGCATGCAGTTCCCCAGTCTAAATCATGGTGCTTTACAGAAAGTGCCATAATTTAAACCAACCCTCCCAACCCAACAGACATCCACTGTTGGGTCAGGGGGTGGGAGAGAGGTGGGAAAAGAATTTCACTTCACAGCTTATCCAGCTGAGCAGCTGCCTGTTTACAGCTGCTCCCCTCTAGCCCCTTCCCATCCCCTGCAGCTCCAGTGCTGTCTGAAGGATGGGAGAAGGAGAAAGGAGGGGAGGGAGCAGAGGACTGGCATTTGCCCAGCCTGCAGTGTAGGGATGGCAAGTGGATTAGAGTCCCCCTGAAGTGGGGAGTTTCCATCTGCCTACCCCCCCTCCAGCACAGGCTGGGCAAACCCAGCCTGCAGCTATCTCCCCCCTCCCATTCTACAAACAGCACAAGGGGCAGGGCTGGGCTGCATCAGTTCAGCCCTGCTCATGCACAGGGACTTACAGAAATTAATGAAGGTGCTCTGCTTTGGAGTGCCTTCATCTAAACCATTATGTAATAAAGGTTAATTTGGCACGTGATTGGGCATGTTTAGAGCACTCTACAAATATGCCCTGACAGAATAGTACAGCTAGAGCTCTTTCAAAAGGGCTGATCACAAGGCAAATGCCACATCTGTGAGTGCCCTGTACCTCACCCACAGCAGGCAGATTTGTGAGAACTGTAGAGCAAAAGCTTGACTTGCTTAGACATACCAAAAAGCCATAAGCACACATACCAATTTGGACATAGGACAATAGTGTGTCCTATTTTTCCCAGGGAAATCCCATTTTAAACACCTTATTTAACAGATATCATCTTGTTCTAATGTTAAACAATGCCCCGCCACCATCCCTTTTTCAGGACCACTCTACATTCTAAAATGAAAAGGCATTGGGTAGACAAAGAGGTAATTTCAATACAGATTTTTCTTTAAGTTAACTCACTCAGACAGAAAGAACACTGCTTGTGTTACAGCAGTGATCAGCAAGTTCAGTCTTGAAGTTCTTAGGCTTATTAGGAGTATTTGAAATCAACGATGTTACATAAACAAGACGTGCAGGACCCATTAACATCCTGTACCCTCTTTCATCAGGTGCCCCAACCAACAATACCTAGAATAAGTGTGACATAAAGGAATCCATTTTTAAAACAGCTGAAGCCACATAGAACCATATTTACTTCTGATTTTAGAAAATTTAGTATCTTACTGCTCTGACTATAGGGCCATGCCTGTGGAATATGATCTCTGGGGGACAATGAGAGAGGCAAAGTAGGTGAATGTTGGCAGAGAATTAGAGGATATACACTATTATGAGGGGTTAACTTTCTATTGCCTTGTTTTTGTCACTTTGTATCAAACACTCTCTGTATATGTACACCATCAAAAAGGTCTGAGCCAAGGAACACCACAGGAAGCCACGCTATACCCCCTCCAACTGTGCTACAGCATGAATTGCATTGTAGTTAGGCAAGGCAAGCAGCAATAAGCTCTCCTATTTTAATACATAGTGCATATAGACTAAGCTTTGGTCTCCAACACATCCTTTTGACAGTATGAACCCTACAGCCTTTAAGCTACAGTTCCCTTCAAAAAAGTTTGTGTATTCATTTTCAAGGGTATTTTTCAATATTCAGCTCTGAAGGAATGAGCGCAAGAGGATAAAACCATACAGTGAAAGAATATTTCATCAACGGTCCTGCATGAATCTTCATTGTCAGCGGTCATGCATGAACCCATTTCTCCATAGCACAAGAAACTGGACTGATAAAAGGCAATTTGTCAGTGTAGTAGTCAGCTTTCATTTAAGTTTACATTTAGACATGCAACTTCCAGTCCCTGGTCTCTCAAATCAAATGGGGAAAAATGGTATTAAAGAACAAACCCAAACACCCTTTTGGAGAGGTACTGAGTCACTCCGATTCATCTTTGCACTACTGAATTACTGCTATTCTGTAACGAAGGATTATTTTGTTCAACAGAAAAATGAAAACAAGAATGCCTGCACCCACAGAAATGATAGTGAAACTTTTTTTTGCAGTCCTGCCTGAAATGTTACAGCTGCATCATGCCTTTTAGTTTCAGCGCTGCTTCTGTCCATTCCACACATTTATTCTTATCAGCTATTTCTGGGCCATAGTTCTTTATTGTCCCAGGCACTGCTACTGCTAGCCTTGAGTATATAATTTTTTCCCTGGTAGAGAAATCTACAGAAGCATAGCTAAAGCAAAAGGCTCCAAAGCCTATTTTTGAGTAACTGCACAAAGGATTTGCATAATCTTGTCCTACAAGAGATATACAATGCATATAGAGTTTAACAAGCCAACACCTGAAATGGATAAAACTGCATGTTTAGTGCGTGGCAAATCACGATATGGCTGAGAGCTTTATAAATGTTTAGGATATTTCATATTTACAATTTAAAATATTTGAATACTAAATAAGTATTTCTGACTAAAAAGGGCCCTAAGTCCTGCTCATATTGAAGTCTAAGACCAATCATCCATGAATTAGTTATAAATGTAATACCTAACCTCCCATGAACAAAACAAAATGACCTTGTGAAAGTCACCATGTTTGTAAGATACTAATTTCTTTTAAATCTTTCACATATTTTTAGAAGTTGGTTATGTAGATAAGACAAGCTTGCAGATGTCTCAGAAATCATTCATCGCTAGTATCACCTTTTCCATAAATAGACAGTTTTTATTATTATCATCATTAACAAGAGAAATATGATCACAGTACAGTAGCTGTGAAGTTGAATTCCAGCTTACTATGTTAGAATCATTCTACAAAGGAAATCCTTTGAAGTTATGTTTTCATCTTCATTAAAGATATATTTCATTTGTTGACATTTACTTAACTTCAACTGATACTAAGTGTAGAAGAACATTACAAATAAATATTTTAAAACACATATACACTCTCTCTCCTTGAAAGGTAGAATTCTAGTAAAGACAAATGTCCACAGTCAGTATTTGGCTCTTGAGCTTCACAGAAATGCAAAGTTAACTTTGCAAACAGAAAACAAGATACATAAAATTTATGAAGCATCACCTGAAGTGCAGTAAAATATTAATGTCTAATGTTTTGGTTACCTGAGTTTTACAGAAGAATATTATGACTGATCTAATGGTTTAAATAACCTTTGGGTTTTTTTCAATCTATAAAAGCACATTCCTCTTTCTCCATATATAAATTATGGAAATTTATTGTGAATCCATGGAACAACAGTCTTTTCAGGTCATTCCACTCGTTATTACAACTAATTAAAATGTGCCAAAGAAAGGATGGAAATTTATCACTGCTCATTAAACCTGTAAAGACTGTGTTAATTAGATGTCAGACTCAGTAACTCACATAAATGTTTGCTGCCAGTCTAAATTTAGTGAAAAAGTATAAATGCATTTAGAGACATTGCTGCCAGACAGCAGATTGCTGCTGTTGAATTAAAGGATTTTAAACCTGTAGCTACTATACAAATCCCATAACCCATTTCTTAGTTTGGATCTTGCTGCCTAGAAAAACTGGATGCCTTTGGCATTGCCTAGTCATCTTGGCTAGGGACAGACATTACACAAACTAGTTTAAATCTGTAATAGAACAGACATTCAATGCACATAAACCAGTCTGAAAATGGCTGAAACCAGTCTGAGATAAACCTGGTTGAATGTAGTATCAGAGTTAACTGATTTGGCTCAAACCCATTTATGCAATGTCTGTCCCAGACCTGCTGCTGGTTTAAGTTAAACCAGAGTCCCCCAGCATCCCAGCATGCTCTTTGCCCTGGGCGTGGCTCTCTGCTCCACAGCAGGGCTGCCGGACACCCCTCCTCCCCATTCCCTGGCTGCAGTTCTGGCAGAAACTTGCAGGCACAGCAGGGTCTGCAGGCTCCCCCATGCCTCTCTCCCACCATTTGCTGCTTAAACAGAGATCCCTTCCTCCTCTTTCATACAGCACAGACTGTGGTATGCTAGCTAATGCTGTGCAAGGCAGATAGGACAGTGTCTGCTTAGGGCTTTTTGGAGCTAATCAATGGCTCAGCTGGTAGTGTCCCTACATTCCTTCCTTTGGAAAAAGCTATATAAGAAGCGCTTGAACTAAGGCTTTGATTTCTGATGGGGTGCTAAATGCGGATAACAGAGCTGATAACTGATAAATGTTATCAGTGATGGGGGAGACTCCTCTCTAATCACAGAGTCCCGCCAGGTCCTGGCCACGCCCCCCCCCCCCAGCTCAGTCCTGTCAAAGTGAAGGGATGGCTGCTGTAGCATCTCCTGGCTTCCAGCCTGAGCCACTGCAGGCATGTGTCAGCATTTTTTTCAGTCCAGAAGGATGTCTGTGCAGTTACAAAGTGATTTAGCCTATCCAGGTTAAACTAACCTGCAAAGACTGAATCAATTCAAAAGCTCAGGCTTTTTGAATGCCTGTCCCTAGCCCTTACCCTGACTTACTTATACCATTTATTGCATTGCAAGCCTAATACAACTTACAAAAGTTGCTATTTAAAAGCTTCTATAATTACCACACATTAACTATAAGACTTAGAAGTCAATATTTATTTCCAGTTGCCACACAATAGCACCTGAGATGCACTAATTAAGTCCTTTTCTAGTGAAAATTAACATTTAGGCAATAGCCTGAACAAGGCAGCAGTTCTACTAAGTATGCAATAGCTTGAGCTTCCAACAGTTTTTAGCCAGCAGCCCCAAACTTGAAATGGACTCTTTGCCCCATCATTGCCCACTGATATCTAATGACTTGTACAGGACATTCAGATGTCAAAGTAGTTTATGAGAGAAAGACCTTAAAAGAAAAGGTTAGTAAAACAGCAGGGAAGCAGAAATAACTAGAGTTACCATACATCTAGATTTTCCCAAACATGTCTTCTTTTTGACTCCTGTGATCTCCAGCCACGTGGTTTTTTTGAAATAGGAACCAGTGTATGGGATTTTGCTCTTCTCTGCTGGTAGGAGCAGGAGGAGGGTGATTGGAGGCAGGGACAGCACTGCAGGAAGCTATCCAGGTGCTGGGGAAGAGGAGCCTGCCCCTCAAGTGGGGGAAGTAGCAGGAGGAGCCCTTTGAGGGCAGTGGGGACCTCTGTGGCTGGGCTGGTGCCTGTGCTTGTGTGAGCTGGGCAGCTACAGGAGATCCTGCCTGGGGGAAGTGGGGGCATGGCTAGGCCACCTAGCACAGCACTGGAGCCCCAGACCAGGGCAGGGGGTGCCACAGGCCTCCTCTCCTCTTCCCTCCAGTAAGCATTGGGGCCAGACTCACTCTACCACCACCTGCATGAATCAGAACCACTGCGCTCCAGACCATTTGGAATGCGAGCAGCTGGAGGCCCCCTCTGGCATAGCTATGGGGTGCAGGGGTTAGAGTTCAAGACTGAGGGGCACTGGAAGGGCTGGGAGGGTCAGAGCATAGGCAACAGAAAAGGGGGCTAACAGGGCTTAACCCCCCCAACGCATGGCAGTAGCAGGGCAGTGCCAGCTGCAGCAGGGGTGGGAGGGGTGTGATGGAAGGAGTGGGGCTGGGGGTGGAACAGATGCTGAAATGCCAGGGTGGGGTAGGGGCAGTGCCGTGAGCAGCTCATCCAGGGGACATGACTTCTGCTGCTACACACACCCCAGGAAGGCATGGGGGGCAGGCTGGGACTAGGGCTGCAGCCACCCTAAAGTTTGCCATATCCCCCTCCAAGCACTGTCATCGCTCACCCTGAGCACAGCGTGCCCCAACCTCCCACTCCTCCAGGAACAGCCCTCCCTGCCCTACACAGATGCGGGGGCACATGCTCCCCCCCCCAAGCCCTCGCAAGGTGCATGCAGCAGCAGGAGCTGCCACCCTGTCTCTGCACTGGGCACCACCCAGACAACACTCACAGCTCCATCCCATGCCCATCCCAGCTGTGCAGGGCCTGCCCCTGCCCCTGCCCCATTCCCTCAACCCACTCCACCCCTTCCCCACAGACTTACCTGCTGGGGGTGATGCGCATGCTCAGCCTCCCCCACCCCACAAAATATATTTTTTCTCCCTCTGCCTGTGGTAAGGGGGCTGCTGGAGTGAGGAGCAACAGCAGGATTCAGGGTGCAGGAGCTATGGGGTCAGGAGTGCAGGGCACTAGTATGGCCCAGGGGGGGATGAAGGGCAGCAGCAGGGACAGGGGACTACAGGTTGGGTGGGAGTGAGGTGTCTCCCTAACAGGTGCCCTCTCTTTTGGAACTCGAAATATGGTACCCCTAGAAATACAGGGTAATAATATAACTGGATATTGCAATATCCTAACAAATAGATTGGCAATGTACACAGATCATAACTGTAATCAGAAGTCAGCCACCTGCATAATAATGGCACTTATCTCTTTGCATCATAAGAAAGCTTAATGTCTAAGTAGGAAAAGGTGTTATCTTCATGAACTTTCGGGGTTACATAAAAGAAAGCATTAAAGTATTTAGAACTATAATATTTATACTGTTATCGGGATAAAATCCAATCTATAAAATGGTGACTAACATGTAACATCACCCTGAAATCTCTGAAGGCCAAACAGAATTAATGTTTTCTGAAACTCTCCTTTAAAAGTTCTAAAAAACTGGATTGACTGGGGAACTGGGGGGAGAAGAAAGAAATAGGAAAAGGAAAAGGAAGATTAAAAAATAGCTGACTTTCAACTTGGGAATGGATCTGTTCAGAACTAACAAGTTTTCAACTATGATTTTTTTCATAAAATTTGCTTTAAGAATATGCAGTGCTTCAACGTCTGGAAGTGCCTTTCGCCTCTTGTGCTCAATAGTTGTCTTTCTCCATAAAGACATCTCTTTTAAACTTCCATAAATGCCCTAAACTTTCTTAGCAGCAGTTTGTGCTTTTGTCATTGAAAATATATCATGTTTAATTTATCCCCATTTAGGGATAAATTTAGAGTTGGGTTGGTAGTTCGGGAAACCCAAGGCCCACATTTATAATCCTGTCTCAACTAAATAGTCCTATTGCCTTCAATAGGGTTATTCTCAAGAAAATACGTGCAGTTACATTCCTCACAACATATCAGAAAAAATGAGGTAACTACCAAGAACACAAGTCCTGGCTCTTGCAGAAGGGCACATCTCCATGTTTCAGAATGCTTTTTGATAAATTAGGAAATGAAAGCAGATTGACTTATTGTGGCTGGATCCTGTATCTAAATTCAGATGGACAGCCCTTTGTGGCTGGGGATTCTAAAAAGGCCTCTTCTTACACTTGCACAGAGCTCCAGAAACCAAAGGGCTACCCAGGTGGATCTAGCCAGGAGCTGGACTCTATTTCCCAGCAGCCCCTGCCCATGTGGCTGGGGTCAGTCTCCATGGAGATCCCAGTTACAGCCATGCTGCAACAGCAGGAGGCTGGGGTTTCCACTAAGACCGGCCACAGCAGCACTGGGAGGGCATGTGGCAGTGCGCAGAGCTGCTCGGGAGCCAAGCTGGGAGTATGCGGCAGTGACAGTGTGGTCCAGAGCCAGGGCAGAGCTGTGATCTGCAGCCTGTATGCCCTGGGCAGGGATGTGCAAGCAGCAGATTGCAGCTCTGCCCCAGCTCCTTGCAGCACTGCCTGCATGCCTTTCCCCAGGTCATACAGACTGCAGATAGCAGGTCTGCCCCGGCTCTGGACCATACTGTCACCACCACAAGATCCCAGCTTGGCTTTGGAGCAGCTCCCCACCCTGCCACATGCCCTGCAGCAGAGGCGGTGCTGAGGGCCATAGCCACCCCAAAATTCCCCATATCCACCTTTCCCAGTGGTACCACCACCTCCACTCCCTGCCCCAAACAGGCATTGGCAGCTGAGCCCACCCCGCTCCTGCTCATAGTACAGCTCCCCTCAGCACCCCTCCCAGTCCTCCCACCAGGAAGAGGCTGGTACCACTGCTTCCTGCTGTGCTATTACAGCATGGCTGCTGCTGGGGTCTCCATGGAAACCAGCCCCAGCCACACAGGCAGGGGCTGCTGGGAAATGGAGTCTACTGCCAGCTGGATCTGGCACATGGGCCAGACTTTGCCTGCCTCTGGTCTAGGGTATGAATTTCTAAGTGCTTCTCTTTCATATTCTAAAGACTCGAGTGACTGTTTTTAAAATGAATTCTTTGCTTCCTGTTCACAGATCAAAATAAAGAGAATATATAGAAGCAATGTGGCAATAGAAATAAACTTTCTTTTCAAAATAAAGGCATCAGATTAGACTAAGCAGCCACCTTGCAGCCTTTGCGGACAGCTTTCACATCTCAAACGCTAAATGAAGTGAATGAATGACGCAAAAAAATGCAGAACAGTTCCTTTTTGTTAGAAAAGTCAGAACCTTTTCTGAATAACAAAACCAAAGTGACAGCTGTCTTAAAAACAAACAAGCAAACACCCCCAAAAACCAAACACTTCAGTGACTTGGGTGAAGGATACAACACACCATCTTTTAGATTGAGAACCTAAACCAGTAATTAAGAAAAATATACTCTTTAGATAAACTTCCCATCAAATAAATACTTACCCTTTTCAATGGTTAATGCAAAGAATTATCCTAATTTCTTAAAAAGCCTGTACTAAACTGTCAGCAAGTCCAATAAGGAGAGAAAAAGCAAAACCCAGGGTACACCTTCCCCACAACAGATATATTCCGAAGTAATACATTTGATTATTTTGCCTGAACATGCACTACTTTATTTAGCGTCCCACTGCTGCTTCTGCCATTAGAAGCAGCTAACAGAACTTGCTCTAAGAGAGAGCACACTATCTTCGATCATGTGGGCAAACAATCCTGATCCTCAGAGTAAAGTTGTATCATATAGTGGCAGGCATATCCCAATTCAAGCACCCATTGAAATGATTAGGGAAACTGCCAACACTTGTTTGTTACCTCGTTCTTTTTTTTCCTCCCCTCCTATCATGCTATGTTAATAGGTTGCTGCTACTGGTGACTCTGTACTTTCTCTAGGCAAGGGGGTTCGAAGGAACAAATTATCAGTTACATCCAAAAACAAGCCAACCAACAAAGAGAAATGGCAGGGTGTCTCTATGGGGATAAAACAGGTACAGACAGATAGACGGGGATAACTGGAAGAAGCTAAATAGAGGTGGACCTAAGAGTCTGTAAAAGTCAGTGGTTTTCTAGAAAATCAATTCATATTGGGATCAGGCCTGGATAGTGCTCAAAAAATATGTTCTGGTTTGTTTGCCATTGCTAACAATTGGCAGTTACCTGGCTTTTTGTAAATACTTACTCCACTTTAATAAAATTTTAAATTCAAAACAAAACCTCTTATTTTCCTATATATATTTAATCCTTGACTTTTTTTCTGCCCTTCACCCTTTCACTGGTTTAAGCAAGTCTGTGACCCACAATTCCTGTGCTACAGCTTTATTGTGACAGTGACTGATGCTCTTTTGAGCTGATTATAGCTGATTGCTTTAGAGTGGAGCAGCAGCAAAACATCCACAGATGTCAGCTGCTGTTCTATCAGACCTTATTGAGACAATCAGATAAATTTGGAATATACAATACAAATTCAGCTGCACACAAGCTTAGACAGGGACTAGAAGAGGGATAAATGTGCATTTTGGTTATGAATGTATAGGGGCTTTATCTTAACAGGAAAAGTTCTTGCTAAAAGTCATATAACAAATCTAGGATAAAGCTGACTCACGTTTAAAACTTTTAAACAAAACGGTCAGGTTTTTGCTTCAGTCTACACTTGTAGATGAACACAGTTCAAACAGCAATGCTAAAAGTCAGTTGAAATAGCTGCTGATCAAATGATTATACTTGCCTCAGTTTGGGGTCAGGGCAGAACCAAAAGCTATACATGCTTCCTGGCTCTCACTGGAGACAGCTCTTATGAAGGGTGAAGAGTCGCATGACCCGCTCTTGAGTTTCTTTTCAAGTACCATTAATTTTATAGCCTTGTAGAAATAATGATGAAATTGTTTCACCTTTTCTTTCTGTGTGTCACCACAGAATAAAGGGATTCTTTATTAACATTAAAGCAAAGTATTTTGCCAAAGACATAACTTTTATTTAAAGAGTAAAAGTATTGTGAATATGATGTTTCTGTAAAAAGAATGGAGGTTGCAATATGGTATCACAATAGAATTATTATTAAAGCATTAAAAAAAGAAATTCTACAAATTCTAACCATAATCACAATCCAGTGTGCATACAGACACTATTATATTTTACTTGAGAAAAATCAAGATCAATACCACAAGACAACTGTATATTGATTTAACCTCTCTAATATATGTATTGATTTGGCAAATTTGTCAATGTATATTATACATTCCTATTCACTGATGAAGGTGCTGTATCACTCAGTGCCTTACTGTGTATTGAGCTACCATGGGGCTACCAAGATACTGTCACCCAAGCTTTTCTGGAAGAATTTTTAGAACCAATAAAAGAGGCTATTAACTTCAGTAACTGTTTTCTGGCCTGACCATGGGTGTGTCAAAGAAACAGAAGAAATCATGAAAATCAAAATGAGCACTGTGAAGGAAGAAGGGTAATGTAAAAAAGTGGAACATTCCCAAACAAAGATTAAAAAGGGACAAAGTTTCCAAATCTTGGGTTTAAAACAGATAAAAGTTTCTGAAAGGAAGGGAAAAAAAAAAGTCTTCAGTGCAGGACCTAGCTAAGTCAGAATGCACTGGCATTAGGAGAGAAAGGGGAGAAAGTGCAGACTCCATATTTCAAAAGAAAAACCACAAGGAGCAAGGTCCTGAATGGAAGACTTGGAATCTTGAACAGACAGTGACCCTAACCTTGGGGGGGAGGAAATCACTCCAAAGTTCAAAGGAAAATGAAGCAGGGAAGAGAAAATGTGCTTTATTCCACTGTCAAAAACTATGTAGTTTTAGACTAAGGGGCACATACAGACATTGACATAAACTGATAACCATACAGAAATTTGCTGCATGTAGACCTGTCTAAAAATGAAACAGGTGATCCAAGGTAGACCAGGCGCAAGATTGTATAAAACTCAATTTACACTCTCCCTAGATCCCTTCCCTCACAGGGAGGTGCACTGTGCGGCAAGACCCAGGCCAGGAGAGGGGTTATGGGCAGTGGAAAAGCTCCCCATAACCTATAACCCCATAAGCTGCCTACCCCAGCTCATCCACCTGGTGGGTGGACGAGCTGGGGTAGGCAGGTTCTGCTGCCAACCGCTGTCCCAGTGACAGCTTGGCCTGGCCTGGCCAGCTGGTGGACTGTACTCTTCCCCCAGGGCTGAGCATTCTTACATCCTGCCAGGATTATCCTGGAACTGCTTTGGGGGCCTGTGTATATGTGGCAACTGCCAAGGCTGGCAGGGCATGGATTGTCTTAGGGGAGGACGGCAGTGTCATGGATGGCCCTGGCCTCAGAGCCCAGGCACCCTCATCCCACTGCCATCCTCGAGGATCACTCGCCCTTCACAGAATTCTAGAAAATGAGGGTTGAAAAGGGACCTCGGGAGGTCATCTGGTCCACCCTCCTGCTCAAAGCAGGACCATCCCCAACTAGATCATCCCAGGTAAGGCTTTGTCTACCTAGGTCTTAAATACCTCCAAGGATAGAGGTTCCACAACCTCTCTGGTTGTGCTGCTTTAGCCAGTGGTATAGGCTCTGGTTGCAATGCAACCAACCCAGCCCACCCCTACTCTTCTAGAAGCTTCTGGTTAGCAGAGGTTTCTGCCCTGGTGATCCTGTGGCTGTTCCCCAGCCCTCCCTCATCCAAGAGTTTAGATTCAGGTAAGGGGGGGGCACGGGTGATTGCCCCCCTCTATGGGGCTCACAGGCTTCTGGCTCTGTGCCTCCATGTGCTGCTCTCAACTAGAGTCCCAGGAGCAACATGTGGAGCTATAGGTCCAGCCCAGCCTGATGGCATGGGACTTCCTGTGGCTTCTGACATTCTAGTGCACCACCAGGCTGTGCGGATCCCAGCTTTGCAGCTGGGCACTGCATGGCACAGCACAGACCCAGCCCGGCCCATCCAGGCCCCTTCCAGCAACTTGTGGTTCCCCACTGCAAAGCCAGGACCTACGTGACACATCACGGAGCCATCCTGGCCCAGCCCAGCCCCGATGCTGGCAGGAGATAGGACAGGCCCACACCCACATATACACTCCCTCTTCCCCACACACCATTCACCATACCCACACCCCACCACAAACACCTACCCACACACTCCCCCAACCACACATCCGACATCTCCCACGTACACCCTCTTACCCCCAATACACAATATACAAGAGTAAGACTATTTTGACCCATTATGCAATCACACAAAAATAAGGACAAACATTTTTTGAATTAAATTAAAATGTTATTAGTAAACGTTTGATTTATGAGTATACGATTTGATTTTTTTCCTTGTTCCTAGATGGCAGCCCCCATCTCCCAAAATAAGTACTTCTAGGGCAAGGGGAGGGACTTATGGTGACAAAGGTCAGGGGTTAGGGGTGGGATTTATGGTTCCAAAATGGCAACCAGGGGGTGGGGCAACTGTCAAGGGGCCATATGGATAGTCCCACCCTCAACAGCTCACCAAAACTTGTTAAGCAGCCTTCCAGCAGAAATAATTGCCTGCCCCTAGTCTAGCTGCATCCTCTTTTGAATCCCCTTCAGGTAGTTGAAGGCTGCTATTAAACCCCCTCTCAGTCTTCTCTTCTCAAGATTAAATAAGCCCTGTTCCCTCAGGCTGTCCTGAGAAGTCATGTGTGCCAGCTCCCCCTCCATTTTTGTTGCCAAGCTCGTACATGGAGAAGCCCCTGGTCTTCCCTCCCAAATCTGGGAACTAGTGTGCCAGGTATAAAGCTCCTTCTTCTCCAAGTTCTGCCCCTGAGGTATTTCCCCTAATCCCAACCCCCTCAATTCTCACTCCAATTATTTTTACCCATTTCAGAAACCTGCCCCACTCCCACCTCTCTCCACAGATTTTCATCAGTGGGCAGAGACATTAAGTCCATGACATAGACAATATTTAACAGGTTTTCTTTACCAAGAACAAGAGTTTGTCAACTGCAACACTGTAAATTGAGGCACATCTCCTTGTACTGCATTTCCCCACATCCTGGACTGTGCCCTCAGGGGAGTGGGGAGAGGAGAGAAAGAAAGATATCCAGCAAGCCAGGGCTGTGGGTGGCTCTATATCCTGGGAAGCACCAAAGGAGCTTGGGACAGGAGATCCATTTCCTGGTGCCAATGCATGTGCATGCAAGGACTTGAAGCCCTACTCATCCAGTGAGTGCTCCCAATTCCCAAGGGCAAGGAGGTAATCAGCCAGGGCTTTCTGGACCCATACCCCCTGTCAGTATGTAGGACTGGTGCCCCAATGTCATTAGGGGGCTCTCTCCCCAGCCTCCCTGCTCTGTGCATGTCAGTACACTATGCCTGGTCTGTGCACCATGCCTCCTTTGGCCAGGGTTCACAGAACACCTCCTTAGTCTCACAGGTGTTGTGAGGGACATACAGTGACAATGAGGCACTGCAGGTTTTCTTCCTCCACCTCAAGGCACATGCTGAGAGCCCACCAGTGCACCTTGGAAATAGCCAAAAGGCACACTCCAGTCATGCAGCAGTTGCAGTACTCTTGTTAGCAGTCCAGCTGCCCCCCATAGGGCTTCATATGCCAGAGAAGAAAGAGGTAACTCAGGTCCCCAGTGATGAAGGGAGGGATGATGATAGTGCCGATGACAGAATAGGGGACTCCTGTTGTGTGCAAGCAATGAGGCACCATGTCAGAACATGGAAGTACGTGCAATTTAGGAGGGAGGACACTTCCTCTGGGTGTCTGGGAAGTCTCAGGGCAGGGTGTGAATGATAATCCACAATGAGGCAGCAGGGGCTAGGGGCATGGTTGCCCACACCTGGCAGCTAATCAGGGTGGCTTGCACATGTTCAGCAGGCTCTGGCCACCTGGGAAATCCACACAGCATGCCAGGAAGAATGCAGGAGCACCCCACTGCAGCTACCCCCTGCAAGGGTGAATGTATATACTGTTCACTCCCACTCTAAACTAGGCCACTTATGTGACTTTCCAACTTAAACTGATTCTTCCCCAGTTTTTTGAATGTCTGTATATGGCCAAAGAGATGTTCATTTTGGAACCTTTTGCACTGTCTGTACATTATGTACTTCAGATGGCAAGTCACTGGAAAGGCTAGAGTGTCCATAGCTCTAGGGAAGGCATTGGGCCCTGGTTTCTTAAACACAGGTTGGACATCTGTACTTAAATTAATGTGCATCTTAAATTAAACCCCCTGGACTGTCATGCTCTACTCTCACAAAAGGGTAATAGATGAGGTATAGACCTGGGAAGTATGCCAGAGAGGTCAAGGAAAAATACAAAATGCTGGAACCTGCTCAGACTCAGAAGGCTTAAAGCATGTGCATCTTGGACACTGGGTACCCAAACAGCAGCATGATGAGTGTCCTGAAGAAGCCCAGTTACAGCTGTGCAATATCAATACAAGATAAAGCCAAAACTTGGCTTTAAAATGTAGTGATAAATTAGATGTTAATTATCTCTGGGTGCCTTTAAAATACAGCATCATTGTTCTAAAGGATGTATTGTGTGGACTGAGTTTTGGAATGATCATCTTCATGAATATCACTCCAAGTATTACCTGTGTGCATTGGTTTCATGAAAAAGTTTTAAAGCGCAATAGTATATTATTTCAAACCGTAAGTCAAGATATAAAAAAAAAAAGAAGTGGGAAGCTTTTATCTTCCTTTTCAACACACATACTCTAGTACACAGCCTGCTTAGATCAAAGCAATAGCGTAATGGATTTGTGATTTCTTTGTAATAGCATTGTTAGAACTGCCAATTTACTTGAACATCTAATTTTTGACCAATATACTTCCAACCTGCTCCTCCTCCACAAGCAAACATAGGAGCTTCTTGAGTCCATTTATAATCTTTTATCTGAATACACATCCCATTTATTTATTTCATAACCGTCTTTTGAACAAAGTGGCTTAATCCGAGTTTCTTACGTGCTCCCTACCAGTTTGTAGGATAGGGAGTAATCATTGGTGTCAGAAGATGCTACAAATATTAAAAGAGGATTGGAGGACAGAGAGAAAGAAAGAAAGAAAGAAAGAAAGAAAGAAAGAAAGAAAGAAAGAAAGAAAGAAAGAAAGAAAGAAGAGAGCACATTTGGTTGAATTAGAAGAAGGTCATTAGGAACTAAGCTAAAGGCAGTTTCTATGGAATGGGCAGGCAGAAGGAACTACGTTAGTAGGATTAAAGAAATCCTTGGAGGAGAGAATCTTTGTACAGTAAAAATAAAGATCATGCTCTAGGAAGCTGGTAATGAAACAGGAAAGAGAGAATAGGGTAGAAGGTAGTAAGGAAGAACATAAATACTGAAGACATGAAAAAGGAAGGATAGATGTAAAAAGTGAAGAATACAAAGAAATATGGGGAATCGTGGCTGTCTAAGTTTCTTTTTTTTATTACTACATTTTAGTGTAGAAAATATTTTTTTTATTTTTTTTACTACATTCTGAATCTGTGGGCTTAATGGTGCTTGGCCATTTCCAAAAACATTCAAAAAAAAAAAAGAGAGAGAAAGAAATACATTTTCCCTTTGCCTGAAACACCTTACATGATTGATAGTATCCTTTGTTCCTATAAGGCAATTGATGGACATCTTGCCTGGCTCTATCAGGTAACTCGGGCAAACAGCATCACCACAATTTTTCATGTGTACATGTTAAGATGGCGAGGGCGGGGGGGCAATTGTACAGAAAAACTGCTTTTTATTACATTTTCAAATTTTTGGTGGGAAACCACACAAAACCTTAAGAGCCATAATGTTTACATTAGTTGAACCTAACATTTTCCTTCTAAACCAGGAATTTCCCAGAAATGAGACAAAATGCTTAAGGCAAAAGAAAAAACACACATCTTCATTTTTAAAACAAAACAAACCCTATCCAGCTTTATGCAATCCCTCTGTTTCATGGCTATGTAGGCCAGGAAGGACTACTATTATCATCATCTAGTCTGACCTCCCTACATATCACAAGTATATACGCTTTATCTGGATCTTTAAGATAGTAAGGTAAAATGTGTTGTCCTTTTGCATTGGTGGTTTGGAAAACTGCTAGTGAGTAGCTAACACACCTTACTGGGTGAAAATGGAATGGGAAGGTGTGAGAGGTCTTTCCTCCCGTGAGCACTACGAGTTTCCCAGCCAGCCCACTACACAGTATGCCTCCTTACCATCTTCCAAAGGGCTGAGAGAAAGGGACTGACAAACGAATTATATAGGAGGTAAGAAGGGGAGAGGCAGTGGGAGGATTAACCACTTGGTAGGTGCTCCACAGTAACCATTACATTTTTCTGTTTCCATCCTGCAGACAAACATTATGATTTGCCTTGGTTTAGCTTCCATTTACTCTAAAATAGGAGCAGTCACATGAAAGTCACTGTGTCCCACACCTCAGTCATCCTATTCTCCCCTGTGCCCTTCAACTCATAAAATTTGTCCACACTCCATAAATGACACTGAAAATGCAGTAAGACTGAAAGCAGTGGCATCTCTGGAAAATTGATTCACACCCTACAACATTTTATTCTTCAGGTTTATGCTCCTTTCCTAAAACCGAACCAATAAATCAGATTTTTTGCCCCAACGCTTCTCTCTCTTTCTTTGTCATAGGCTTGCGTACTCTTTGTTCCTCACTCTTCTCTTGTGGCACAGGGAGAAAATTCAGGATCATGGCTTTCAAGTCACAGTTCTTAGGGCTACAAAAGGAAGTCAGTTAAGCAGATAGTGAGTGAAGCAGACAGTCCTCCCACCTCGTGCAAGAATAAGCCCTAGAGAAACTCGCACAAGTTGTATTTCATGGGATGTAGAGCTGGGGAAGGATCATAACCCACCTTCTTTTCTGTCCCACTATAAACAGAAGTCCTGACAGCCTTACACATCAAGCACATCTGGCTGGGCCAAGCACCTGAGTTACTACATCTGTCCCTGATCCCTGGCTAATGCAAGTGCCCCAGTTGTCTGCAGCCAGATTGGCTGCTGAAAGTGCCACTCACCCTTCAGAAGCACGCCTGCAGCCTCAGGCTACAGACATGCCTTGACACAGCCTCGGTCTGTTCCAGCAAAATTTATGTTTGCTGTTCTTCCCGCTTTTCCTGACCCTGGATTTAGCTTTTATGACCCTGATCTTGGATCTCCCCTGAAGCTGGATGCTGGCTCTGCTTTCTCTGGCATCCCGACTCAGCTTGGATTCCTTGACCCCAATCTCAGATTTTCCCTAGAACTTGGCACTGGCACCTGGCCTTGGCTTACATCTTGAACTACTTCTCTTCAATCTCCCCTGGTCCCATGCTCTCCTTTACCAACCCAGGGTCACAGATTTGTTAATCTGTGACCCCATCCTGCTGAACTTCTCAGGTGTCTGTAGACATGCTGTGGGACTGCTTCATTGTGCTATAATTACAATGCATCACAGCAGACTTGATTAATTGAGTCTGCTTGAGCATGGTAAGTACTGTGCCCCAACCACCCTCTGTGCCTTGCGTATTAGCATCCCCACACTTCAAAATTGCAACAGGGGCACTTGAACTAAAATTTGTCAAATGAGCTTCACTTCAGGTGCCCCCACCGCCATTCTGAAGCACAGGGGCACCAATATAGAAGACGCTGTGGCACTTTCATTAGAGCAACTCTTGGAGCCATTCTAGTGCACCCTGTCCCCAGAGCATGTATGTAGGTGTCCAGAAAGTGTGGGGCCCCAGGAAACTGGCTGAATTAGGCAGCAGGCAGGAGGAACATTTTGGTGCTTCATCCTGACCTTCTGGGCACATTATGTTCCCAGGAAGTCTTACTGTAGGTCATATCAGCTCCAGGACCTTGCAAAAAGCATTAGAAATACTGTTAGTTCTCTGCTGTGCTGCAAGTAGTTCTTGACGTAAGTTCCAGTGAGTCGTTTGTTGTTTCTGCATCACAAGCCTCAAAGAGATACTACTAGTGACTCAGTTGCTGATTCAGGCACAAGCTGCAGCACTCAGCCAATAGTTTTAGCTGAGAGATGTTTGACACAGGACTCAGGGGGCAGCTGTTTTAATTAGAGTGGATCTCAGGAGCTGCTCTAATCAAAATGCCTGCAGCGTTTTGTGTATTCAGCATCCCACATTTTGAAATGGTGGTGGGGGTGCTTTAACTGAAGCTTGTTCAATGAGCTTTAGGTAAAGCACCCCTGCCACCATTTTGAAGTGTGGGATGCTGAATACATCATATGTTGCAGCACGCTGGAGCGTTCCAATTAGAATGCCTCTATTAAATCAAGTCTGTTCCAACGCTTTCTAATCCGAACATGTAAAAATGCTTGCTGTGTTTCCAGCAGGTCATCAGTCACCCATGACCCTGGAAAAAAAAATTCTCTCCACCTTTTGCCTTCCAAAAACAAGCACATGTTTTATTTGGGGATGTATTGTATGCAGGGAAACGTAGTCCAATACCTTTACGTTCCCCGCCCCCCTTTCTAACACAGACCCAACTTCCTTTCCTACTTGTACCAGCAGAAAATCAGGAGCAACTCCAAAGCCAGTGGTTTTTTCACAGCTTGAACACTAGTGGAAACCAAGAGAATCAGGACCACACATTTTATACCTCTTTAAAATTCACACCCATTGCATCTTACATTTATGATTGGATAACTAAAAGTTGTTAGCAGGAGAATAAATGAGTGACAAATGGTAAATAATAAATGGCAAATGTTGAATAATGCATCTCCAATAATTCATGAAACTTTGGCAATGGTCTAATCTTTCACTGATATTTGAATGGTATGACTTTATGGATAGCAGAGAACTAAAATTTATTTTCTATCATGATTTATTAATGTGTTGCTCGATTACCTCTTTTGGAAAGCACTCCACAATCTATAGAAGGAGAGCACTGTGGAAGAAACTGGTATCATTATTGGTTATCGTTTTGCCAGTCCACCTTTTGGTGCAAAAATTTCCCTTTGATAATCATTGCTCTACAAGGACATCTGTCAATTGTGGCCCTAAATCTGTACATGCAAGAGAAAACTTGGATGGGCTGAGCAATCTTCTAACTATCAATGCCTTATCACAGGGCCTTGTTTTCCTTTCAACATGCATTAATCAAAGTTGAGGGAAATATATTGCTTCTAGAATCAAATCAGAAGCAAAAGTGGAATCAGAATATTTCTTCTCTCCTAATAAACACTTTATGTGAATGCTGATCTCTGCACAGGCTGCTGCCACAATGTATTTCACTGATAAAACACGATGGTATCTCTGTGATA
>NW_017729029.1:76302155-76312143 GCF_001723915.1 Gavialis gangeticus | reverse complement strand
GGCTGTAGTTAAAATTTAGCACCATGACCAGAGCAACAACAATAAAATTAAATTTCCCGAAACCTTACATGCATTTCACTGAATGACCCAAAAGAAACCAATACAGTCAAGCCATTAATGCTATTTACGGTCACAGGAAAATGTAAAGATGTAAAATGTGTGCATTTGTACATCTTTGTATATACTTAAAATATATGACTGTACACATTTGTTTTGGGCTGGAAAGCATGTGTGCAAGTCATGGTGCAGCCATGACAGTTTACCTTTAGATGGAAACATGATGAGAAATCCAATCCACAATTAAGACAGAGTGAGATGGAGTTTTTTTAGCCACTTATTTTCATTGTTTTCTTTTAAAAGGCTGTCATAGGAATGAGAGATCTTGGAGAGTCTGATAGTTCTTGCAATGAAATTACAATCAATCAAAGTGCTTGAGTTTCATTATGGGTTTCATAGTATAAGATGATAGCCTACAGGGTTGGAAAGTACCCTTCTTTTTTATTTCTGTATTTACACCATTACACACAATATTAGTAGCAGAAGACACGTTCATTAAATTTATACATCCATAATAAAAATATCAATCTGGATGTATAGCCCATTAAAGCCACCCAAGGAAATATTGCTGTGAGGAAGGAAAGAAAGAAGAAGAAAAAAAAAGGAGAGCGCGCAAGAATTGGGGTGCAGGTAATATCAGTATATTATTTGCCTTATTATTGTTAATTTTATCAGGGTTATTCATAATTGTGTTGCGATTAAATCTTCATACATACTCACAAATTTGAGGGATCAAGATTTGTGGCAGAAAAAAGAAAATATGGTATTAGAAGGATAGAATTCATTTAAATGATACTATTTGCAAGCAAGTGGGTCCAATACAGACTTTCCTCATTTTTCTAGCAGCCTCCTCAGCTCAAATTTGCATACATTTGATTAATTTAAATTGAGCACAAGCATAGCTTTTTAACTTTGCCATTGCAGGAACAGGGCAATGCGAGTGAACTTTGTACCCCTTGAAAAACAATGTTTGATCTGTTTTGTTTACAAAAAATACTATTTAAAAACACCACAAATAAGGAGCAGTCAGTTAGTTAAAAATACCCTTCATTTGCTTGATTTTATTTTATGCTGCTCAAAATCAAAGTCTGTCTTTCCCTTTACAAACAAAATGGCAGCTTAATGGATTGTTACTCAAACAGATGTTCTCAGTACTACTAATGAAGGCAAAATTAAATGCATGCATAGAGGTGTACAGTTACCTCAGAATTTTTGAATGAGTTCATCCTCCTAAAGGGGAAAAAAATAAACACACCTCTGACTGTCATATGAATGAAGACATGAGGACTATTTGCCTCAGTAGCAATTAAGCCTAACCTTGTTTAAATAACATTATTTCTGGAACAGATTCTGCTGACTTGCATCCTTCTGTGATGCTGGGAAGTCAGCACAACCCCATCATGGAGAAAGATCTGTATAATGGAATTGCAGCATCAGTGCTTTCTAATAGGTGTGTACTTTCAGCACACCTGGGCAAGCAGCACTGCACAAATCTAATCTGTGCTTTCACTAAGAAAATGGAAAAATTTTCATTACTTCTAGCATTAGGCTGAAGATGCAGGCTTCATCAAGCCAAACAGATGACTAAGCAGCCATCATTTATCTTAATTAAAGTTCATCTTCATCAAGATACTACTCTGTCAGATAATGCTACTTAAAACTAAAGCTCTTAGCATAGATGTATGGTTCCCAAAGGGAACATCCATTGAGAATGAATCAGTAACTGCATAGCTTAGTTCTCTTAAAAAGAAGCCAAACCAAACAAAGCAGAAGTAAACATTTTCTATAATCTGTACCAGTTTGTGTAAGTAGTTCAAAGAACATCAAAATGCATTTTAAAATCTTCTTTGGCTAGTTATTATACCAGAGTATATGTGGAATAGTTCTGTTCACTTCAAATCAAATTATTTCATATTTACTAAAGGGTAAAGATCTAAATCTAGTCCAATGAACATTCTTATGCTCTACCTTGTCAACAAAAGCTATTTTTGCAAGGTCATCGTGTTTTGCAAATTTGTGTTCTCTTAGATTTCTCTATAAGAAGAAATGTCAGTGAAGTAAGTAGGACGAGGTTCTATTAAAAGGAAAACAATACTTCTTATTTTTTTTAAAAATTCCCCATTTCATTTGATAGATTGTGAAGAAACCTATGATGCGTCTCTAGCAAAAGGATCTGTGAATCCTGTAGTAAAAAAAAAATATTCTCAAAATTACAGTAAGCCAACAGATCATTGTGTGTGATGATATTCATTAACTGCCTTTTTCAAATATATAGGCAGTTAATTAATATCATTTATATAAATTAATTAGGCAATGCAACAGCAACTCAGAATTAGGTTAACGCAACAGTAGCAGCATACAAGGGCTGTAATTGGAGGAAGAATTCCTTCCAGGTCTCCTAAAACCCATTGCCCTATTCTAGTTATTAAATAATGATATTCCCATCATGTCCAGAAACCAATTCATACTATGTCCAAATATATTGTCTGTGCAGCGCAGTGGAGAAGTTAGCCATCTGGAGATTCCCAGGTTGACTCCAATGAGTGAGCCAATATGCACTGTGGGAAGTATTCCTTTAGGTGGTTTATCTTCCAAGGAAGTCTGGAAAAGGGGCACAGGGGAGGCAGATATTCTGATAAGTAGTGGTAGCTACAAATGAATTACTGAATAAAGTACCTTGGCCTCAGAGTGGTTCCTGAATGCCACATAGTAGAGGGAGGGAAAAAAAAGAAAAGGAACATAATTGGAATGGGGGTTCCTGGACACCCAAAGAGATTGATGCTTCCCCTCCTCCCCCATTTAGGGCAGTATGCCCTGCACTCACCTTGATGCAAGATGCAGGAGGCTGTCCCATTTGCAGCCCTCATGTATTGGGTCAATCATGTGGCTCTGAACCGTCCCTACAGCATGTCCCATGCCTCAAGATAGCATCCAAATCCACTACTACTCCCCCAGCCCCTCTCTCACTCTGCATCCTTACCGGGGCTCACACTCTGGGCCTTTTGCCCCTCAGTGCATCTTGCCCCCAAGCCTTTCCCTACTACAGGGTGACCCACAAGGCAGTGGGGGCTGAGGCTTTACAGCACCCCATCCTCACTGTAACAGGGACTCTGGCAGGAGCCCTGTTACTTAGGCAAGATTGGGCTAGACTGACCGGACGATGAACCCTGCTAGGTGGGGGAAATTACACACCTAAGGCAAGCTCAGGTGATTAGCCGGCCAAAATGGGCATAAAACCAGTGGCAGGGCATAGACTAATTGCCTTCAGGCACCACAGAGAGGACAAGAGAGGAGCTGCGGGGAAGACGATCCAGGAAGAAGGATCCACATCGCAGGATCAGCCGGAGCCCAGACCCACGCTCTACTTACGGGGAACCCATGGGGCAGTGAGAGCTGGCAAGAGGCAAGAGGGGGTGGCAGGAGACTTCCCTGCCCAGACCTCTGAAGTTGGTGCAGGAAGAAGCTGCGGGTGCTGCAGCAGGGCAGATAGAGCTGACGGAAAGCAAAAGGGGGTGGCGGGAGGAGCACACCCTGCCCAGACCCCTGAAGTGACCCGGCAACAGGTAGACCCTGAAGGGAGAGGAATGTCGGGGGCCGAGAGGGTGAAACCTGGCTGCGGTCGAACTAGCGAACCTGCATGCCGGTTCTGCATGGCGGTGGAGGCTTGGCAGCGTCCTTAACAAGCTGCTAATGAGGCAATTAGTGGCAGGAAGCCCAGCTGGAACCAAACCAAGAAAGTTTTTTCTTTTATTCTGCTCATCCTTTGTGCATATGGGGAGCAACAAGGACTCTAATAAAAACTGAGAAGTCCCGAGACTCCCTTTGCAGAGCAAGCGGACACGGAGGGGTTTCTATGGGCACAGACCATCCCACACAGCTCAAGCAACCAGAACGTGCCCCTCACTTACCATCCCAGTTGTGAAGCCAGGGATCCTCTTCAGAGTATGGGGTGATCCCAGGAATGACGTGGACAAGCTGCTGCCTCCATACTGGTTTCCTGTAAAAACAGAATAAAGAAAAAGCACTTAGATTATGAAATAGACCAAGCGTGGTCCTTCCACGGGTACTAATTAGCACACCATCTCTTTCCTTCCCATTTCCTTAACAACATTGAAGTCGTGGCAGGCAAGAACCCGGGGATCCAGTGGTACCCTGCACGGACACGCTAATACTCACTTTTCAGTGGGGAGGCACAGGTTTGGCACTTCCTAGAGATTGCCCTACCACAGGCAGCCCTACCACACCATCCAACCCCAGCAGAGTGCAGTTTCAGTTCTTAACCAGGACCAGAAGGAATCTCCTCCATCCCCACAGTTCCTACCCTAATCTCCAGGTATTCCAGGAGCTGCGATCACTTTGGCTGGGAGACAGTTACATCTGGGGAGCCAGAGAAGCAACATTAGCCTTGTTCCCAGTGTCTGGGCTTATACACTCCCCACCCAGCCCTCCTCCAATCAGCTGCCTGCCTGCAGTCAAGTGACCACCTAGTTGGGCCTGAACCCACCTGCTGGCTACTCCACATTCTTATCACTCCTTATCTTCTTAAAGTGGCGGACAACCTGTGCACTGCCACAATAACTTAAGCAGAAAAACGGTGCCTAAAAGCTCTACTAATGGTGAAACTCAAGTAGAAGAGTGAGCCAGTGATGCAAATTAGAAGGAAAACAAACATAATGTAGCCTTCTTCTAGAGAGCAGTGGGTTCTGATACACTTGATGTGATTAATACTTCTAACTCAAGTAGAAGAGCTGTACTATAAAGCTGTGAAAATAATGTACTTCACACAAAAGTGGACCACATGTGCAAGAGATTTTTAAACCCAAGGGTACAAAAAGAAAATGATACTTCAATGGTTTGACTGATCTGAGGCTGATGAACCAAATCTTGTTCTTTTAAGGCAAGTTCCCAAAAGTAAGCCCTTTATAAGAGACCAGAATGCAAGTAGAACCCAGAACAAAAATAAAATAAAAATCAAGAGAACCTTGGGATATCCAAAAAACAAGCAACCCCCCAAACACCAACATTCAGGAACTACTGGGCGACCCAGAAGTAAGCCTTGCTACAGTACTTAGAATTTGCAAGAATTCACCCTGTCCAGATTATTAAACTGCTTCCCTGTTCTTGATGTGTTGCCACTGCCATACTACATTTCCCATGCTTTTACCTTTGGCATGCTAAAGACTATTCCACAGTTTCATATGCTGTATCCTTGTCGTTGACCGCAAGGTCTGAAATAGCTAGTCCCAGGATTGAAATTGAGGTAAACTACTGCTTGGAAATTCAGGGTGCTGGACTTTGTGTACATGTAGACATGCAGGGAGACTCTGCTCGAATTACCAGCCAGTGTAGAAAAAGACTGAATCCTTTGCTTAGGTATAGAACCCAATAATTAACCTATATATAGAAAAGAAATGCAGTTTTAAGCTTCCTACAAAGCACGAAAATCTGGGAGAGGTCATTCCTGAAATATATATTTTTTAAGTTGGATGCATTAGCAGGTTTCATGTCTACAGAAACTTGCTAATGTATCCAGCTAGTTACACTAAGTTTATACTCATTGAATAACATGTTTACTTGAACCATATTCCAGTAGGACATAACAGGCCTCTAGGAGCTACTAACATCCTTAGAAAAACAGAGTATATAGTTTGTACACCCTCTGTTGGGAAACACTATCTGCTAGACTGCCCATATGCTTGGCAGGTGCCACCAAGGTGTTTTTTGGGAAAAACACAGCATTATTTTTTTATGGTAAGCAGGCTGCCAAGGTTTGTGTTGATGGGCAGTGGGGAGTGGAGAAGAGAGAGAAGGTGGGGAAGGGACAAGGAAAACACAGAGGTGAAAGGCATGACCAGAAAAAGCCTGAGCTGGTGGGCAAAAGCTAAACAAGTAAAAATTTAAAGTCTGTGTAAGGGAAATGACCACCTGTGAAGAAAAGTTAGTACTGCAAGATGTAGAGGTAAAATATAAACCCTTGCAAAGCCAGCAGGCCAAGGCACTTAAGGGACCCCACCCCTGGCCCAGCCCTGGTACAATCTGTGGGCAAGGCAAGAGCCCCCAAGGGGACACTTGCCTGCCTGTACACAAATGCCAGGAGCTTGGGGAAATAAGCAGGAGGAGCTCGTCCTCTTGCTTAATGCAAATAATTATGTCATAGGGATAACAGAGACCTGGTGGGACTCCACCCATGACTGGACCATGGGTATAGATGGCTATACCCTGTACAGGAGGGATCGTGTAGATAAAAGGGGCGGGGGTGAAGCTTTCTATGTTAAGGAAAGCTATGCATCCCTGCAAGCTGATATTGGCAACCACTGTGGACGACTGGAAACCATCTGGGTTAAAATCCATGGGGAACACAGCACAGGGGACACAATGGTGGGAGTCTACTACAGACCTCCCACCCAAAGTCAAGAGCTTGACCAGGGGTTCGCCTGGGAACTGGCTGAGGTCACATGCTCTAGGACCATGGTTGTCATGGGTGACTTCAATTACCCGGACATCTAGTGGGAGGATCACTCAGCAAAATCCGAGCAGTCGCAAAGCTTCCTCTCGTGCATGGATGACCTCTACCTGCCTCAAGAAGTCTACAGGCCAACAAGAGGTAAAGCGCTGCTCAACCTGGTACTGGCTACTTGGTACCTAATCAGCAACCTAGTGATTGATGGGAAGCTGGGTGACAGCGACCACGAGCTGATCACCTTCACCATCCGCTATAAAGCTGGCAAGTCAGTCAGCAACATGGAAGTCCTTGACTTCAGGAAAAAACAATTTTGACAAGCTCAGGAGTCTTGTCAGTGAGGCTCTAAGGAAGAAGATCAATGTGGTGCCTATCTTCAAGAAAGGGAGAAAAGTGGATCCGGCTCACTATAGGCCCATCAGCCTGACTTCTTTTCCAGGGAAGATCTTAGAAGAGTTTATTAAAAAGAGGCCATCCTTAATGGACTGGCCAACACCAACATCCTAAGGGATAGCCAGCATGGGTTTGTTGCGGGTAGGTCTTGCTTGACCAATCTCATTTTCTTCTATGACCAAGTGACCTATCACCTGGATGAAGGAGAAGATATTGATGTCATATATCTTGACTTCAAAAAAGCCTTCGATCTGGTATCCCATGACCACCTCCTGGCGAAACTGAGCAATTGCAGCCTTGGGTCCACTACGATCCAGTGGCTGGGAAATTGGCTCTGTGGTTGGACCCAGAGGGTAACAATTGATGGAAGTCAATCATCATGGTGTCCTGTAACCACTGGGGTCCCCCAAGGCTCTGTCTTCAGACCCGTATTGTTCAACATTTTCATTAATGATGTGGACATTGGAGTCAGAAGTGGACTGGCCAGTTCGCCAATGACACCAAACTTTGGGGCAAAGCATCCGCAACAGAAGACAGGCGGATGATTCAGGCTGACCTGGACAGGCTCAGCAAATGGGCGGATGAGAATCTGATGGTGTTTAACACTGAAAAATGCAAGGTTCTCCACCTTGGGAAGAAAAACCTGTAGCATCCTTATAGGCTCGGCAGTGCTACGCTGATTAGCACTACGGAAGAAAGAGATTTGGGGGTCATCATTGACCACAAGATGAACATGAGCCTGCAATGTGATGCTGCGGCTAGTAAATTGACCAAAATGCTTGCTTGCATCCATAGATGCTTGTCAAGCAAATCCCGGGAAGTCATTCTCCCCTTGTCCTTTGCCTTGGTTAGGCCGCAGCTGGAGTACTGCGTCCAGTTTTGGGCTCCACAATTCAAAAAGGATTAGGAGAAGCTTGAGAGAGTCCAGAGAAGAGCCACGCACATGATCAGAGGTCAGGAAAATAGACCTTACAATGACAGGCTAAGAGTCATGGGGTTCTTTAGCCTGGAAAAGCAGAGGCTTGGGGTGATCTGATGGCCACCTATAAGTTTATCGGGGTGACCACCAGTATCTGGGGGAACGTTTGTTCACCAGAGCACCCTAAGGGATGACGAGGTCGAACGGTCATAAACTACTACAAGACCATTTCAGGCTGGACATAAGGAAGAATTTCTTTACTATCCAAGCCCCCAAGGTCTGGAACAGCCTGCCATCAGAGGTGGTTCAGGCACCTACATTGAACACCTTCAAGAGCAAATTGGATGCTTATCTTGCTGGGATCCTATGACCCCAGTTGAGTTCCTGCCCTTTGGACGGGGGGCTGGATTCAATGATCTCCCGAGGTCCCTTCCAGCCCTAACATCTACGAAATCTATGAAATAAGAAAGTTCAGGCTAATTGCCAGTATACCTGCTGCAACAGACAAGGAAGAAATGTAAAGAATTGCTGGATCCATGTGTTTCTTAGGGAAATTTAGGACCAATTCAAACCTGCAGATTAGTCCTCACAGGCTGCAAATCTTTAGAAGAGTTTAAGAAACAGAGGGAGTTAATTAAAGAGGCCCCAGCCTGAGGTATTATGAACGGAAGTACAAAACATAATCCTCCAGATGCACAGCACCATCGTCTTAGAAATTTATGTTCAAAACTAAAGATCAATGGCTTATATGTCATAGACACTTACTGAAACCAAGTGTCAATATGCACAAATATAGAGAAGCCAGTTTTGGCTTTTGTTCATGGGAGTAAAAATTTTGATTTCTTTTGCTTAGAAGGTCTGTATTAGCTGAAACCAGCTATAAGTCACTTCCTGCAATTCCTAAAAGGAGCCCTGCAATCATATATACCAGGCTTACATAGACTGTTTTACAGCTATAAAGGGCTATGATTTGTAAATTTAAAGACAAATCAATGAGAGGTTTAGTGGTTTGACTCTGGAATATTTCACAAGATTGCAATGAAGCAAAGTCTGGATCTAGATACCCCCCCATATGCCAATTTTATTTAATTATTTATTTATTTTAAGAAAATCCACTAGCCCCTCTCAGATGAAACATGGACCTTGAATGCCAGAGCAATAGCTCAGGATAAGAACCAGCAGGAAGTGATTAAGGAATAGGATAGCAAAGGCAGTATGTTTAAAGTTTCTAATCACAACACCAGTGGGAAATCCTCAATCCTAGGCAGTTAGCAGTGTTAATCTGAAGTCAGTCAGAAGGCAAGGTAGATATGTACCTTTAGGCTAAGTACAGAGATTAAAAAAGACCAAGATAGAATTGATTCAATCTTTGCAGGTTTTTCTCAGTTCTGTAGATCAAACCAATAAACTGAACTGATGTGTTCAGGGGGACAAAACACACAGAAGCCTGCAGTGGCCCAGGCCAGGATCCTGGAGCTGCTCACACATGCTGCCAGTCATACCGGACATTTTAAACTCAGCAGGTCAGCAGCCCATGCCCAATGGGCTGCTAGAAGCATACCCCCGACTCCCTGCTGTCAGTCACAGGGAGGAAGAGAACCAGAAAACAATCTCACCCCAGCCCCAGCCAGCCTCTTGTTTATCTAATAGGCCAGGAGGTCAGGGGGTGGGGTAGAGGAATGTACCCCCCTTCCCAGCATTGGAGCATGGGGGGTGGCAGGGCATAGTTAGTTAGTTCATAGTTTCTAGGGTCGGAAGGGACCTGAGCAGATCATCTAGTCCGAACCCCTGCCATTGCAGGAAAGAGTACTGGGGTCAAACGACCCCAGCAAGGTGTTCATCTAACCTCCTCTTAAAAACCCCCAGGGTAGGAGCCTGCACCACCTCTCTTGGAAGTTGGTTCCAGACCCTAGCCGCCCTGACCGTGAAATAGCACCTCCTGATGTCTAACCGTAACCTACCCTCCGCCAGCTTGTGACCGTTATTCCTGGTCACTCCTGGCAGTGCTCAGGGGAACAGTGACTCCCCCAATGCCTGCTGATCCCCCCTGACTAGTTTATAACAGGCCACAAGATCCCCCCTCAGCCTTCTCTTTTGGAGGCTGAACAGGTTCAGGTCCCGTAGCCTCTCCTCATAGGGCCTGCCCTGCTGCCCCCTGA
>NW_017729029.1:76295381-76297155 GCF_001723915.1 Gavialis gangeticus | reverse complement strand
TACCTCTCCAGAGCACCACGAGTGCTCGTAAAGCCTTGCCAGGGGACTTGCAATGACATCAGCCAGTTCCTTTAGAACTCTAGGGTGGAGATCATCCAGACCGGCTGACTTGAAAACGTCCAGCCCCTCCAGAAGCTCCCTAACTAAATCCTTGCTAACCCTTGGCCCAGGTGTGCCTCCCCCGGGGCTCGAGGGGGGCCCAGCAGGGAGGTGGCTCTTCTGGTCCCTACTTAGGAAGACGGAGGCAAAGAAATCGTTAAACATGTTAGCTTTGTCATCTGGTGTGACGACCAAATTTCCCAACGTGTCCTGCAAGGGCCCCACATTACCCGGGACCTTCTTCTTACCCCTTATGTATTTAAAAAAGGACTATATATTTAAAAAAGGAAAGACCCCCACCCCACCATGGTGGGGATTCTTATTCCCTTGCAGGCTGGCTTAACCCAGGCCTACCCCCTCACCAGCCACCCACCGACCTCTCAGAGGGGAGGTGGGGGGATATGCACTCCTCTGGCCTGGCACCAGACCCACACCCAGCCCTTTACCTCTCAGAGACATGGTTGACCAGCAAGGGGGCAGAGTTAGGGCAATTCCAGCCTGGCTCACTGGGGTGGAAGCAGGAGCTTTTCCCACCCCAGCACCATACAGACCCTGGCTGGCAGGGCTGTTTCAGAGGCAGAGGGCTAGGGGGGAACGCACCCCCAGGCCCTGCAAGGCAGGTTGCTGGAAAACGGATGGAGGGTGAGAATCTCCCACTGTATGGGCTTTCCTTCCCCCCTCACTGTGCAGACCTGGGCTATGGGGACTTAGGTGTCCATTCTCCTGCTCCTCTGTCCTGCCAAACTAATAAGCATATAGGCAGGAAACAGGCCGGAAGCAGAGGCTTCACTGCCTTAGCTTTGTGACAGCTGGGGTGTCATCCTTCCTCCACTGAAGCAGATAGCACAGCCCAGAGCTGCAAAGCATCCTGGGATGCTGGGGGACTGAGTTAACTTGAGTCAAGAGGGAATCTGGAACAGAAATTCCATAAGCAGGCTTAACCTAAATCAGTTAAGTCTAATATTATATCCAGCCAGGTTTTATTTTACAATGGGTTTGCCTGTTTTGAAACTGGTTTATGTGCATTGAAGTTCTTTCTTGTTACAGGTTTTTGATCACTTAAACCAATTTGTATGCAATGTAACTCCTTAATCTTAGAGACTAAGTAAATGGCAGACAGACGTTTCCTGAACCAAAATTTACTTCATCAGATGCTGTGAAGAATATTTAGAAAACACAGGGATGTCAGTCCTTAAAATACTACTCCTTGGCCCTACAGATCCAAGAAGTCCATGCTGGCTCTTCTAATTTGCCCCAAACTCCTTCTGTCAGTGGCATATATAAACAGCTGGAGGCACTTGGGCCCCAGAGTCTTTGAAGTCACTTAGGCCACTTACTGGCTCCATGATAAGGCATCCTCAGTCATTCACTCTGTGTGCATCAAAACCTGGAAATTAGGTAGTGTGGCCATTCTGGGCATAAGCCTAGAAACACATCTGTGACAGCTGGAGAGTCAGCCTATTCCAATATAGCTACATTGTCTAATTCTGGGTTTTCCTGTGCACAACAGGAACAAATACATGTTTCTCTGCCAGGGAATCCACAAGCAAGAAATGTAGATGTGGCTAGGTGAACCAGAATCTTGCTCAGTGTTTCTGAAAAGAGACACCAATCCATACACACACTTTGTTTTTGTTGGGGGGGGGGGGGGGGACCCTTGTCAAAAACGCATCCT
>NW_017729029.1:76289914-76295126 GCF_001723915.1 Gavialis gangeticus | reverse complement strand
GGGGGGGGGGGGGAACCCATGTCAGTAACGATCACTTCTGCAAAAACAAGAACAGTCACTTTCATTTCCGTCTAGCAGACACACTGCTGAAGACAGAGCCAGCCTAGTGTAAGCTTATGAGAGCAAAAATATATATTTTCTGGACTAGTCGCAGTCCTTTACAACATTCTGCTTTCATTTTTACTTAAAAATATGCTATAGAAAATCTAGTAGGTCCACTGTGTATGTTCCCAGTTTATAACCTGAGAAAGAAAAGTTCACCCAGTATTAATTAAAGGCTCACAGAATAATATTAGTACTCATTTTACAGGATTAGAAAGTTTAATATGGGGATTAATAAATCTTGGGCTTTGCATTTCCAGAACAAGAGAGCCAGTAGACAGCATACACCAGGGTAAAAAAAATCAGTTGACTTGTTAACTTCTGGTTTAACCTGATCTGTAAGTCATATATACGTTAGGACATTTTTACAGGAGACTCCTAAAGTACATTTGTCAGTTATAAACAAAAAAAATTATCAAATTTCTTAAGATTGAAAGCTGTGGGTGAAGGTCACATTTATCATCTATTTCTAAGGCAAGGCTCAGATGCAAAGTATTATGGATTATAACATGAAAATCACGTCAGCAAAACTAATAAAATTATATCAGGGCAAGAGCCTCAAAAAGGCTTCTGTATTCAATGCGCCAAGGATGAAACTACACAGACACTTGTTCTGCCCTTCATTATAAATTTAAATAAACTGCAATTTTGGCAGGCTTAGTTGATTAATGTATTAAAAAGACATAGCTCTGGCTTTCCCTCATGAATTCTCAAAGGTTAGTGTGTCAAATGAAAATCCTCATTCAGAATTTAACAAAATGTAGTAGTAGTAAATTAAAGTTAACTATCCTCTCTAAACTTAAAAAAATATTAATTACTTGAAGCCAGGCAAGTAGTTTAGTTTTAGTTTGCTGCACTAGGAAAGGGGGGCAGGAGATATGAAGGGGAGACTGGAAACGTAACTAGATTTCCCAGGCCCTGCATGTGTTGGCATAACCTGGGTCTGTCATGAGAAAGATGCCTGGTGTTCAGTAAACTGAACTGAGTTTAATTTCTATACCAAATAACTGCAGTAATGTTAATGTGAAGTGGTAATTAAAGTACATAACTTTTAAGTTCTAGTATGATTAAGGGGTTCCCATAAATATGGAAATACCATCTGACTTGTACTCATTGCATATTAAAGAAAACACAGATTTACCTGAAATCAGAAACAGGAAAAATTTAAGCTGCTCTGAATTTAACCTCATAGAAGGGATGAAAGGTTCAATAAAAAAAAAAAAAAAAAACCCCCAAAAAAAAAAAAAAAAAATCAGTAAGCGTGTCTACATATGCATTTGATGGGGTCATTTGACACATGAGGAAACTACTTATGGAATAAAAGCTCCTGGGCAGGTGTCTATACATACAAGGAAATGAGAGCAGATTTGCAGCTAATGGCAGCAAACTGCTCCCACTTCCTAGGGACCTGCCATGGGCTCCTGCCACCACCAAGGGTAGCACCCAGGGAAAGACTAGAGCTATCTCAGGGGCTGGAGGAGGGCACCAGGCCAGGAGACGGTTGTCTCCTGGCCAGGGTTGGGACTTTACATCCTGCCCCCAGAGGCTGCCTGCTACAGACAATGTCCCCCTTCCCTTACAGCAGGAAGCTCCTGGCCCTGGCTCCCTGATCAGGTGCAAGAGACTTGGAAAGAGCTACCAGTGGGACAACTAGCAGCAAGTTCCACCAAGTTATGGGGCAGTGTGGTCAAGTCAGAAGATAGGTTGCAGATACAGACAGACCTGGACAGGCTTGAGAGTTGGGGAAATCGGAACCAGATGAAGTTTAACACTTCCAAGTTCAAGGTACTCTGTCTGGGTGCAAACAACCCTCAATATGCATACAGGCTCGGTGGTGACAGCTTGACTGGCACCACAGCCGAAGGGGACCTAGGTGTAATGACTGACCATCACATGAATATGAGCCATCAATGCAAAGCAGTGGTCAGCAGGGTAAACAACATGCTGGCATGTATCAACCAATGCATCTCATATAAAACTAAGGAAGTGATACTCCCACTGTACTCGGCACTGGTGAGACCACAACTAGAGTACTGCATCCAGTTCTGGGCACTGCACTTCAATAAGGAAGGGGAAAAACTCAAGGCGGTCAAAAGGAGAGCCACACGTATGATCAGGGATTTGCAAGGCAAGCCACACAAGGAAAGGCTGAGGGACCGGGCCTCTTCAGCCTAAAGAAGAGAAAGTTGAGAGGGGACTTGATAGCAGCTTACCACTATATCAGAGGAGTGCACCAGGAGCTCGATGAACAACCGTTCACTAGGGCACCCCTGGGGAAAACCAGGACCAATGGCTATAAACTCCTGGAAGGCCGTTTCAGGCTTAATAACAGGAAAAACTCCTTCACAGTCAGGGTGTCCAGACGGTAAAATAAGCTCCCTCCAGAAGCGGTGCAGTCACCTACCCTGGAGGTTTTCAAGAGGAGACTAGACAGTCACCTTGCTGGGGTCACCCAACCCCAGTTGTCTTCCTGCCTAAATTGGGGGGATTGACCCAATGATCTTCAAGGTCCCTTCCTGCCCCTAACAATCTATGAATGAGCAGATTGGGGCAAGGGGTTGGGGCCTGTCCCATCCTTGCACCTCTCTCCAAGCCCCGTAGTCATCCAACTGGAATGCCAGCAGGGAGCTTCCAGCACCAGATACACAACTACAGGGATGCAAGACCCTTATTTCCCAGATAAGCATCTTCCAGCCCCTTTCTCCCTAGTTGCGATTGTGATCTAGGAGCAGTGGGGGCTTGGAGCTCCCTGCTGCTTGGGCAGGGGAAAATAGTCCCTGCCTGGGCTTCAGTGGTGGAGCCAAGCCCAGCAGCAGGCATCTCCCAGGGGTAGCGAGCAATTTCCCACCCCCTGGTGGATGGCTGACCAGGAGCAGATTTGATCCTGGTCAGGTGTCTACGTGAGCACTACTGCACCATTACTAATCAAAAGTAAATTTGCTACTTGCTTTTGCAGGTAGAGAATTTACTCATGATTAGTGAGGTTTACTGTGTAATAAGCATGTGCACATGTACACGCATGCTTAATGTGCAGTTAACTGTGTAGTAGCATAGTTTAGCATCTCATATACACGCACCCAGTTTAACTAAGTGAGATTTTGCTGCACAAGGAATTAGCCATTTCTGCATTTTTTTTGTCCCAGTCCATTCAGCTCCATCAAACCCCTGTAAGTGTACCTCTGCTATGAGTGCGTTTTCCCTAGATGCAAAATAGCAGGTCTGAAAGAGAAAATATTCCCAGAAAAAAGACAATCCTAGAATAATAATAGTCCCCATTTAAAAATAATAATAAATTGATTTTCATCTGAAGGATCACTCCAAAAAGATTAAGATTGCTGGGAAGCATAAAAAAAAAAATCCATTATATCAGCACCAGTATCAGCTTCTGTCTTTGTGACTGTTGCTGTGACCATGGCAGAGACAGTGGTATAACAAAAAGAGTTGCTGCCCAGGCAGGTGAGTGAAGCAGCACGGAGGCTGTAAGTGTAGGTGGCAGAGTACAGGTTGCAGGGAGCTTGGGTTCCAAGAAGGGAAAGGAACTCTCACTCTCTCCTAGTCCTGACTGAGCTACTGCTGCCATTGTACATACTCCGCCTGCCTCAGCTGTTGCTCTTCAAGGCTAGGGACAGAAGTTCTACAAACTGGCATAAGTGATGGGTAGAATGACCACTGGTCCTGTTTTATAACGGACCATCCCATTTTTAAACCCTTTGCCCCCCATCCATGTCAAAATGAGGAACAGACTGCAAAGTCATTTTTCCACCACTGAACTGAAATAGGTGTCAATAACTGGTCATTACAATTCTATTGGCTGTGCCGGGGGAGGGTGGAGACAGTGTTCTCCCATCACCCCCATTCACCAAGGGGATGTCCTGTATTCTGGGGATGCATCAGTGGCCACTAGTGTTTGGAAGCCATTCAAGTCTATAACACAACAGGAGGTCAGTGTACATAAACCACTTTGAAAATGACCCAAACTGGTTTAAGATGAGCCTGGATGGATGTAGTACCAGAATTAACTGATTTAAGTTAAATTGGTTTATTGAACCACATCCCTTCTAGGTTCAAATTAACTCAGTCCCCCAGTATCCCAGAATGCTCTGCACCTCCTGCAAAAATCCCCCCTTGCAGGGTGGGTGGGTGTGCTTTGGTCCAAGCCATCTGCTTCAGCCCAGCAGGGAGGCATACTCTAGTGCCCCCCCTCCCCCAGCTTCTAGCCTGAGCTACTTCAGGCATGTTGTTGGATTTCCATAATCAAAAGAGTAAACACTTGTTCACTTGCTTATTGGTTTAATCTACTCAGTTTAAACTAATCTACAAACATAGAATCAATTCAGCCTTGGGGATGGTCTGTACTTAGCCAAAAGTGGCAATATCAGGGAACTGGTTTGGAGTACCCAGCATGGGAAGGGTGCTAGGATGTGGACTCCATGAGGACATGATTCTGGCACCCCTCCTAATTTGCACTTGGAACAAGTGCCCTTCTTGCTCATCCCTAGTTAAACTACTGGCCAGAGGTAAGAGGATGAGTTAGGGGGAGAAAGACACTGGCTGGGGCATGCTGCTCTAAGAACTCAATGGAATTGATATGTGATTGGGTACAGCAAAGCTCAGCACACAGTGCACATACATCCCTACATTGAACCAAGTGCTCTGAAGCTGAACATTGAAACCAAGCTCTATTTTAGTGATGAAATTCAAATTACATCAAGCATTTGCCCACTGAGGGTTTTTTGGGTTGGTTTTTATTATTTTTATGCCATATAAAGAAAACACTCAGGTTTGTCTATCAAGGGCTCCTCTACATAAATCTATGGGGAGGACCGGGTTAGAGATCTTCTGGAGGGGCTGGACGCGTTCAGGTCAGCGGGTCCGGATGCTCTCCACCCCAGGGTGTTGAGGGAGCTAGCTGGGGTTATTGCAGGGCCCTGGCACGGCTCTATGAGCGATCGTGGTGCTTGGGCCAGGTGCCAGATGATTGGAAGGTAGCAAATGTGGCCCCCATCTTCAAGAAGGGAAAGAGGGAGGACCCGGGAAACTATAGGCCCGTCAGTCTTACCTCAATCCTGGGGAAACTCTTTGAGAAGATCATCAAGGAGCACATTTGTGA
>NW_017729029.1:76284985-76289344 GCF_001723915.1 Gavialis gangeticus | reverse complement strand
CGGGCTAGAAGATCTACTAGGTCCCTTCCGACCCTAAATCTATGAAACTATGCTGCTTATATTGGCTTCATTATCCTCTAGCTGTTTGGTTGAGAAAAGATTATCTTTCCCCCTCTCTTGCATTCAATATTTTTCTTTATTTTACTAGAGACATAAGTTAGACTCACAGAGCAGTAAATTCTAATCCTGGCTCTGACCCTGACTCTCCCTCTCTAGCTGTCAGCTAGTCAATTAATTGTATTCCCTCATTGCCCCAGTCTGTAAAGTGAGAATGGTAGTTGTTCACACACCTACTATGGCAGCATCCATTCAGCCCAAATTATTAAGTTAATGAAATAGTTGAATTTATTCTGTAACTGGTATAAAAAAAAAAAAGATATTCAGTGAGAAGATGAGTGTGTTTACATCCAGAAATCCCACTGTTTAATATTAATGCTCAAGTCTTGCCTTAGGGTTGGGCAAAGTCTGAAGCATAACAAAAAAAGGTGTTGTATAGTTGCTCCAACCAAGCAGTTTAGGATTTTCTGTGTGTAAAAGATGCACCAACTGTATATATAGATGCAAAGGTAATACATAAGGGGTGCATGCAGGTGCACATGCATCGCCCCCTGCCCCGAGCATGGCGGTGAACCCCCTACAAGGAGGCATCGCAGACACTGTTGGTGGTCACTGCTCATCTCCCTTCCCTCCCCCGCCCCACTGGCAGCATCTGCAGAAGCTCAAGTTTACCACCACTGCACTCCCACCGCTGCCCTCCCTCTGGGGGCAAAAGTCATTCATGTATAGATGGCATGGAATCCTTAATCCTCAATATTAAAAATTATGACCGCTTTCTCACAGACATGAGATTTAAGAATATAATAATAATAAATATTAGGTTTTCTATTTGCTTTATGTATATTGAGCACCTGTGGCAACTTGCTTTCTAGTTTCGAACTTTCCTGGATCCCCGAGGGATCAAAAAAATCTTTATGTTCAGAAACCCTAGCTTCTTGTACAATATTCTAGCACCTGGGACCAAAGTCACCACACTAAAAATGTGTGAGACACGTGGTAACTGGTGACACTGCTAATGAACTGGCTCCTTGTCATCCTTAATGTATAGTGCATTTAGGATGGAAGGCATCCTCAAAAGGTTGAGGCGTAAACACCACTGTATTCTGGCAGCTCTTGATTAATTTAAGACATTTGTTATCAACCGTTTCAGATTCAAGTTACCCCAGGGGAGGGGGGAGTGTGCAGCAGGGGAAGCCAAACATCTGGATTTTACTCATTCAATTTTATTTCAATTCTTTGTTTCAAAGAACTTAGAAATTCATAGCATCAAAAACATTTTGTAGTATTTCAATTTGAAATCCCTTGGTTTATCTTGTGAATCATGTATAGGTGTGGCACCCCACAGGATCCCAGTGGGACATGGTAGCCTGGTTTAGAATCACTGTTGTAATGAAAATACTCCTGGGGGCAATTATAAGAAGGTGATCAAATGGGGACAGAAATGGATAAAAAAGCCTATGGTCAACCTTAGGGTTGACCATACATCTAGGTTTTCCTAAACAGGTCCTCTTTTTTTGCTGTCCCCCCACCAGGAGCACTGTTAGTTGGAAGTGAGGAGCACCACCACGTAGGGGGCAACAATATACCCCTTCCCCCCTTTCCTCTCCTCCACAAACAGGTGTCCTCTTTTTTGATATTGAAAATATGGTAACCCTAGTCAACTTGACTTCGCTCAAGACATTCAGTAAGCAGTATCTGCCAGAGTTAAAGATCTCGGCCCTGTAGGGGAATTCCTTGTGTGACTGCTCTCAATTATTTGTATTATTGATGAAGACAGAAAGAGATCAATTGTACCTTTTCTGACTGAAGTAGTGGATTACATAGACCAAAAGCAAAGAGAATGCATATTGAATTAGACTTGATATGCAATTTTGCTAATACATGGGAAATGAAATAATGTTGGAAAGGAAAAAAAGTCTGTCGTAACATGTTCAACCTTGGTTTCAGAACATAGTATAAAACAAGGATGATTCAATTAGAATGCAACAGCTTTGAAATACTTAATTGAACTAATTGATAGACATTGTGAAACGCAATACACTAATAAAAACAAACAAACAAAAAAACCCAAATATAAAACAGGCTATATACTAAAAGTTAAAAAAAAAAAAAAAAATCTACAAAGACTGTGTAGCAGTTAGCATAATCATTCTTTAAGCTTCTTTTCCCCCCCCTCCCTGTATAAAGGCTTCATTAAAGCTAGCTGAAAAGACAAAGGTGAGCACAGAAAGGAATATTATGAGGATAGATCTAAAATAACATTTATAAATTTTAAGAAAATGTACAGCAGACAGCATACCAAAGTATTTAAAAAAAGTTACAAGATGTAGAAAAGGCAAGTTGTGTTAGATGATCAATATGGGGAAAGGAATTTTAAGCAAGTTTTCCCACCTTGAATACAGTTGAAGTACAAGTTTTCTTAGTTGCAAAGCTATAGTGACCTTTGTTGTTTGGATCATGACCTTGGCCAGTTTGATGCAGATATAATACCCATAAATAAGGATTTTATCCATCTTCTAGTTTATCTGTACAGTGCAATCACAGCACAGAAAGTTAGCCAAGGAATGTGAGCATCTACAGCTCACAAGAAGTTTACTAAGAAGCTCATATCAAAAACATGCAGTAGCTGTCATGTATTCAGAGAGAGAAAAGTAAAGACTGGAGGATATGTTTTCATAAAATGGCTAGTACTGATAATGCACTAATATTCTGAAATGCATCTTCACATTACAAACAGTGACTAACAATCTTTCAAGTTATTATTCTGATATAGATACATTTTGTTAGATCACTTTGCATATAAATGGGGATACAAGTTGAACAAGAGCTTTAACAACAGACAAGAGGAACATGGCCTATATTAAAAGAGAGAGTATAAATTTTAGTGCTTATGTAAAGTGCTGGTCAGTAGCAGTGAAAAGTGAAAGCTTCCACTTATTTGTAGCTCAGATGCAACAGCAATGCAAGTTCTTCCAAAAGAGCCCAATCATGGGGATCAGTCTAACCTGTGGGGACTGGTGTAAGCAGAATTACTTTTCTGTGCATGTAGAACTGCAGTCACCTTAAAAGTAGGCAAATATTTTAAAACTTATCAAATGATTGTTTGATTTTGAAATTTCTCAAAATGAAGTTCTTCTACTTTAGGAAAGTTATTTTTATCAATGAGCTTTCATGCATCTTCAATTTTTGTGAAAGGAAAAAAAGACATGCAACTCCCGATTTCTACTTCTACTACTAATTTTTATGGATCTTTATTGACTCAAGGGGTACATTTACAGGTGCACTTTAATGCACATTATCCTATTTTACTATGCATTAGAGCATCACAGCAAGAGCTGTGCTAATACGCTACTACACAGTGAAGCTGGGCTACTGTGCATTAAGCATCTGTGCACTAAAAAACAAACAAAAACCCACACTTTTGCTACAGCGCATTAGGGCAGCTTAATATGCATTTAGTTAGTACCTCACATTAGAGGGTACCTATACATGTGCACAAAGGCTGCCCCGATGCACTGTAATTACAACGCATCAGAGCAGACTATTCAAATTTGCTGGAATGAGGCAATTACCACATTCCAACCAGTCTTCATGTCTTGTGTATCACCATCTCCATGCTTCAGAATGAAATCTCTGCTACCATATCTAAAGCTCATTGGACGCAGTTTAGATAAAGTACCCCCAATGCCATTTTGAAGCACAGGAACGCTGATAAACAAGATGATCAGGGCATTTTAATTAGAGCAGCACTTGGACCCTCTCTTATTAAAGCACCCCACCACCCCCAGAGCACGTGTATAGATATCCAATAGGTATTAAAAATTTAGTGTGCGATAGCAAAAATCATATTAATGGATGTGAAGACACTCTGAAGGGGCATTAAGGGAACTGTCCTACTTAATTTTTTTTTTTGTTTTTTAAATGTAATTCATTGTACCAACATGCACCACCAGAGATCCACAGAAACTGCCCTAATGGGCTTCAAAATTAAACAGTTCAAGAACTGTAAAGTGAAGGATCAAAAGGCAGAGTAGGCGGGGAGGGAGGGAAAGAGAGAAAGGAATAGGGAAAGGGAGAAATGGTACTTTTAACATTTCAATTGTGGTAGATATACACAAGCCCAGAGCAGGGGGTGAATGTGAAAGGGTGACTAGTCAGGATGACAGCTCTGCAGTGACCCCAACCCCATCCTGCCTCACTGGTTTCTCAGGCCACCAGTCTATCCTCACCTGCCATAACTTGATGTTCAATTAAATATGAATATGGGAGGCTGGCTTCAGAGATAACACTAAGCCTTAAGCG
>NW_017729029.1:76276178-76279985 GCF_001723915.1 Gavialis gangeticus | reverse complement strand
TCTCAGGCCCCCAGTCTATCCTCCCCTGCCATAACTTGATGTTCAATTAAATATGAATATGGGAGGCTGGCTTCAGAGATAACACTAAGCCTTAAGCGGTTTGCATTGCCCTGCTCAACAACTGAGGCCCCAGGCTTTGCCTTAGGAAGGTATTGCTCTTTTTCCTCTCAGTGCTGTTCTAGGACCAGCAACCCTAGTCTAGTTCTCTGAGCTCAGAGAGCCTCTAGCCAAACTCAACGCCCTGTAGGAACAAGCTGTTTCTTACTGGTATTGAACATGGCCATAATAGCCCTAGTCATGATCTGCAGCCTCACTATTCACTAGGCTCTCTGGCCCTCTGTTGGTTTCAGCATACGAGGTCCCTGACTTTTGTAGAGCTGGCCTCACTCCAATTTTATCCCACCGGGTCCCTGACCCTTGCACAACTCAAAGCACAGATTGCCTCCCAGATACTCCCCATGACCCCCAACATCCCTATAATCACTCCTAAACCTGTATTTAGCACAAGCCCCAAAGCAAAAACAAAACATATAACATACCCCCCTGTATATTTTTTTTTTCCTTACAAAGCTCCATCACTTGTGACAATCTGGAGCAAGACTACATCTGCTAAGTGTGGGCTAGGCTAATATAGCCCCTTGCTCCTCTTGTGTCCAATCACCTGATTTGGCACCCTGCAAATAGGACCAAGGTGTTCCTGAATAGCTAAGTGTCCTACTGCCTGCAGTTTATAGGCTAAACCCTGTGAACCTTCAACCAAGCTACGCTTCCCCTACTGGCTATTTTGCTAGCATGCAACAGGGGTTCTGCTGCCTGCCTGCAATTTCCTCTGCATTACTGAAGTAACAGGGGCCAGGGATCCCCTGTTGCAATGATCCAAATTAAAATCTAAATAAATGGTCCTATTATGCACTGTGTATCAAATTAAGGAGTGCGTTTTGGACAGGTTTTATTATTATTGTTGCTATTATTGCTCGCTATTTTAAACTCACTTCATGATACTTGATACAAAATTAAATACTATTTCTTTTCTTCATGGAATTTTTCAAACTTACCTTAAGGGGGAAGAATTTAAAGCCTCATCAAGGAATGGAAGAGAGATTAATTATCTCTGATCATCCTTCATAAATACCACCGTGTCCCTGGGAAGTCACTTCTTCTAAAGTGGCTGCTCCACATTCCTGCTCGTCTCCAGCCTTGGTACTCTGGACCCATTAGGCTTCAGACAAACACAGTTGGTGCTGAGGTATTAAAGGATCTTAGGGAAGGAGGGAATTTATTTTAGACCGACTGATCCTCTGCTTTATAGGAGCATTTTTCCTATTTTGAAATGTGATTTCTTCTCCTCTGTGCCATAGAGTACGTAAGCCTGTATTCAGAACATAGTGCAATCATCATGACTTTGTCCCCTGTGAATGAATGTTTAATATACTGATCTTCAACTAGATAAAATTATTATGAAGAAATATATTTTCTGATAAAAACAAAATGAATTTGAAGGCCTCCAGCAATAACCCACACTAACCTAATAAAATATAAATTAAAAAAGGAACTGCTGTAACATGATGCATACCTTGTGGAAACAAGAAGCCTCATATTTTGCTCTCTCCCCTCTTGGTTGGTATCATCTCCTTGACTCTAATATAGACTCAGAGGATAGATCATGTCTGTGTTCCCCCTGTAGAGTACCACATAGTACTATGATGTTATATTCAATGGCTAAATAAATAATGACCCTGATGATAGAGGAAGTGACACCAATCTATTTTCAGTAATAATCAGTCTAGCAAGATGAAGAAATTTTGTTGCCCCTTTATCTCCCTGGAAGGCCTTTGTCTTTAGACTGATGGTTTATAATTTCAAGCATATAAAAATCAACCTTCCTTGTAACAAACCCTCTCTACAGTTGGCCTTTTCCTATTGATGGTATTTTCTTCTTTAATAAATGCCTTGCACAGAGCTACAGGAAAAATAATTGTTACATTGCAGGGAGGCAATAGAAGACATTCATGCTTCACAATATTGTTTTCAAAGAAAAACCATAGTATAGCTGACCCAGACTATCAGTGGTTTAGGTAGGTAGTATGTAGCTATTCAGAAGGCAATAATATACCATTGGGAACTGGCTTTCTAACAAATAAAGGAATATACAATACAATTCATAAAATATAATAACATTTTCTATAAATATAACATGCTGGCAGTTTGAGAAAAGTCTGTGGCATGAAAGACTTTATAGCAAGGTTATCCTTACTCCTGAAACTTAGTAAGGAATAAGGAACATCTGGGGACACATTGTTTTCTGATGAGTGCTGAAAAATTTGGGCCAAAATTGTTTATTGGTTAAAAATATTGGAATGGAACATTTCAATTTACAAAACTTAACAAAACACCCCCCCACACACAATAACAGCAGCAAAGGGAATTAAGCCAACAGATTTACTACACTGGCATTTCTGGTGGAAATCTGTGTTTTCAATGAAAAAATGATTTGTCCAAAAAAATGACCAAAAAGCTCAATTTTAAAGATACAAACCATTGTATTAATATATCGATATAGAAATTAATAAAAAAGGAGACAGCTTCAGAGCATCTTCATTAAAGTAATGTATGGGTTTATGGCCCACACAGTTTAAAAATTAAAGAAATAAGAAATATGTAATGTGTAAATCAGAATCATAGAATCATAGAAAATGAGAGTTGGAAGGGAGCTCAGGAGGTCATTTAGTCCAACTCTTTGCTCAAAGCAGGACCAGCCCCAACCAGATCATCCCAGTCAAGCCTTGGTCTATCTGGGTCTTAAACACTTCCAAGGATGGAGATGCCACAACCTTTTTGGGTAACCTGTTCCAGTGTTTTACTACCCTCCTAGTGAAAAAGTTTTTCCTAATATCTAACCTAAACTTCCTTTGCTGCAACTTAAGACCATTGCTCCTTCTTCTTTTATCTGTCACCACTGAGAGCAGTCTAGCTCCATCCTCCTTGGGACCACCCTTTAGGTAGTTGAAGGCTGCCATTAAATCCCCTCTCAGTCTTCTCTTCTCTAGACTAAATAATCCCAGTTCCGTCAGCCTCTCCTCAGAAGTTATGTGCCCCCAGCCCACTAACTATTTTAACTGCCCTCTACTGGACTATCTCCAGTTTGTCCACATCCCCTCTGTAGTGTGATGGCTAGAAAATGCTATTTAGAGGTTTGCTATCTGGGTCTGTATCTGGGTCATAAATCCAATGCCAACAATTGGCAACCTTGCCAGGATGGGGATGGTGACTCTGGCTCAGGGACTGGGACCCGGTCCAGTGCCAACAGGTGGTGACTGGGATTCTGGGACTGGAACTTGAGGGCAGTAACCTGACCAATCAGGGAACCTGTTGATACAGAGTAAACCTCTAGAGGGGTAAGCCAAGACTCGTAGTAGGGTCAGGCTGTGGAACTATGGGTGGAGACCTGTTGGTAAGGTAAAACCATATGATAGTTCTAACTAGTGTTGTAAGCTAAGTAACCATGTTTGTGTCAGAGTCTTTTGTGCAGGAAGTTTGTTTGTTGTGTAGCAAAACCCCCAGGTTTTTCTTTTCTTTTTAATTAGAAATATGACATCCCCTTTTCCCCATCATTTCTGCCTTTTTCTCTCCCCTCCTCTATTCCCTATGGGTATATATATAAGTAGTTATAAGTTAAGTTGAAACCCTGTGTACATAAGTCCCCTTTTATAGTAATCATGAGCTGCTGTAATAGTGTTTTGTTGTGTGTGTTGGATTACTGTAATGTATTACACAATATGGTTATTGTGTCTTAAGTGTCTTATGTTA
>NW_017729029.1:76270941-76271178 GCF_001723915.1 Gavialis gangeticus | reverse complement strand
AGCTGCTGTAATAGTGTTTTGTTGTGTGTGTTGGATTACTGTAATGTATTACACAATATGGTTATTGTGTCTTAAGTGTCTTATGTTAACATTGTATGATTTAGGCCTGCAATGGGGGTTGGCATGAGTGATGTCAAGTATCCAATTTTGTATGTCAGGTTTCCCTTGTCCCCATGCCCTGTTGTGTAAATATGTTACAATTATGACTCACATTTAAGTCTGTAACCTCTCCCATGT
>NW_017729029.1:76270376-76270930 GCF_001723915.1 Gavialis gangeticus | reverse complement strand
TCCCTCCACCAAGCCTTTTTCTCTCCTGCTACCATTGTGCAGGTGCATATTTATGTGTGTGTGTGTGTGTGTGTGTGTGTGTGTTGAAACCAATAACTTCATAATAAACCTGTTATTTTGAAAACCCAAGTTGAGTTTTTGTCTTATTGACCTCCCAACCCTCCTCCTCAATCTCCCAACTTTCTGCCTTTCTGTTTCCAGCCCCAATCTCCCAGCTTTCTGCCTCAATTTCCAACCCCAATCTCCCAGCCTTCTGCCTCTCTCTTTCCTGGCTCTCTCCTCTTTGCCACCAGGCTTTTTCCCTTGCTTTTTCCCTGGACCCCAGCACCAGTGACCTCAAGTAACTCTGGGGCCACTGGACCTTAAGTAACCCCAAGCCTCAGTTCCTTTGCCCAGCTTCTCTCTAGTTTACTGGTTCTAATACTGGTCCTGGCAACTTTCACTCCCTACACTTTCACTGTCTCACCTTAACCTTCACCCAGGTATCCCAAGAACCCCAAGAACACACATATGTACTGTACCATCCAACTTAGGAACTCACCTGTGTGTATATA
>NW_017729029.1:76257800-76265376 GCF_001723915.1 Gavialis gangeticus | reverse complement strand
TCAAGTAACTCTGGGGCCACTGGACCTTAAGTAACCCCAAGCCTCAGTTCCTTTGCCCAGCTTCTCTCTAGTTTACTGGTTCTAATACTGGTCCTGGCAACTTTCACTCCCTACACTTTCACTGTCTCACCTTAACCTTCACCCAGGTATCCCAAGAACCCCAAGAACACACATATGTACTGTACCATCCAACTTAGGAACTCACCTGTGTGTATATATAGGTGGGTGGTATGTGTGTGAACTGGTGAATATATATATATCATTGTGTGCATGATATATGAACGAGTGATCCATGTATGTGTAGTGGGTGTTTGTCTAATTTTTGGTGTGTGTATGTTCTTGAATTGGTGATAGGTATGCATGTGCCTAGGCTGGTAATCTTGGATGTGTGTGTGCATGCACCTAATTGATTTTTGTATGTGTGCATGTGCAATTGTACACCACACTCTCCTGTCTAACAGCATGATATTGAGATCCTGAGAGTTGGCGTGGCCCCACAGGACAACAGTTGCACTGCTGACCAAGGGGATGGTTGTTTGTCTGGGTCAGGCAGAGTAGTGTACAGGGGTACAGGTGTGTTGGTGTTAGAAGCAGCAATTTTGAGGAAGACAGAGTCACAACCTGATCTTGGAGTGTGCCTGAGGCCTGTGGTTTGGACAAGGGTACAGGCTGTAGTCTGCCTGGGTTAAGTAAAATAACCTCCTATTGTGGGTTGTAATAGGAAGCCAGGAGGAAAGAACAATGATCTCTCTGCTGGAAGACTGCGTGAATGAGTAGGGAAAGAGTCCTTGGGATTGAGGCATTTCTAAGCAAAGCTGCTTCTGCAAAGGAAAAGGTTGCTTTGCAGGGATTGTTAATGGCTTGTGTGGCATTGGTTACTGGTGCAGGTTATGGCAAGCCAGAATGTTATCCAGGCAATACAGTTTCAGAAAGCTTGAACACAGTTAAAGGAAGAGCAAGAAGGGTCCAGCCCCACCCTGAGACTGGGAACAGGGAATGTGAAACAGATACCCTGTGATCCTGTTTGCCCCTGAGAATCACCCTAGGATGCCAGAAGAAGATATATTGGTGTAGGGGGTGCAATGTTATTGGACACTTGCTCATTCACTTTGGGTTCACTGTGCTAGCATGTGTGTGTGTTGCAAGGGAGTAGCAGAGGGTTTGAGCCTTGGTATTGGAGATGAGGGATGTCTTTATACTGCTTCTCCCCCTACCCCCCCATCTCAAATAGTGAGGCTGATCCTAGAAGGGAAAGTGTTAGCAGCTTATTAAGGCAGGAAGCTGTGTAAACAAAGGGTTTTTTTCTGAGAAGTTTTTCTGAGGCAGAGTTAAAAAGAATAGGTCTTATCAGAGGTGCCTGCTTTTTTTTGCAGACACATGGTTTTGAAGTTCTTTTTTTAGGACTGAAGGTATCCCAAAATGTTGTCTGTGATGTAACCAGGCTGCAGAAGGGGCAGTGGCTTTGCTGGATTGGATTGCTGAGAAAGCAAGGCCAGAAGGGGCCACTAAGAAATATGGATTTTGAAGCCTGCAGCCCAGGAAGGATATGGTTAAAGCACTTCTACCAGAATTATAAAAGGTCAGTCAAGAAAAAGAAAGGCTGGAAGTTAAAGGGAGACCCATTGAGTGAATGTTAAGATCCAGAAGAGAATGTGGGGACTTCAGAAATCTGCTAGCGAGAGAGAGATGGAGAGCAAGAGATTTATGAAGGGGCTTGAGAGAACAGACCCAGTGGGCATATCCATACATGCAGGCACATGCACTTGTAGCAGCTCAAATAGAAGTGGTACAAATTTGAGCCAGGACTTTTTGCCTTAGTGCATGTGTACATGCACATGCCCAGACATGCACTTTGGTGTGGGGCAAACTGTGCCACTTGGTGCAAAATAACCCTACCTGGCTCCTCCCGGATCTGCAGCCAGGGGGAGCTAGAGCCTGGGGCCAGCACCTGTGCTGGCCCCAGCAGTATAAAAAGCTGCTCTGGTAAGCTGCTTAGGGCTACTTGCTCTCAGCATGTGGCACCAAGGCTGCATGCCAGCCAGACCTGGAATGGGACTGCATGGACTTTAGAGACATCTACACCTCTGGGCCAGCTGTCAGTGGGCTGTGGCAGCCCAGTTGGCCTTTCTGCGGCACTACTGCCATGTGTGCCACCGCCTGGCCATCTGGGCAGCTATTGCCCAGAAGATGTTCTCAGGGTGGTGGCCTGCATTGAACTGTCAGGACATGTCCTCCTGGCCACCACTTGCTTCACTAGCAGGAATTCTGGTGTAGTCTATTTAAAAACTGAAAAATCCCTGATAAAAATATCCCAAAGTCACTCTTTAGAATACCCCCGAATCCATATTCTTCTACAAGTAAAACAAAAGACCACTAAACCTACCTACATATATATATACATACATACATATATATACATATATAGAGAGAGAGAGAGAAAGAGAGAGAGATCAAATCAGTTGGGCAATGTTTTATTGATATATTTACAATTTTAAACCAATTTGGAAGCCTACCCAGTGCCTCTATCATCATAATTTAAAATAAATTCTAAATATCTATACAGTTTGACATTGACTTTTGGCTTTTTTGTCATAGAAAAATCAAAGCTGCCCTGTGGGTCACCCTTTGACGGTAAAAAGCTAAGGGGAGCATACCCCAACAGAAAAACCCTTGGTGGAGGCCAAGAAGGGAAGATGTGTCACAGAGTGCACTTTGGAGCACCTGTCACTTTGAGAAGAAAAGACTGCTGAAGAAACAGCCTGTGGCAGGGGGCTTGCTGAGTACCCTAAAATACATGTTATTCTACAAGAAAAATAAAAGATCATTAGACATACATATATATATACATATATATATTACAGAGAGAGAGAGAGAGAGAGAGAGATCAAATCTGTTGGATCATGGCAGTATGGGAGGCCTGCTTAAACCTGATTGGCTAAAATTCAGTTGCTGGGTTAGGGAATGCTGAGCAAAAGACTGAGTCAGATGGGGTATGGGCAACATTCAGACAGTGGTTCATCATAATGTCCAGCTTGTTATAGGCCCTAATCATGAATGCCATCATACTTTTGCCAGGACAACTGGTGGAAATCCTCCCCATAACCTCATTAAATATTCCAGGTAATTCCATTTACGATGTGAAGGTGTAAGACCTTCAAGAAGGGGATTAATCACTAAAACATGCTATTTAGAGGTTTGCTTTTCGGAATTAGCTCATAGGTAAATTAAATATGTATTAGAGCACTGGTTAAGGGTAGCAGTAAGGGTTGTGAAGCTTGTATACTGGCCAGATGTACCTTGACTCTGTGAACCCTGGGACTGCTAGATACAGAATTGTTTGCATTATTCTTATCTGCTATCACTGTGTATCAATAAAATTCACCCATTATCAAATGGAGAGGTTGTTGTTGGTCTGAGGGTTTGGGTCCACCTGGAACAAGATATCTGGGTCATAAATCCAGTGCCAACAGTGGGGGGTGCCCAAAACTGGACACATTACTGCTTTACAAACCATCCAAATGTGCAGGAAGATTAGCAAGTATGGCAGAAGATCAGCTTGGCTTAGCAGGGAACTCGTCAGTAAACTAAATCACAAAAAGGAAGCTTATAAGAAGTGGAAATTTTCAAAACAATTAGGAAGGAGTACAAGAGTATTGCTTGGGCATTCAGGGATAAAGTCAGGAAGGCCAAAGTGCACTTGGAGTTGCAGATAGGAAGGGATATGAAGGAAGTTGGTTCCAGATCCCAGCCACCCTAACAATGAAATAGTGCTTCCTAATCTCTAATCTGAACCTATTCTTCAGCAGCTTCTGGCCATTGTTCCTCATCACCCCAGGTGCTGCTGGGGGGAATAGGGCCTTTCCTATTTGCTGATGATCTCCCCTAACGAGTTTGTAGGCAACCACTAAATCCCACCTCAGCCTCCACTTGCTGAGGCTGAGCAGGTTCAGGTCCCTCAGCCTCTCGTAATAGGGCCTGCCCTGTTGCCCTCCAACCAAGCAGGGGGCCCTCCTCTGGACCCTCTCAAGGCAGGCTGCATCCTTCTTAAAGTGTGGTGCTGAGAACTGGATGCAGTACTCCAACTGTGGGCTGACCAATGTTGCGTAGAGGGGAAGTATCACCTCTCTGGACTGGCTTGAGGTGTGGTTGGCTTTGCTGGCTGTGGTCTGGCATTGGCGGCTCATGTTCATCTTGGAGTCAATAATGACTCCAAGATCCCTTTCCGCCTCTGTGCTCACAAGGGGGGAGCTCCCCAGCTTGTATGTATGCTGTGGATTCCTTCTCCCCAGGTGCAGCACCCTGCATTTATGTACATTGAACGCCATCCTGTTACCATCTGCCCACTTCTGTAGTCTATCTAAATCTAATTGTAGCCTCTCTCTCACTTCGAGTGTGCCTACCTCTCCCCACATCTTGGTATCATCGGCAAACTTGGACAATGTGTTTTCCACCCCCTCATCCAAGTCGCTGAAGAAGATGTTGAACAGTGTAGGCCCCAGGACCGAGCCTTGGGGGACCCCACTATTCACATCCCACCAGGTCAAGTACAACCTGTTCACCACCACTCTCTGGGTGTGCCCCATCAGCCAATTTTTTACCCGTCCAACTGTGTAGGCATCAATGCCACAGTCACTCAATTTATTAATGAGAATGGGGTGAGAGACAGTGTCAAAGGCCTTCTTAAAGTCCAGAAAGACTATGTCCATGGTGACACCATAATCCAGGGATTTAGTTACCTGGTCATAGAAGGCGTTCAGGTTGGTCTAGCAGGACCTGCCTTTGATGAACCTATGTTGATTTCCCCTGGGCATGATCTCCACTGCTAGCCCCTCACAGATGTGATCCTTGATAATTTTTTCAAGGATTTTCCCCAAGTCCAATGCGAGGCTTATGGGCCTATAGTTTTCTGGGTACTCCTTTTTCTCTTTCTTATAAACGGGGACCACATTAGCTAGTTTCCAATCTCTGGGCACCTGGCCCATAGGGCTAGGATTCAGTGACCTAGACAAATCGGAGGATTGGGCCAAAAGGAATTTCATGAGGTTCAACAAGGACAGGTGCTAAGTCCTGAACTTAGGATGGAACAATACCATGGGCCAGTACTGGCTGGGCAGGAGCTCTGCAGAACAGGATATGGGGGTTACAGCAGACCATAAGCTGAATATGAGCCAGTAGTGTGCCTTTGTTGCCAAGAAGGCTAGCAGCATACTGGGCTCTGTTGGTAGGAGTGCTGCCAGCAAGTCAAGGGAAGTGATTATTCCCCTCTATTCAGCACTGGTGAGACCATATCTGGAGTACTGTGTCCAGTTTTGGGCCCCCACTACAGAAGAAATGCAGACAAATTGGAGAGAGTCCAGCAGAGGGCAATAAAAATGATTGGGGGATGGGGCACATGACTTATAAAGAGAGGCTGAGGGAACCGTTCTTATTCAGTCTAAAGAAGGGAAGACTGGGCACATCTACATATGCGCCCTACTGTACAGTACCCATTGGTACTGTGCAGTCCTTGTGGCATACAGGTCATTTCCAACCCTACTGCACAGTAGCAACAAGCAACAAGTGTCATAGCATCTCATGTATACGTACCCAGCAGGGGATTTAATGCCTTCAACTACCTGAAGAGGGGTTCCAAAGAGGATGAAGCTAGACTGTTCTCACTGGTGGCAGATGGCAAAACAAGGAGCAACAGAGTAATGTTGCAGCAAGGAAAGTTTAAGTTAGATATTAGGAAGAATTTTCCCAATAGTAGGGTAGTAAAACAGTGGAACAGATTACCCAGAGAGGTGGTGGATTCTCCATTCTTGGAGGTTTATAAAACCTGGTTAGACAAACCTTGCCTGGGATGATCTAGTTGGGAATGGTCCTGCTTTGAGCAGGGGCTTGGACTAGATGACCTCCTGAGCTCCCTTCCAACCCTCATTTTCTATGACTCTATCATTCTATGTTGCTTCACCAGTGCTGAATAGAGGGGTATAATCACTTCCCTTGATCTGCTAGCAACACTCCTACCAATACAGCCAGTTTCCCATTAGCCTTCTTGGCAATAGGGACACACTGTTGGCTCATATTCAGCTTGTTGTCCACTGTAACTCCCAGGTCCTTTTATGCAGAGATATGCAATAGTTACATAAAAGGCAACCTGCATGTACAACGCATTCTCTAAAGTCTTCTGGACTTTCAAATGCCTTAAGTGATATAATACAAATGATATTATTTCCTGTGAATCTTTTGGGTAATGATTCATATTATAACATACACTAGGAAACTGAGGGATACCTGACACTAGGAAATTGAGTGATATTATTAGCTGAGTGTGCTGTGTACCCCACCACAATTATACTTCTCTTGTAGTATTTGAATATAATTGATCCCTCCAACACTCCTAAGAATATGCAGCTTTTTGTATCTTTATTTCTAATGCTATCTCCTGGTATCTGCACCAAATGCACTATTTCAAGACTCTCTAACTGGCTGCCCATTGGTTGCATGTGACCCACAAGGAAGCAATGCAGAAACAGGGGTTAGAGGTGTCCACACATCATGCGGCCCCCAGATGTGTGGGTTTTGTTGGTGCAACCCACAGGGCATTCAACCCCTGGCTGCTTAGAAGCTGCATCATATTAAAAAAATAACCCTCACTTCTAGGAAAGCTGTAGTTCACTCAATAGCCAAATTCAGTCACCCTTACTCAATTCTACTTAACTGAAATCAAGAGGACTCATTCAATGAATGACAGGTTCTGAAGTGTTGTAATTATGTAACACTCAAAGCCTCCTCCCACTCAAACCTGGTCATGCTGTGTAGGATACACACAAGTAATATCTATTTCTTTGGGACTGACTTCTAGTATATTGTAATAGGTAAATTAAAGTAGGCAATTTAAATTATCCACAGAAAATCCAAATTATCCACAGAATCTGCAGCTGACCTGACATCTACCCATCTGTAATCATAATGTTATGGGCCATAAAGTCCTTATGTGGTAATAATAACTTCATGTTACATACAAATTGGTACACTGTGACCTTTCTCCATACTACATTTGGGATCTGCTTTACTCTGCCTAATAAACAAAATATTAATACAAAAAGAACAAAGATTAAATAACAGTTGCATAACATTTTTGTGACTTCATTTGCATAGTAGTGTGAAGCATGAAGAACTTAGAGAATGGATTTTCACAGGCGTATTTAAACCCGCTTAAAAATTAATTTAAATCATAACTATGAAAATCTATTAAACACATAGTCTACTGATTTAGAACACAGCACACACATGATCTAACTCATAGCTCTGTGTCTTTAATGTCACTGCAGTATGGCAAGGTTTTTCAGTAAGAGTATATCTAGATGGAATTGCTGCTCTCCTAAACGTTTAAAATGTGATTATATGAGCTTGCCAGAGAATACAGTTCCACTTCATGACAGCTTTCAACATAAAATTAGTTTTCATTCTAATTCTGAACAAAGAAACCACACCTTTCAAATGCTTTCAAGAAGCAGAATTGTGTCAAGATGTCCATTTCTGAATCACCTAGTCAATTTTTCAGTTCTTCTCTCTCTCTCTCTCTCTCTCT
>NW_017729029.1:76221236-76257708 GCF_001723915.1 Gavialis gangeticus | reverse complement strand
TGCCCCCCCCCCACACACAAATCCCCTCACATTGTCTGTTCTTGCATTAAATTACCAGAGAGTCCAATCTGGACCTGTGGAAGCACTCCATTAGAAACCTTGTCAGAATTGATTCTTTTCTGTGAAATACTTTGGATTCAACAAAGCATTGTTTTTGATAGAAAAACATTTTGTCAAAATGTTACAAATAGCTCTAGTTGTAATTAAATGACCTTAAAAGGCAGACTTTGTTATCTGATATCTTTTACCTGTGAAAGCCAAAGTGTCTGTTTATTTTAACAATAGACGATGAGCTTTAATTACAGTTAGGAATTCAGATATAATACTGTTCAGTTGAATTCTATGCTGCCTCCCATATCAGAAATAGACTTTTCAGAAGGGTTCTGATTGCAGAATCTTTTTATCACTCACAATGATGGCAGATAAAGTAATAGTACAATATAAGGGATGCGGGTGGAGGGGTGTCCTGGTATGAGGATGGGTGATGGAGGCAGGCTGGGCCATGTCCATGCAGGGGCAGAGCAGGTTGTGGGGCAAGGCAGGAATGGAGGAGAAGGATGGGATGGGGTTGGTCTGTCAGACCCTGCCCCTCCTACCCCCAAACTATGGGGATCCCATCCCACCAGATCTGATACAACTCCATTCCCCAACATTAACATGATCCAGTGTCCAGTAAGAGCCCTTGGGGTGGGGGAAAGAGGGGAATTGGGAGAGAGGAGGTAGGAATATGGGGGCAGAGTGAATTGGGTGGAGGTAGGTGGAGTCCATGGAGGTATGGAGGCAGGGCAAGTGTCTCTGGGGACCATGGGGACAGGGGTGGGCCATGTCCAGCCAAAGAGGCAGGGGTTAAGGAAGCTCAGGAATGATGGGACTGGGGCCCAGGCAGGGTTGGGAGAGATTAAGCGGCCTCATTGATGGAGGGGGTTGGAATCAAAAGGTGAAGCAGGCCAGGGTCTGGTGCTCGTGAATATCTTTCCCTCAGGAGCGCCTGACAGCTACATGGCCTTTCTGACTTTCTGTAACTCAGGCTGCAGTAGTGGAGTGCAGCCTGAGTCACAGGCTGTTTCCATGGAGGAGGCCATGCTGGGGTGCCACAGGGCATCCCTGCCTCCCAAATTAGTTGGGGCTTTGTGCAAGCATTCACTTAAACTCTTGAACCCGAGCCATTTAGCACTTAGAAATCATAGAGGAGTAGGGCTGGGAGGGACCTTTGGATGTCATCTAGTCTAACCCCCTGCCTGAGACAGGATCATCCCTATCTAAAATATCTATACAATCTATAATCAAAACTGTTTGGAAAGTTGCTGTTAACCATGATGCAATACAAGACATAACACCTTAACCTGCCAGAGGTGAAGCAGAGGAACCACAGCAATCACATCCAATTCAGTGGAGATTTCCACCATTTTGCCTACGTTTTGAATGGTTGAAGGTCTGTGAATGCTTCCCCACAGAGCATTTCAACAGTAAAACTCTTATTCCAGCATTTGAAATATCACTGTATGCACCCTAAATGACCTAGCTTGAGAATCATGATAGCCATAGTAGCGCACTGATTCTCTTAGAGTTATTAGCCTTGACGAGAAGCATGGCTAATTATCTCAGAAAACACCTTACTAATGTGGATAAATGGCTTCAGAGTTAATCTGCATGCTCCTACAAGGCTCTTCATTATGCTGTATGCATATGCACACCCTTTTTGTAGCTACTGCACTTGCTTTGCACTGAATGTTGATTGAATAGCAATGTTCATGATGTGGCTGCTGCTAGCACTTTCAGGTGTGATCAAGTTATGACTCTGTTCAACGATAATGTTAATCATGCATACATGTTCTTATGTATCATTGAAAGAAAATACTGTCCTCAAGGTAAATTTTAAAAATGACATTAATATAGGTCAACAGAGCATACCTGCTAGAAATTCATATATAATGTATAAAATGGTGCCAGTTGTATTAATGTAGACTGACTCTTAGTCAATCTAGATTAAGCTTTAACCTTTAACCTACTTGTGCCATCTTTGTTAATATATAAGGAATTCTAAGATGGAAAAATTTAGATGCAAGGAGTTAGAACTATACATATAAGTGTAAGTTAATGTGGTCCCTTTGCACTTTAATTCATTACTTCAAAAACCTTCTTTCAGCCATGGAGTGTACATACTATTAGCTACAACTCCTGTATGCCTCCACAAGTATAAGTCTGAAGGAGGTGTGAGTATAATCCCTCCAATATACACAGCCTTACACTTCACCTGTGATTCAGAAATTGCCATGTCAATGTCAGTATCACTGCTGTAACAAGGGATTTAAATCACCTTGAGTTTAGGGGGGGGGCGGGTATTGTTTGTACAAGAACTCTAATCACATTTGTTGACAGACAACTAAAGCACCTAATATCAGCACAGCTGCATCATCTAGGAATGTCTTGAACCTCTACATAAGTCTTAGCCCAGATGTTATCAGATAAACTACCCAAGCATTGTATCTGCAGGTCAGTGAGAAACTTCTGACTATGGTAAAACTATTAAAACAAATTTTCCTATGTGACTTTGAAATTGAAGTTCCACCACCTTTTTTTGAGACTTAAAGCATGCCACAGTTGAGTGCCCCAGAACTTCCATTATGCTCTCTGACTTAGGTATGCTTATTGAGGTGTGCATAGACTGGCACTCAGGGCCACTCTAAGACAGCTATAGTGCCTTATTTCTGGGATACTGTACAAACAGAGTGGAAGTGAGTGGACATGATTTTAGGTGGAGCTCCCAAGCTCAGTTTAAGGTAGCTGTAGCAGGTTGACACTTCCTTAGGTAAACCCAGGAGCCAACTTCCTTATAAAAGCCAAACAACTCTTAGCTCCTGTTAATTTATTATACATGCAGAAAGCTTCTCACCACATAAAACAAACAAATGTAGAACAAACAAAAACTTAAACCTCAGGTGTTACTTCAGATGGGGGGAGAGAGAGACCGTTTTCCTTCAGCATACCAGCCTCCTCTCTTGCTCTCTCCCAGTTTCCCTCCGTGAGAGCTTTTAACTTCCTCTGAGCCCAGCCAATCATCTCTGCCTGCTGGCCCAACATTCCTAAGCAGGTAGGCTATTATCCCCTAATCCCCTGCCCCTGAGCCATGAACCTTATGAGGGACTTAAGTGTTTATGTTCCTTTTGAAAACTGGACCTAGCTTCTTTTGAAAGTTCACTCTGCAACTTTAAACCATGATTTCCTAAGCAGCTTAGAGTCAGGTATAACATGGATAAAGAACATTTTCTAATTTCTAGATAACATACAATGCCAGTGAGGAGAGTGCCAATACACAGAAAACTAAGTGGTAACTATGCAACCAATATCTAATTATAACATGCTGATAGCTATTACATATCCAGCACTTCTGCAGTTCAGCATTTTTATATGTACTTTTTAGAGATCAGCTAACAGATTTTTGGCTTTGATTCTGACTAATTACAATTGAAGCTTTCTACTTGGGGCATGAAATGAAATGAAAAGCCAGGCTTCTTAATTTTTAATTTTTGTCTATTCCTAGCAAATTATGGGATTTTCCCATAATCCTTCTATTGATACCTGATGTAAATTTAACCCAAACACATTCTTTCACAGCTTATTGCCCTTCTGTTTCCTCTTTTCTTTTAAGGTATCCTGTTTTCATATAGTCATCCAATGGCTCGAGCAGATATCCATTGCTACAGGACTGTGGATTGCCACAGACACAGGGGCTCATGAAGAAAAGATGCTTGGTGTCATCCTGCTTCAACCTATGACCCCACAAATCATGTTCACATGATAATTGATGCCATAGCTTTTCCAGACATTTTGGGAGAAACATTTCACTATCTAACCAGCTGTAGACAACCTTTTCTGTCTGTGAGCCAGAATGACCCACCACAAACCAGAGGTGGGCAAGTGCTAGGATCCTACTGCTGCTATCACTTATCCCTGTGGCAGTATGGAGAGAATACTCACAGGAGAGCCCGCTGCAGCCAAAGGCTGTTGAAGCCCTGCATCGCTGACTTAGATCCATCTATACATCTGAGCATGCATTAGAACTGTAAATATGTATCAAGTTAAGCTAAGAAGGGAAGAGTACCAGTCATGAAAGTCAAAGTGGCCAATAATGCTCAACTTGTTTATATTTTCTGTAGGTGATGTATTGATTATGCATAAATTATAATAGGGTCAGCTTGTTGTTGCAGAAATGATGGTCCAAGAAATAGGTAAAAAGTAAGATAAGGTTGGCAATGCATTTTAGTTGATCAACCATGTAGTACAGAGAGATGCTAGACAAGTTAACAGGCACAGTGTCCTTCCCCAAATCTAGGAAATTAGCAGATACACACCCTAAGCTGAATACCAGGTAACACAATGACTTCTGTTTAACTCTGTCATATAAATGAAATAGTCACTTAAAGCCTCTTGGACCTTAGAAACCTGTAAAAACCTGAGTGCATCTACATGAGATGCTTTACTACACAGTAGCATAGTTTACTGTGCAGTAAGTGTGCACATCTACACATGCATATGCTTACTGCATAGTAAACTTTGCTAACTGAGAGTAAATATGCTAACTGCAAATAGAAAATGTACTTGTGATTAGTTACTGTGCAGTAGCAATCATGTAGATGCCTGACCAGGAGCAAATCTGCTCCTGGTCAGCTGGCCAGCAGGAGGGGGAGATTTCTCCCTGCCCTTGGTCGCTGCATGCTGCTGGGACAGGCTCCACCACCAGAGCCCAGGTAGGGACTATGTCCTCCTGCCCCAGTAGCAGGGAGTTCCAAGCACCCCATTCCAAGTTTGCAATTGGGGTGTGTAGGCTGGGAGATAAGGATGTCTCACCCCTCACTTTGGCATTGTGATCAGGGAGTAGGACGGGGGGCGAGATTTTTATTTCCTATTTCTGGCTCCATGACTGTGGGGCCAGTGCTGGGAGATCCTTATCACCCAGTCCAACCCCTGGACCACAGAGCTTGGGCTAGGAGATAAGGATCTGGAGTGCTGGCCTTCCAGTTGTGGACCTGGCACTGGGAGCTCCCTGATGATGGGGGCTGCGGAGCCTGTTACATGCCCAGCTCTGTGATCACCCTGCCCAGATCTGTGATCACAGAACTGGATTGGAAAAAGGCTCCCCAGGCCCTCCAGCCCCTGCCCTGTGATCATGGAGTGGGGGCTGGGAGCTGTCCCAGTCAGGGGCAGGTCCCAGCCCCATGCTCTGGTCAGACAATAGAGATATGGGGCTTGGAAAGAGCTGTAGGGTTAGGGTAGGTCCTAGCCCTCTGCCCAGATCCACTGGTGGGCACAAGGCTGAGACCTGCCCCTGACCAGGACAGTTCTCAGCCCCCACCCTGAGAGGGCTTTGCTTTGCTTATTTTTTCCCTAAGTTCAACATTCAGGCTTGCAGATATTTGTTCAAATGTATTCAAAAGACAGGATCAATAGATTTTTTCATGCTCAAGTTTCATTGGAACTGTAGCTTCTCATGGCTGGTTGTGCTGTTATTTGAGCATACAGTGGTTTCAAGAAACTCACAAATTCTGGTGGATTTGTGGGTTCCTCCCATTGGGTGAGGAATCCACCTGAAACTCACAAATTCAGGTAGATTCCTCACCCAATGGGATGGCCTCATGACAAGACCTTAACATTTACAAACTCAACCCTAATGTTTGGTTAGTCATAAATACCAGGTAACTCCTTCATGTTTAAGTGGGATTCTAGTAGATGGACTGCAGAAGGGAACCTTCTATTTTCACTAGCTCAACAATGCCTAGAGACTCTCCAGTAATTTCTAGAAAGCATTCAATAAACTCTGGCCTTGCAGCAAATGAATACATGCAGTTTTGTAGTTTATTGGATTGAGGCATTACAGGGTTTTTCTACATGGCGCAGAACAGACGCAGGTAAAGTCCTGGATCAGGCCCGGGGTGGACTCCATTTCCCAGTAGTCCCTACCCATGTCTCTCCAGCCAGTTTCCATGGAGACCCCAGGAGTGGTGGGACCAGGGTTTCAATGGTGACTGGCCCATGGAGCACTGGCAGGGTGCTCTGCTGGTTGCGGAGCTGCTCTGGGGCTGGGATCTTGCAATGGTGAACCTATGGAAACTCTGGCCCCATGCTGTCATGGCCCCACTATTCCATGGCATCTCCATGGAAATTAGGTGGAGCAATGCAGGAGCATCTGGGAAATGGAGTCTAGCTGCCACCTAGATATGCCATTTTGCCCACCCCTGGCATAGAGGGTGGGGAAGAGGTTTAAGCTATGACAGTGACTAGGGAAATGGCACTGAGAAAATATTTTTTCTATATAAAAGTATTTATCACTTTTTCATGAAACAGGTAAAAAAAATCCCATATGGGAAAAGTGATGTTTTCATTAATTTTTGAAAAATGCAGAAATCCACCCTGATATTATTAGTGTGACTGCCTATGAGATATCTTAGCATTGATGAAAGATTATCTTTTAAGAAAAACAAAACAATAATTTTGCAACTATTAATACATTGTTCTTTCTAAAAGGAGATCATCAACTTACTTTCCAAGGTTATGAAGATAAGGTATTAAAAATCATACACTGTTCTATTTTGGTGCTCAAACATTTTAAAACATGTATTATCTGACTGCTGAGATTATTCCCCAATTCTGAAACCTAGGACATGAATTTTAGTATCACATTAATTGACATTTTAAATAATCTTTAAGTGCTTCTTGAAAAAGGGGAAGCTTTGTTTATATTATTTTGAAATGACAATAGAGGTATGGAATCAGCTCTGAATGATTGCTTGAGACCAGATATATTTTACACACACTGGCAAGCTTGGCACACTTGTTTAACTGCATACATCAAAACAAATACTACTATGTCAGCACTAAGATATTTGCTTACCTGTAATGGAGACACTGTATATGAATCATAGCACCTAATTCAGTTTGGTAGCAGCATGACAACAAGTTGGCACTTAATGCTTTCTGGACAAAGGCAGAGGGGATAGAATGCCACTTTTAAAAAGGAACCAAGAACTTAGTAGTATACCCACCTGGTCTTGAGGAAGCACTCACACACTGCCTTGGCACGTGCACCTGGTGGTGGCCATTGTGCTCTCCTCATTGACTGGGCTACAGTTGATTCCTCTCAGCCGCTGTGTCTTTGGGGCATTTTGAGCTGCCCTGCTCTTCTGCCATACCTTTAATTATGCCTGGCTGCTTGCTGTGGCTTTCTGGCCACTCCTATCCTTGGAGCACCACCCATGCTCCAGCCCCCAGCTCGGGGCCTGACTGGTCATCCCCAACAGTAGGAAAAAGGAAGAAAAAAGGACTTTAACAGAAGGAGGGGTAGGGTCATGGCCCGTCTCCACTCACAGACACAATGCCAGTGGCTCCAGAAGTCCCCCAATGTCATCCTGGCTCCTATCTGCTACTACAGACCCCACCTGTAGGTCCAGCTCCCTGTCCCTTGTTGCACACTAGTGCCGCTTGTGCCAGCATGGGAAGCACCCTTGCTGTCCGATCCCCAGGTTGCCTCCTCCACGGTCTCCCCAGTGCCAGCTTTTAGCCAGCTGGGCAGTGTCTGGGGATGATGTCACTTGCCCATGCTGGCATCAGCCAGAAACAGACTTGGCTTACGAACCATGCACGAGGCTCATTCACCTCTCCCTGTCCTGAAATGGGTAAGTTTGCCCTGGTTTTAGAGCTTTTTCTGCAGGGACGGTGTGCACGAGTCATTTCCAACCCTACTGCACAGTAGCCATAAGTGTAGTGGCAGCATCATGGTTATTGTGCAGTAGCGGCAGCATCATAGTTAGCACCTGCCCATGCTATGTCACTATAGCGATGAGCTACATTACCATAGCTCATTGCTATGGTGGCATAGTGTCTCGCCCAGTCATATGAAATCTATTTTACAGTCCCATATGGATGATAGTGACTTGCTTTTTGTACCCAAGATGTACTTCAGCTTAGCATTGATTGATATCTTTATACATAGTTGTAGCTATATATTCCTGTTCTGCATATCTATCTGAACAACAGCCGGTATCTTCTATTTTTTGTCTTTTCAGTTTCTTTCCCTTACATCACTTCAACAAAGGAACAAAATCATGAAAATGCACCTTTTTATCAATGTGATGTTGTAATATTGTAGAATGCAGTAAAAGATTGATCAAATACCACATTATGCTAAGCCATAGTTATGCTAAGCTATAGTAAACTAAAGTGCTGAAATGGAGGTTGGGAGAAGCAGACCTTATGACTGCTGGATGATGAGGTAACTAGGAAAAAATGTAAAAACACTCCACTGAGCAAAAAGATGCTGATTTAAAGATGGGAGTAAGAAAACAGCAGCTGAAAAACTTGAGGATGATTGTAAAGCATAAGAATCCACTAATGACGCAGAGATAACAAAAACTGAAGTGCTGGTACATAAACTTTGCAAAACAACTAGAGATGAATATCTCAAAAGAGAGAGAAATATGACGCGGTATGAGACATGGGGACACTTGAGTATAAATACAGGGGTACAAGACCTGTCTCTCAGAGTGACTAGGGAATAGAAAAGAATGTATTGTGTCACTATCTGTAAAGGGTAAGCTTCACTAAGTTGGACTGACCGTTAAACAAGTGAACTGGTGTACTGTCTGAGGACAATAAAGCTCTCTGAGCTTTCACCACAGTACATAGATTTGAGTAATTTTTTCTATATTGCCTTTGGACTCTGGAAGACTTTTTACTAGTATTGGCCTTCTAGAACACACAGACACCCCCCAGGACCCTGTATAACAAGAGTGAAAGCAGCAAGATACCATCTGAGAAAACAATACCATATAATATCAGTTTTGTCCAGTTAGGCATTCAAATGTCATTCTGACACTTTAACTTTAAAAACTGTTATGAAATTAACAGTACCAAGTAGCAGTGCATATTTTAGTCAAATTATGGAGAGACCCATATAACAAGAAGAAGGAACCAGCAGTCATTTGCACAGCCTGCAGTGCCTCCAGGCTGTAAAAAGCCATCATTTTTTGGCTCATGCTGACAAGCTCTAAGGAATACCTACATACCTAGGGTGCCTAAAGATGTTAGAGCCCTGCTCTAACTCATATCACTTTACATAAAGTGCCACGAGTTAGTGTCCCCTCCCCCGCAACCCAACAGACATTCAACTGTTGGGTGATGGGAGTGGGGGATTGCAGCTAGCCTGCACTAGCCCTGGCTAGCAGGCAGGGGTAGTCCAGCAGCCTCCAAGGCTCCCCCTTCAGCTCTGGGGATGTCAGTGGGAGATGGAGGAGGAAAGAGAGAGTGCTGCTGGCTGCTTTGAATGGTCAGAGCTGAGAGTGGGGTGGATCACAGAGCCCCTCACCTCATGCCCCACCCCCCAGCTATCTCAGATAAGGTGGGGAGCTGGGCTGGGCCCATGAAGTGAATGGGTTCCATTCTTCCCACCAACCTTGATCTGGATAGTCAAAGCAGCCAGCAGCTCCCTTCCCTTCCCCCTCCTCTACTGACTGTCCCACGGGTAGTGCTGAGGTGGTAGCACAGCCCAGCCCTGCCTCTGTGTGAAAAATGAACCCTGGAGGGAATACAAATTCCCTCCAGTGCTCTGCTTTAGAGCACCTTAATGTAATACCTCATTTGACCAATTTTAATTTTTTGCATGACTGGACATTTTAAAAGCCCTCTTCAGCTGTGCATGTGTGTTATAACATGGCTGTAGAGCACTTTCAGGGGCCCTATTGCATGAAAAATGTCATTTGTGTAAACACCCAAAGTGGCCCAACAGATCTGTTTCCACTTGGGACAGAATTGTTAGCCCATGCTACAACTGTACACTAAAAAGGTCATTCCTTTTATTAAAGGGAGCAAGACCTCCTTTTTCCCTGTGCCCCACCAGCCATGAACCTCCAGCCTCTAATAAGGTCTGTGCTTCCTCTACCTCCCTTAGAAAGAGGCATAATTCTTTTCTGTAGATGCTATCACACCACAGCTCACCATGAGCTAAAATTTTCAAAAGAAATTGAGTGCTTTTTAATACTATAGCCTTATTTTTTGTTTGTTTTTACAAGAGCCTTTAAAGTAACACACATTGGGCACATCTAAACATGCAATTAATGTGACTAAATAAACTCAGGCTCAATTTGAGCCAGAGTAAACTAATCCTGATGTCACCATCTACACATGCATTTAAGTGTAGTAATTTACTCTGCCATCAGATAGTACCTGTGTTAGATGGGACTATCCGATGGCATTGTACATTAATCTACTGCACCCTAATTGTGGCACATATGTAAATGGTGATGCTTTATTGTGCAGTAAACTAGCCTACTGCACATGTAGATATATCCACCAACACTGTTCTGACTTTCTGCAAACAGACTTGTATGATAGATTTATTTCTGGCTGAGGTATATGCACTCTTAGGGCATTGGTGCATAATCTGACATTTCAAGTTCTAATTGTATGTAAGTACCTTCCCTAAGAGATTTTTAAGCATTATATACCTTACGGCACATTCCAACTATAGTCATGGTGACAGCATGTTTGTTTTAGAATCTATTCATTAAAGTTTAAAATAACACAGGCAAGTAATACCAACTGCTTCCCTCTTTCTGCAGAGCAGAACATAAGAGTATAATATATATGAATAAATTATAGAGGGTAATATATTTTTTCACAACAAAGAGTAGAATAAATACAGAAATCACTTGAAGAAGTACAATATGTCTCTGCACACTTATAATTCTTGCACAGCAAGTAACAATAGAAACAATTTCTGTCAATAATAATCCTGCACTTCTAGTCTGCTTAGTGGAGCTGGGGAAGATTCATAGATGATTTTTTTTTTAAATGAGAAACCAGTCCAGAATTGCTAGGTCCTTCCCTTTTGTATTCACTCTTTGCAAGCACTTGTAAAACTGTGATTAGCATAAACGTATGTACTTGCTTTTGGAGGGAGTCTTGACTGATTGGGTGTGGACACATGAACCACTTGAAATCAGGTAATTTATCCCAAATCAGTAAATTTGGTGCCTCCATAAAAAAAAAAAATAAAATTATGGCAGCACAAAACTCAAGCAAACAGACATCCATGCCTCTTGTCCAGCCACAAGTGCCCAAAATTGTAGTTGAAACAATTTGTATTCATAGTCTGTGCTGCCTTTTTGAGTCGGATGTCTATTTGCTTATGGCATGGAAATGTGGGGAGCCTGAGGCTGTCTGTGCTGTCCAGCTACTCTGGCAGGTGCTCCCAAGGCTGCATTGTCCCAATCCTGCATGACAAAGTCCCAGGTCCCAACCCAAGTCCAGAAATGGCTAACCTAAGATAAAACTGAATAGGAAAGAGAGCACAAAAACTTGTACACCGGCAACAATCATACTAGTGTATACTTACCTATCACTTTCTGAGAGGAGTTGGAGTGACTTAGCACTGTAAGACTGTGTGTCATATGTCCACTTCACTTCTTTTATGGAGTGAAGTCAATTTACCCTGTAGTAAAAAGTATTGCACTCCAACATGGCACAGATTTAATCTCTAGACACATATTTCTTGTATGTAAAAGAAAATCTGATTGGGTTATTACATTATTTGCCAGCATTTCAGTGCTTACTCTAGCTGCTGGCAGAGCTGTCCCAGTAAGGCAGAGGTGCATTTCCCCCACTTTATACAAAGCTGATGTGGAGTCCTGCCAGAAAGCTTAAGAGAGAACAACAATGGCTTTAAGCCACCTTTGTATTTTATTCACCCCTCCCTTTTCATTAGATCCTTCACTAAGTATAGATCAGTTGGACCTGAGGTTTGGTCCCAAGACTTATCATATGTTAATGCATTTTCATTTTAGAGACATTTTTTCAGGATCATGAGGACTCTCACCACTTTTGTAGCTGAATGATCAAGTTAATCCTGGACTTGGTACAAGAACTATAAATGACATAAATAAAATATGTTCCAGATTCCCAGATGTACAGCATGCCTGGGTTTTTTGACCCTGGATTCATTTCAGCAGCTGCTATAAGATACAGAACAGGAAGTGTTAAAAAAAACAACTTCTTAAACACAAAAGTGCTTACCCATATTCAGGGATGTATTTAGTAGCTGTGTTGGTCTGAGACAAAAAAGAAATGCAAAACTCTAGAACTCTTTGTTCAGAGATGATACCTGTTATTAAACCAACTAAGAAATCATAAAAAAACATTTTTTTCTGCAAGCTTTCAGGCACACGCCCTCTCTCAGGCTCAGGGAAAATTAAAGATGGTAAAAAGTCCCCATAGTTAGAAAAGAAACTTCATTTTTGCACAGAGGAAGCTGAAGATGGAAACCTGTCCTTTTGGGTCCATATTCATATTCATAGCCATATTCAGGATGTTATAGCTTTTGTCAGGCCAATGGTGGAGCCAGGTATTTCTTTGATACAACATTGTACAAATAATATGAAATGTTCTGTTTCCCTGAAAGTTGAAATAACAAAACACATTCTCTTTGTTCACAGCTTCCAAGCCTGTTTTCAGTCATCATTTAAACCAAAATGTTTTTTCCCAGTGTTAGTTCTGCCTGTCCCCTTAACATGTCTTCCCCTTTTACACCTATTTTCCATTAAAAAATTGGGCACATTTAGCTGGGTTTTCTAAGCTTCTGTGTTAGCAATAGCAACCTTCAGAAAACTTCTTGAGCCACTTGGTATAGCTTCTGTTCAACCATGTCTTAGGTACCATGTTTTGGCTAGTGGCCTCTATTGTTCTGGCTATTACTAAACCCAAGGGCTTTTAACTACTGCACTGTTCATCCTGCATGAAAGGACGTATCCATTTCAATGACATGTAGTAATGTTCCATAATAATACTACCCACAATAATGCACAGTATCTAACTGACCTTCAAGGGGGAGAATTCAGACATTCAGATGTACTGGAGACAGCTACCCAAATTAGACTTTTTTCTAAGTTACCAGTGCTAATATTCCCACTCTCGCAAAAAGTGCCACAACTTTAAGAATTCTGTTCATTTCTTTGTCAGAGAAAAGTGTGTTTCTTACTGAAATAACATCATGACACTTTCTGGAGCACCTTCATTTGTTTGGCAGCCTCTATCCAAGTAGCAGCTTATGACTGATCCAATTGGACACCAAGTCCTGACTGAAGGTACTTAGCAGCATTCCATTATATTGTATTTATTTATTGTGAGATTAGGAAAGCAGAAACAAGGACCGGTTATATGGAGGGAAATAGGAATGCAACCTAGAGATGTACAGTCAGAAGGTCTCCAACAATGGCTAATGGAATTCATTTGCACTTTCAATTTCACCAGAATGCAATGTAAACAAGCATAGTAGCCATACAGCTAACTTTTAAATTAAATCCTACAATGAATAATTTATATTTTCAAACAAGGATTAGCAGCACCATTCAATTGGAGAGTTTCACAGGTAGCACAGAAACTTTAATAATTTAGATTCTTTCCAAAGGTGAATAAAATCCCCCACTGAACAAATATCAAAACAATCTAAATATTTTCTCTGTTAAAACCACACAGAGACTGACAGGGGAAAGGTGTGTCATTGGAAAGTTGAACACATCCGCCAGGGAAAGCCAGGAGGACTTTCTGATTTCAAAGGAAAGGCTTCTATGTGTAATGTCTGCCATATATCAGAAGGAATACATGATAAACAAGTGATCACATATTATGCCATTCTAATTCCTGTATTACAAGTCTTGGGATTCTGTTACATTTTTCTCCAAGAGGACCATACTGCTGTCACTTCAGCATCATGGTATGGCTTCCAGCCTCCATGACATTTCCAATACTACCACTAGCTGTAGCATGATTGGTCCAGGATACAAGCTGAACCCACTGCTAAGACATGTTATCTGGCTACAAGGATAATATCCCTACTCTATGTGAGCTGTTTAAACTACAACTGCATTGAGTACCTGTGAAAAAACCAACTCCATTTGCCAGCATTCATAGAATCTGTTCTATGCAGGTCTAATAAATATTCTTTCAATACCTTTATCCTGTACATGTGTATCCTCTGAAAAAGGACAAGGAATATTGTGCCTGATGATATAGAGTCCACTGCTGTGGAAAACTCAGGGTAATCAGGCTGCAGATGATCTATGCCTTTAATGCTCAGACAGAATTAGGTAGAAATTTAATGTAAGAAAAATGTCCTACACTACAGACACAGTTCATAAATTACAAGGTCCTCATTGATTTTCCCTTCCCTAAGAAGAAATAGTATAGAAGATGGTTGGAGTGCCTGCTTCCTTTAAACACAAAATAATATAGTAATTTAGACCACTTACAAGGGAATGTTCTGTAGCAGAAAAGTGCTGTCAATTTCTGAAACTTGTCTGACAGCCTTAAGAACAGTCAACATTCTGCATCAATCTCTATCCATTGTTGTATCAATGGTAGTTTGATTGCTAATAAGCAATGTATTCTAAATTACCATATGAATACTAGAGACCTTCCAATCAGGACGATGCATCCATTATTATCACACATCCGATGTAAAACAAAAACTATGATTAGTAGATGGCATCCAACACTAAAACACAGCCTGATGATGAACATTTGAGACCAAACCTGGACACTCTGCATACAGATAGCAAAAGATGATCTACACTCCAAAGCACTGTACTCTAAATAGGCAAGAAGGATGATGATTATCCTCATTTTAGAAATATGAAATTGAAATGAGAGATTAAGTGATTTACCCAGTAAATCCATGGCAGAACCAGAAGCTGAACCTAGATGTATTGAGTCCCAGTCTAGTGCTTTAAGCACAAGACCATCTATCTTGTGCTCAGTTACCTTGGTGTAAACAAGAAGCACCTCTGCTTATATGAGTGTAGCTCCACTGATGTCAATTTAGTTTATGGGAGAGGGGAATCTGATCTGCTCACTCTCAGCTTTTGCAAGTTTGTAGGGAAACAAGCTTTATTCTCCCCCAAGGCAAACAGTGCACAGGCAATATATTAGTAGATGAGTGAAGCACATGCCCAGCAGCAGACCAGCTTTGATTTTCACTTCATAAAATATCTCACTATTTTAAGTGGGTTTGAATCTTAAAAGACATATTCAGGGTGACTACCCATGTGTGGGATAATTTGCCAGATTAAATACTTCAGACCAGACTTTCAACTAATTAAGTACCTGAAGATTCAGGTAGACACCTAATAGGATTTTCAAGAGTGTTCAAGCACGCTAGATGTCTAACTCCTATGTAGGTACTTTGGAAAGCCCCACTAGAGGCTTCTCTGTATTTTAGACACCTAGCTACTTTCACATCCCTTGTGCTGTGGCCTAGATTCTCAAACATAATCATTATAAAAAAAAAAAAGAATGAATAAAAAAAAACTGTGTTTCCAAAAACTCACAGAATATGGGGGTTTTTTGGTCATTATTTCCCTCCCCTGCCAAAAATCAACATTCCATCAACTTAGGCTTTGATTTAACATGAAATGTCTATGCCTGAGCTAATCAAATGTTCAAGTTTAATGATAGGTAAACATAAAAACAGTGTGGAAAAAGTGGGCATGTGTGTGAATCAGATGAGCTGGGGGAAAAAAGAGAAATACCATTCCAGACTTTTTTCTATCAAGTGCTGTTAATGAAGATTGACAGATGGAAGAGCTTGCTAGCGTTCTTCAAATGGCCACCACCCCTTCATTGATTCCATTGTATCTCCTCTCACTGATGTGTCCATTAAAGAATTTCTCCAGATGAGCAATCATTTTTGAAATAGAAAAGAATCCAAAACAACCTCAAGGAACTAAAGTAGAGCAAGATCAAAGCTTACAGTCAGAGACAGGAGAAAAAAAAATTCACACAGTTTTTATCTGCTTTTTTTCTTTGTTGTGATTAGTTAGCAGTACCTCTCAAAACCTGCTGGACATAAAAGCAGATTTTTTTAGTTGATGAGTTGTTTGGGGTAGATCACATAAATGGGAGATGAGAGGAGTTATCCTTTTCATTTGAAGTTTCTAGTATAAATGGACAAACTTTTCCAATCCTCAACATCATCATCTGGGTTATTTTTCAATATTACATTTCAGAGTGACATATCTATCAGCCTGTTTATAAAAAGAAATGTGATATCAGTAGTAGTATAAGATCCAAGATAGGACAGCCACTTTTGCCAATTCAAAAATATTGGAGTAGATTTTCAACTGACAGAAATCTATTAGTCTGTGAGGTTCTATTAATATACTCAAATAATGGAAATTATTTATTATAAAGGAATAGCCACATACGGATTACTCATTTTTACATAGCCACATTCATTTGATATTAAATGTATTCAAGCAACCTTACTGATCTGTGGTCTAACAATCATGTATTTCTAGCTGGCAAGAACATTTTAAACAGGGTCATAGTCTGTACTGTGGAACCTGGTTTTGTGAAAAGAATCATAGTCTCACCGTGTGTACTGAATGATCAGAGTTGGCTGTTTGCAGCACTAATACAGGCATTGTCCTGAGAATGATAGATGAGGGTAGAAGGGGTGGAGGCAACCTGATTGCTTCATGCTCTATCAGGATTGCCTGCTATATGGACAGAGTCTGGCACCAGGACTGAGTTTCACAACAGAGGTAATTTCATCCTGGAACAATCAGACTTCTGCCTTGAAAACAGCAAAGGGGAGGGAAGAAATGCACAAAAGCTTCCAGGGTCAAAAATCCTTTTTTAAAAAAAATTAAAAGGGTTTGCCAGATTCCAATTCCTTTAAGTCTTTGGTCTACTTGTTGGGTTAGGTCCAATTCAATACATTAGGCATTCACTTAGGCAGAAAACTCTCATCTGTGGAAAGAAGGATATCCTTTGAAGTTATACAGACAGTTTTTAGTATAATATCTTTCCTTAGTTTTTAAAAATGTTATTATGAGTATGTTCAGGTTGCTAAAGGAAGAAGGAGAAAAATCTGTTTCCAGGCTGGAGTTATAAAAAGAAAGGTCTAATAGAAAGCAAAACATCTCCTAAAGAATATCTCCAGTTATGTAGTGACACAGGGTTTCTCCACTGTTGTCCCAGCACAGAGACATGGCCAACAGCGGGGTTATCAAACAATACTACACAACACATTAGAGCAGTCCCAGGGACTTCTGCAATACAGACTTCTTACTATGGTCCAAAATCCTAGAGTGTACTGAACCTTTCTCACCCCTGTCCTAGCTCGGATTGACTCCATTGTACAGGACCTCCTGGCTTTCCATAAGTCTAAGAATGTCAATAAACTTTTAAGTGTTTGGCCAGTCAGGCTTTTCTAATGCCAACCACTCAGTACAGGAACCTCATATTTAAATGACAACAATAACCAAGTTGTGAAAACTGGCAAATGCTGCAGCACTTCCACCAATACAGGACACCAACACATTCAGTATGATTGCAAGGCTTCTTCTAGAGCCCAATGTGAATTACACCATCTTTACCTTGAGGATAAGGAAATCTGAAAGAGATTTTAAATATAAAGAAGTGGGTGAGCACTTACAGGACAAACTCTGATTTCAAAAATGATTCTCAGTCATCAGAAAAGAGAAACAATCAAATGGAGTCATCTGACCAGTCAACACAGTCTTGATTTTCATTGATGTGTATGCAACAAACTGAAGTGAACAAGCTACAGCATATGAATGAACTAGGTAAACTACTGAATCAACAATTTGGGGAAATAAGTAAACTGTTGCATGGTCAAAATCATGGGAGAATGCAACATGCAAACCCCTGCACTTTCAAGGCCAGTGGATGCATTCCTAGAGAGAGTGGGGAAGGAAAATGAAGAGAAATTCTCATGCACCCCTGCGAACTCTGTTTGGAGCAACAGCTCTCTCAGTTCCCACCATGAAGACTTCATGGGAGAGATGCTGAATCAGTTCACCTCTTAAAGGCTCTTCTCCATCTCCACCATGGTGAACCAATCCACAACCAGGACTGCACCTGTTGACTTCAGGTCTATCAACAGTGGAAATAGCAGGTGCAATCATCATCAATTGCTGCAATCACCATCTTCCTTTCTGACTGGGTTATCATGTGTTTGAGACATCCAGCTTTAATTCTATCAGTGAACTGAGTATTATAAGCTAAATACTACCCTGGGAAATACAGGAGTACAAGAGAGACAAGGGGTACAGGAGGCATGCACAGGAGCAAGGTAGTAGAGAAAATACTGCCATATCATGTAAGAGTAGCATTACTTCAGTGCTGCTTATAACACTATGGGTGTCTGTAGACGTGTCCAGAAGCTGCTCTGACATGCTGTAATTACAGTGCATTGTAGCCGACTCGATTAATCAAGTCGGCCGGAGCATGCTAATTAGTGCACTCCAGCCAGACTCCACATTTTGTGTTATCAGTGCTAGGTAGTTAAGCAAAGTATCCATCCAAATTCTAGCTGTTCATTATGATCAACCTCAAAATACAGATGTGGAGGCAGATCCTCATCTGTTATAAACTGACTTAGTTCAATTCAAGTGAACAGTTTATTTATTTATACAGGCTGAGAGTTTTCTTCATGCTTTCTGTATTTTGCTGATAATTTGCAATCTTAACATTTTTATCACTTTTTGTAAATCACAAGTTTGTAATTTTAATTTCCTCTAAATCTGAAAGGAAAACGTGAATATGAATCAAACCCATACTTTGGGTAGAAGTATCTAACTCGTGCTTAGATAGAAAGTCAGTGGCTCTTTCACCACATGCAATCAGCATTATCAGGCTATGTATATAGTTGTCAGCTTATATCCATACATGAAAATCCATATACTGATGCTGAATTTTCAACTGATGCTTAAGTGAAGTTACCTAAATGCTTGAAGCCAGCATTGGCATCTTCCTAATAATATACATGCAGATGTAGAACTGAGTACCTTAATTTGAGTATCTAAGTTCAAAATAATATTTTAAAGTTTGATAGATGCATGTGATCAGGTGAATTAGATATAGAAGCCTGATGGCAACTTCCTCATGATATCGCAGAACATCAGCATTTTTTATCATGGGTGAGTTCTTAGAAACCTGACAGTTTTCATATACACACCATAAAACTTAGAAAACACATTTTTCCACCATATATCCCAAACTGAAAGCTTGTTTGACCAAAATTCTGCTACCTTCACTGCCACCTTTACAATGTATCTAGTTGCATTCATTGTAAAAATGTCATCTTATAGGAAACACTACATGGTGGGAGAAAAGGCAACAGAATTGGACCTTTGCAGTACAGATATAAAAGAAAGTTCTCTCTTATGTTAATTCAGTTATGAGTCATTTACAATTATATTGCATATATTATCAAGTATGCAAGTCTATTAGTAACTAAAGAACAGGAACCATATTTCATTGAAGAAATACAGTCATTTCAAGCTGAGATTCTGCTCTCCCAACAAATATAAATGTAACAGTACATTTCCCATACACTTATATTTCCTTTACACTGAAAAGAAGAATGTGTGTGTGTGTGATTCTCTGTAGGACAACTTTGTAGATAAAGGAACTATGTCTCTCTACAAAATATGAGGAGCTGCCCCTCAATTGTAGTACAATGTCTTCACTTTTAATGAACTTCAATAAGTAGATAGAAAAAAAACTTACAAAGAATTTGCTAGGTGCCCCATTTTAAAGGGTTTTTATATACAGACTAAAGTTGCTCACTACATGCTCGAGAGTAGTAGAGTAGTTCACAAGGTAAAATTCCCCTAGAGCATTACATTATTCTCAATGCTTCATCAAGGTGAATTAAAACAGAAATCTCTTCTCTAAATTGTAATTCACTGCAGGTTGCCTATAATCTCTAATCTTCTGGTAACCCAGATCTCTTCTAGACCCTCAGCTCATATTAACCTCATCAGTCTTTATCAGTGTTTCAAATATCATAATTTTCAGAACCCCTGAAACAAGCTTTTGGATAAGAAACTTCTATTAAAGTACTTCAGCCTTGAGAAGACAGGCTATTAAATGGTCTTACTTTGGAATAAATATAAAGTCTTGTCTGTGTCTGCTTGCACACAAGCCCCTGGAAGCTCCAACATTACCCGAAGCTGAAAAGCACTCAGGATTTCCAGTTCACTAAATCTTATGATCCCTTCAGATCTCCTATGGGGTAAGTCACAGATTTTAGGCTTTTTATCCGAAAATAAAATTGTGCACTTCTGTCCTGCTTATTATCTATACTTTTTCTCCCTCAAGTTAATCATTCTAAAATTATTTACTTCTCTTAACAGTGGATTTAGAAAGACATTTGACATCAACATGCATCTGAAATTGTCTATGCAAAAAAATCAAGTACTAAGTAAAATCTGTGGAACAATGTTAGAAACATGTGCACCAATTATACTCTGCACACTGCAACTGCTCTAGGGCAGTGATTTTCAACCAGGGTGCTATGGCACATTCAGGTGCCTTCAGATCCATTTGGGCTGCCATGTAATGTTATCGCTTTTAGGTATGCAAACATGATTCACAAGATAAACCTAGAGATTTCAAATAGGAATCTATAATATATTTTATATATATGTAATAAAGAAATTCTTACTGGTTGTGGTCTTTTTGAGCTCTATGGAACAAAAGACGTATTCTATTATTTTTCTGTAGTCAAAAAATGAGTGAAAACTAAGAACTAGCATTTTCCAAGGGATGCCTTGAGTCTAATTAGCTGTGCTTCTAGTCTAAAACTGGTTTTCACCCTGTGATCCATGGACACTTGGGGTCTGCAGACTATGTCTAAAGAGTTCACGCATGATGACTGTAATTGATCAAAAGTTATGTGAATACCCACACTTGCAATTTGAGTAAGTGTGCACCTCCATTAGAAATTTCCAAAGGGGTTCTCAACACCATTTGAAAATTTTTAGGGGTCTGCAAAGGAAAAAAATGTTGAAAACCACTGGTCTAAAAAATTCAAGGACTATCTTTTTCCTTATGCCAGTTTAATATGGGTGTAATTCCAATTAAGTTATTTCTGATTCATACCAGGGCAGATAATTAGTCCAGTAAACACAAATCACCATTGGAAGAAAACAATAACGATTTTCAAAATTCTGGATAATATTTCCCCCCCTTATGTACTTCTATTAATCTAAACAAAATGATGTATCCTAGGGATACCATATTTCTATGGTAAAAAAGAGGACACCTGTCACAGGGGAGGAGGGGGCAGGGGGAATACAATGGGGGTGGGCAGTGACATGCTAGTGCCCTGCCCCTGCCCATTCTGTTGCCCCTCACTAACAAGCCAAACCCCCAGCCCTGCTGCTGCCCCTCACTCTGGACCCACTGACCCCAGCTCTGCCGGTGGCCCTCACTCCTAAACAGAAGTACCCTGCGCCCTACCCCTTGCTGGTGCCCCTAACTCCTGACCTGCAGTCACCCATCCCATCTCCCATGCCCCTCACTCCTGATCTACATCTCCCTCCCCCACTCCTCCCTTCGGCGGTAACCCCACTCCTGACCCACAGACCCTGCCCACCCCCAGCCCTGCCGGTGCCCCTCACTACCGAACTGCAACCCATGCCCTGCCCCCCAGAAATGCCAGTATCCCACACTCTGGACCCACAGCCTCTGCCCCCAGCCCTGCTGATGCCCCTCATTCCCAACCCACAGACCCCTGCCCCCCACAACCCCCCCCAGCCCTGCTTCCCAAGCAGCTCCCACCTTGTTCGTGCACCCACTCACTCTCTCTGTGTCTCTTCACCTTGCTGGAGCGTGCACAGGGAGCAAGTTACCCCCAACAGCCAATCACCTTGCCCGCTGCTCCCAGCCCCAAGCAGCCAGCCTGGAGAGCAGAAAACCCTGACATTTGCTCTTATTTTAAAAAGTCACCCGGATGCAGCACAGGGGTTCAAAAAAGAGGGCATGTTCAGGAAAACCTGGACATATGGTAACCCTAAGTTATCCTGAATGGGATAAGCCCTTAGAATATTGAATTGACCCTGAAATCCTTTCCAAAATGGGCTAAGTCAAATTTGAAGTTTTTATTTAGCATTTATTCAATTTTACTTCTTGTTTTTTGAAGCTCACATGAGTTTACCCAACTAAAAGTAACTGAAGGATCTCTTGTTTCTTTGTCTTTTGTATTTATCATAGCTGATTAATTCAGATTTTTTTTCAAGAGGAACTCATAAATGGGATGAGAAATGTGCAGAGATGGCTATAAGAAATTATTTCATGTACTGAAGCTAAACTGTGTCTGCTTAGCCATTCTTTTCCAGCAAAAAAGGTTAGATATGTTTATAAAGCAAACGTAAGCTAAGGAGGCAACCCGGGTGGCAAGCACAAGACAACTGCTAGATTCAATGTATCTTTGTTTGTGCAATTGATTTTGACTTGCATATAACAACATTTCAATGTGCTGACAGTCCCTATTATATCCCATGGCTGCAGGACTCTGCTTGCATGTCCAAACTTGTACTACTGAATTTTGTTGACACTGGATTTGGACCCTGCACCTATACCTTTGTTCCAGGTGGGCACACACTTCAGACAGACCATAACACCTGCCAGTCAATAATAGGTGAATTTATTGATACAGAGTAAGAACAAACAAGAAGCAATACAAACAATGAAACAATTCTATACCTACCAATCCTAGGGCTGTCATCAGAGTCAAAGTAGATCTGGTCAGGATGCAGGTTCCACTCTGAGGCTCTTCTTCTTATGTGTCAGCAGTCTGGAGGTGGAATGCCAAAGCCCACAGCTCCCCTGCTGCTCTGGGGCCTTGTTACTGGTGTCACTTACCTTGTGTTTTGGGACAGTATGGTACATATTCTTTGGTTCCCAGGCTGTGTGTCCTTGTTGCATTACACACCAGGTCTGCCTTGAAGGCTGTGATCTTGTGTTATGGCATGCCCCCCTTCATTCTCAGGCTGTGTCTCCACCTATTGGCCTTATTGTGCTAGACAGCCTGTCTGCTTTCAGGGCCATGAGAAGCTGTGTGTGTATCTCCCAAGCTCTTTAGAAATCCATTTAACCCCAACTGCCAATCTAGACCCCTTATAGTCATATCAGCCAATTCCCCCAAAACAGGGCTTTAAAAACTGTTTCTAAGCCAACAAAAAGTAAGGCCTGTATAGAACATTTACAATGATAACAGCTAAGTCAGTGCTGCCTGAATTTACCATTTATATTCCCCACCCCCTTCCTCCCCTTCCCTCTTTCTCTACCCTTTGGTTTCCTTATTTCCAGCTATTTACATTCTCACTGACCTCTTGTCACAATTTCAGCTTCTTTCATAGACATAGATTTCATAGACATTAGGGCTGGAAAGGACCTTGGAAGAAGATCGAGTCCAGCCCTCTGCCCAAAGGGCAGGAAGTCAGCTGGGGTCATAGGATCCCAGCAAGATAAGCATCCAATTTGCTCGTGAAGGTGTTCAATGTAGGTGTTTGAACAACCTCCGATGGCAGGCTATTCCAGACCTTGGGGGCTCAGACAATAAAGAAATTCTTCCTTATGTCCAGCCTGAAACGGTCTTGCAGTAGTTTAAAATGGTTCAACTTCAACATCCCTTGGGATGCTCCGGTGAACAAATGTTCCCCCAGATACCGGTGGTCACCCCTAATAAACTTATAGGTGGCCATCAGATCACCCCGAGCCTCCGCTTTTCCAGGCTGAAGAGCCCCATGGCTCTCAGCCTAATGTTGTAAGGTCTGTTTTCCTGACCTCTGATCATGCACGTGGCTCTTCTCTGGACTCTCTCAAGCTTCTCCACATCTTTTTTGAATTGTGGAGACCAAAACTGGAAGCAGTACTCCAGCTGCGGCCTCACCAAGGCCGAGTACAAGGGGAGAAAGACGTCCCGGGATTTGCTTGACAAGCATCTATGGATGCAAGCCAGTGTTTTGCTCACTTTACTAGCTGCAGCATTGCATTGCAGGCTTATGTTCATCTGGTGGTCAATGATGACCCCCAAGTCTCTTTCTTCCGTAGTACTAGCCACTGTAGCATTGCTGAGCCTATAAGGATGCTGCCGCTTTTTCCTCCCAAGGTGAAGAACCTTGCATTTTTCAGCGTTAAGCACCATCAGGTTCTCGTTCGCCCATTTTCCGAGACTGTCCAAGTCAGCCTGGATCACCCGCCAGTCTTCTGGTGTGGATGCTTTGCCCCAAAGTTTGGTGTCATCGGCAAACTTGGCCAGTCCACTTCTGACTCCAATGTCCACACCATTAATGAAGATGTTGAACAATATGGGTCCAAGGACAGAGCCTTGGGGGACCCCACTGGTCACAGGGCACCATGACGATTGACTTCCATTAATTACTACCCTCTGAGTCCAACCACAGAGCCAGTTCTCCAACCAGTGGATCATGATGGTCCCAAGGCCACAATTGGCCAGTTTCGCCAAGAGGTGATCATGGGATACCAGATCAAAGGCTTTTCTGAAGTCAAGATATATGACACCAATCTCTTCTCCCTTGTCCAGGTGACAGGTCACCTGGTCATAGAAGGTAATGAGATTGGTCAAGCAAGACCTACCCGCAATGAACCCATGCTGGCTATCCCTCAGGATGTTGGCATCTGCCAGTGCATTAAGGATGGCCACTTTAATAAACTTTTCTAAGACCTTCCCCAGGATATAAGTCAGGCTGATAGGCCTATAGTTAGCCAGATCCATTTTCCTCCCTTTCTTGAAGATAGGCAGCACATTGGCCTTCTTCCAGTCTTTGGGCACTACACCAGAGCACCAGGAGCTTTCAAAGTTCCGTGCCAGAGGCTGGGCTATGACGCTCGCTAGCTCCTTGAGTACCCTGGGGTGTAGATTGTCAGGGCCAGCTGACTTGAAGGTATCCAGCCTCTCAAGGTGTTCCTTCACAAGGTCAGCATTAATGGAGGGCAAGGGATATCCCTCACCTGGACTTCCCTGTCCCGTGGTGGGCATGGGCATCCCATGGGACTAATGAAAGACTGATGCAAAGTATCCATTTAATAGGTTGGCTTGTTCCTGGGCGTCAGCTGTCAGTTGTCCCATCTGGTTCAGCAGGGGTCCAATGTTGCCCTTGCTTTTCCTCTGGCTCCCCACATATCTGAAAAGGACTTTTTATTGTCCTTGATACTCGAAGCTAGTTGGAGATCAGTTGCAGCCTTGGCTTTCCTGGTTTGCCCCCTGCAGGACTAGACCAGTGCAGAATATTCCTCCTTGGAGGTGAATTCCCATCCTCCATCTCTTGTAGGCCTTTCTTTTTAGGCACAGGAAGTCTGCTAGATCCCTGGAGAGCCAGGGGGGCTGCTGTGCCCTCTTGCTGCCTTTCCTCTGAGATGGAATATAATTAGCTTGTGCACTGAGGATCACTCCCTTGAGAAGCAACCACTCTTCCTGAACGCCCCTCCCCCTGGGGTTGTGGTCCCTTAGGGCCTCACTGACAAGCCTCCTGAGCTTGTCAAAGTCAGCTTTCCTGAAGTCAAGGACTTCTGTGTTGCTGTATGACTTGCCAGCTTTACAGTGGATGGTGAAGGTGATCAGCTCATGGTCGCTGTCACCCAGCTTCCCATCGATCACTAGGTCGCTGATTACATCATCTCCAGTAGCCAGTACCAGGTCGAGCAGTGCTTTGCCTCTTGTTGGCCCATAGACTTCTTGAGTCAGGTAGAAGTCATCCACGCACGATAGAAAGCTTTGCAACCGCTCGGATTTTGCTGAATGATCCTCCCATGAGATGTCCGGGTATTTGAAGTCACCCATGACAACCATGGTCTTGGAGCATGCGGTTTCAGCCAGTTCCCAGGTGAACTCGTCAAGCTCTTGACTTTGGGTGGGAGGTCTGTAGTAGACTCCCACCATTGTGTCCCCTGTGCCGTGTTCCCCACAGATTTTAACCCAGAGGGTCTCCAGTCATCCACCCTAGTCACCAACATCACCTTGGAGGGATGTGTAGCTTTCCTTAACATAGAGAACTACACCCCCACCCCTTTTATCTACTCGATCCCTCCTGTAGAAGGTATAGTCATCTATACCCATGGTCTAGTCATGGGTGGAGTCCCACTAGGTCTCCGTTATCCCTATGACATCATAATTATTTGCATTAAGCAGGAGGTCAAACTCCTCCTGCTTATTTCTCCAAGCTCCTGGTATTTGTGTACAGCAGGCAAGTGTCCCCTTGGGGGCTCTTGACTTGCCCACAGATTGTACCAGGGCTGGGGCATGGGTGGGCTCCCTTAAGTGCCTTGGCCTGCTGGCTTTGCAATGGTTGTTCAGTGGGCCAGCAGTGGCGGTCGTGCTCCCGTCCCCCAGCGGGCTTAGTTTAAAGCCCATTGGAGCAGGTCAGCTAGTCTGGCTGAGAAGAGCCTCCTCCCCAGCAGAGAGAGGTGGAGGCCATCTCTTCCCAGCAACTCGCTGCCTCTCTCTCCAAAGAGTGGGCTGTGGTCATGGAAGCCAAAGCCTTCCTGATGACACCAGCACTGCAGTCTTTGGTTAACTACCTGGATCCTCCTCACCCTCAGACCATACCCCGAGACTGGGAGGATCGAAGATCATTCCTTGGAGATCTCAGAACAACAGAAGAGTCCTTCTCTACCTGAAGAAGTGTACTTGTGCCCAAAAGCTTGCAAAGAACTTTGTTCCAACTACTCATTTGGTCTAATACAAGATAACACATCTACCCAAAGAACCTTGCCTGCCTAAGTAAAAGCTCTCCACTTATCGAGTTTCACACTGTGCTGTCCTAGCATTACAGAGTGCCAAACTTCTGAAAGAGTTGTGAAAATTTCTTCATATCTTCTTTACCCTGCACAAAACTTTTGCCAGCACAGTAGGTTTGGATTATATTTTGGAGCACTCAGCACCACACAGGATTGGTCCCAAACTATCCTAGTTTATCATTCCAACATTTAAACTGGTGTGAAATTTAGACCTGTGAAAAGTATAAACTAAAATATAAGTAGACAGGGGCAATGCATAGAGGGTGCACGGGGGTGCACATGCACCTCCTGAGAGCTCCGTTGCACCCCCTGGCAGGCCGCACTCCCTGTTCAGCCGGTGGGCAGGGGGCAGGCGGGAGCACCAGTGCCCCCCCGTTAGTGCCGGCCGGGGAGCGGGGCTGCCAACAAAAGTGGCCGTGCCACCTCCAGAAGTGGCTATGGGAGCTCCAGAAGTGGCACGGCTGCTTTTACGGTCAGCAGGATGAGGAACACTCCCTCTGGTCACTGACTGGTGTTGTGGGGGGGACGTGCCCCCCCCGACTCAAAAGGCACCAGGCACCCATGTAAGTAGAAATGAAAACACGTACCTTAATCCCACAGCAGGCCTGTCTACATTTTCCCTCGACTAATGTCCTTGCTAACTCCTATCTGAGTGTAAGGAGAAAGCATTTTTCACAGTTACACAGTGCTTCTGGTTTTAAATTATATTAAATACTTCAAAAATACTTTTTAAAAATAATAATGAATGGTACAACCCAGCCCCTACTGAATGTAGGTGAATCTAGGACAAAAACATTTTTGGACAAAACACAAGATACACTTTCAAGCTTCTGCTTTATGTAAAACTTGATATGAAAAAGGCATTGTGCACAATTTTGAATTATCCTTTGGAAAGTGTCCTTTTAAGGAAGCCAGGAGTCCTAAGCAGTTTAAGAAAGACAGACTCTTTATTGTATTGTACTTCTAATCTACCCAATCTATCCCCTAGAGAAAGAGAAAAATAGATGTCTCTTTAAAGTGTATTGGGCAAAGTGTAGCCTGCCTGTACTACACTGCTGAATTCTTTGTAGGTAACACATAACCAGATTATACTTTTTGGATTTCTCTTTCATCCCAGGGTCTGAATATTCTTCCCCTTAACTGATCTATCTATTATACAACACCTTTGTATTCTAAGAACTCCTCAAACAATGAAAGTCCAGCCAGCTGAAAGTTTCTTATCATGGGCAGTTTGCTCTAATGTCAGTCCAACATTTGGCAGTTAGACAAGAGGAAACTAACAGCTCTGTAGTAACTAATTTATACTTCTTAAATATATGCATATTTCCCTCTGTCATTCAAATGAATAGTCCTTCCATGAATAGCCCATTCAGACAGCAGGGGAGAAGAATTAAAAGGATACTTCCCTACCATCTTTTTGGACAGCCCAATAACTGTGATTTCAAGAGCATACTTTCACTCAGACAGGATGTAGAGATAAGGTGTGGCAGCAAAGCCAGGGGCCTGATCTATTCTTTGTGCTGATGTTGGGGGTTGGTAGGCATATCAAGGTTGGACATTGTTATGCATGGGTCAGTCTGCAAAACAGAGGGTGCGTCTATTAGGCTGCATTAAACTAATAAACTCTGTAGCAGGTTAGTACTTGTAAATACAAGTACTATCCTGCTGCAGAGTTTTTTAGTGTGCAGCAATGCATGTGTAGACGTTGACCTGGCAGCCTGGGGCACAAGGGTGCTTCAGAGTGGGGGTTGCCTGCCAGCTAACACTGCACAGAAGCACTCTCTTGCCCCAGACAGCCATAAGTGGCACTAGAAAATATTATTTGAGCCCTCCTGCAGGGCTGTTCTGGGGCCGTGATGCACTGGTGCTGTGCATGTGATGGCAGTGGAAAAGTGTGTGGCGGGAGCACGGGGTGCAATGCTAAGGCAGCAGTGGTACTGGAGCCACTGTCACTGACCAACTTGGAGGGGCTAAGCCCTGTTAGCCCTGGACTTCTGCCGCCGATGTAGACAGCCCCTCCACAGCATGTTGAGCCAGGCAGGAGCAGGCCTGGGCTAGAAAGCTGACCCCCGGAGTCCCCTACCAGTTAGGGCTGTTCTGACCCAGCTCAAAGTGCTTCAGTCCCAGACACATGTTCAAATGGTGATGAGCACTGGACTTATTGCTTCATATTAAGTGCACATTTAGATGCACCCAGAGAGTTTGTGGAGAGGTACAACTCCTGAATGTCCTTTAGGAGTTCCCCTCTAGTTCTCTTGAAAGCAGAACTGTACCTAAAAGGCACTAATAAGGCATTCCTCTCTCTATCTAAGGCCCTTGTTACATATTAATTTTAGGCACTTCCTGGAGTTCTTAACTCCTGGACTGTCCACACATTAACACCTGAAACCAGTTTTATGCATACTTTAGGTAGCTTAAAGTTATGCCACTCCAGGGCAGATATATCTATGATCTGTGTTAAACAGGTCATGTTCCATTAATATGTGGCCACTCCCCACAGATGACCTGCCCAAGTTGCAATCCTCCAGTATCCCAGGATGCGGTATCTCCCCCCCCCCTCCCCAAATAATCTGTTCCATGTGGACACATTTTCCACCCCCTGAACTCTACTGCACAGGGCAGGGGTGGGGGTAGTTGTGGCACTATGTCCCATCCTTGGGAGTGTGAACTTTCCATCATAAGGGATGTAACTCTGTGCAAACAGCCTGCGGAGCACATGCCCGCTAGCTAGGTTGCAGGGCATGGATGGGTCTAGGACTGGCGGGGGGACAGGGTACGGGTCCAGATTGGGTTCCTATGAATTAAAGGCAGCTTCCCAAGGCAGGGTCAGTAGCCCCCAACCCCACCCCCCCAAGCACCTTCCTTCACTGCTCCCACATCCCAGTCACCCTGGGAAGCGTGACCAGCACCCCTTACACCCCAATCCCAATCCCATTCCTAAATTATTAAAACATGAGACCTTCTTTCATTGACTTCCTCTTCATTTCTATTTATTTTTTTACTTCTTTTTATGTGATCCTTCAGTGGCTGACTTCATTTCACCACGCATCCCCCACCCCCATTTCCTCTCCACCTCCCATTTTATTACCCATCCTAATCCCATTAACTCTCTGTCTCCCAGCTCCATGTTCCTGCCCCACCCCCAACCCCACTATCACACACTCTTCCCCCCCACACACCTACACCAGGGATAGAAGCCTGTCCTGGCTCACCAGCCCTTTAGTGGCAACTCACAGCTGGAGCTCCTAGTCCTGCCCCTGCTTGCCAGCCCTCTAGCAGCAAGTCACAGCTGTGCAGGTGGGGGACAGTCAGAGAAGGTTTTTAGCCTGAAGCGGTGACTGCTCCATAAAGCATATAATGAAAGCATGTCTTTTTATCTGATATACATTTTTATCTATGCAATGTAATGTAATGTAATGTAATGTAATATGATGTATCTCAACAATTCTCAACTATGATATAGCTTACTGGAGTCCAGTAATAAGAACATCAGCTTTCATTAAAAAAAATAGTAATCTGACCCTCACAATTTAAGAGTAAAATCTCAAAAACACAAACTTTAAAGTCAAACTCCAAAAAGAAAATTAAAAAAATAATATACCATGATTTTAGGAAGCCTGATTTTGAGTTTTCAATGCTTGGGACAGACCTTATTGAAACCCATAATAAAAAATTGCTTGTGTTATTGTAACAATTGCTATTAATCGCCCACTGAATTTCCTAGTCTAAAGTTGTGTTATTTTAAGATGGTCTGGTTCAAACTAAAGACTGTGAATTGAAAAACACATTTTTTTTTTTAGCTCTGTCACTGAACTCTGGCACTTCACAAACTAGCTCTTTGAATTAGTTTCTTCATTTGTAAACTAGGAATAATACTATAAAGGAAGGGTGCTAGACTCTGAAGAAGTAGCTGTTTCAAAAGGGATTATATCCATACATTTTATATATCAAAGTTTCATAAAGTATCCATTATTCAATATTATGCTATAACACATCCAGGTATGCAAGACAGAAAAAGGCTTTTATGAATGGTACACAAGCTACCCAAAAGAGGTGTCCTTTTAGCAATACTAGACATGGATGTTAAAGTAGCAAGCAACAATACCGGAAAGAAACAATTAGGGGGAAATAAGGCAAACCAAGATACAATATTATTATTAAGCATGCTTCTCTATTTGTCCGAGAGGTAAGCAAATTGCACTTCCATGAACCAGGGAAGGCTAATGTATTGAGTTGCTTGTGTGCACTGTAGGTGAGGGCAGGTATTTTTCCAACATGGTAGTTTCTACAGGGGAAGTCTATCTGTGTTCCAGAGAAGCCAGCTTGTGCAAACCTAAATGCTAAAGAAGTGCTAGTCATGGGCATCCATCTGCCCTAGTCATGCTTCTTTCCTAGATAGAGCTAGCCATGTTTTAGCAGTCACTAGCAGCTGTGAGTTATCTCTGAAGAAACTGAGAGATATAAAGATAAATATGTTCTAATGTCTTGACACAATCTTATAGCAATAAGGAGCCTAGAAACCCTAAAAACCCTGCCTCAAGCCAAAACTCTTTGAACTTCGAGGCTTCCTTCTCTGAGCCAAGATTCAGAATGTATAAGGCCTCGGATGGGCTACCACAATCTTTGGAGAAGTCAAGGCGACTACTTCATCTTGAAAACACTTTTTTTTGATCTTGAAATAATGAGTTCACAGTAAACTGCAAAAATGTCTGGTTTCAGTCAAATTCAGACCAAATTTCTTTTCATAAATCTAAAATCTTTTTTTTGTCCTGCTTTAGCACTCTATTTGCCTTCATCTTTAAAATAGGAGGGACCCAGGGCAGTCATACAGAGTGGCATGGATCTCTTGGGAAGAATAGCCCTTTCAAACAAAATGCATTTTAATACAGCCAAATGGAAGGTCATCGAAGGCCATAAATGTCTCCGTAATTTATCTTGGAGAAAATAACATGGAAAATATCTGCACAGAATGAAGGACTAAAACTTAAAAAGCAGTAACTCTGAAAAAGATGTTCAAATAAATAGGCAAATGACTCAGTATGAACTCCCAGTAAGATGATGTGGCACAAAACATTACACAATCAAGGGAGTACTCAGTTGAAGTAGGGAGACAACATTATCCCTGTATAATATTTGCTGGGAGACCAATAGTAGAAAAGCACATACAGTTCTGGGGTATTTTAAATGCCTGCATATTTTAAAACAACTGAAGAGAGTACATAAAAACAAAACAAAACAAAAATAATGACAAAAATGAGGCATGGGTTTGAATAGATGCCATGCAGTGAGCCATTTAACAGTGTCTGCCTGTCACAAAGAAGACAGGGAGGTGACTTAATTAAGGTATATATGTACCTTCCCATAGAGAAAAATACTACCTTTTAAAAGGCATTTTTAATCTCATGGAGAAAAGTGTAAGAACAACCAATGTCTGGATGTTAAAACCAGACATATTCAATACAGAAATCAGATACAAACTGATTAGAGGGTGAACAGCCACTGGAACCAACTTCCAAGGGAAGCTGTAGATTGAACATCTCTTGCGGTCTTCAAATGAGGCCTGGATGCCTTTTTTAAAAGATGCATTCAAATGGAATTTATAGAGCTCAAACAGAAGGGTAACTGAGTAAAAATCTGGTTTATGTTACACAAAATGACAAACTAATGGTACTTTCTGGCTTTAAAAATGTTTAAATCTACAGATGTCTGAAAACCTTTTGATTTGCAATTATTTAATTGGATGTGGAATAAGAAGCAGCAATCTATCCAATCTTCTTTTACTAACTGAAGGTGTGTGATGGATGCCGATTGCCTTTTTAAAACTGTGAAACTGTAACTATCTTACTTTCCATATCTATGCTCAATCAAAAGAGAGATTATTATTTGTTGGTATTATGCATTGTCTTGTTTTTGGAAGGGTTTTATGTAGCAAAAAGAAAAATAAAGAATTTTTATAACCTGACTGTTGTGAAGGAAAAGAACACCTTCAACCCATAGTTCCAATCACAAAGGTCATGTATATCAGCTCTGCAAATGTTATCGGGTGGCTACACAATGGAAACCTACGAAAATACATAGCTCCCCCCTCTGCCAGCTGGTTTAACAGGGATTATTACATTTTTACTATTTAGTTACATAGCCCCATAACATACTCAATTTTCCTATAATTCTTAACAGATGTAGGTAGAGTTTCTCCCTCGTCCCAATATATTCTTGTCCTTAAAGTGAATAGAAATAATGGAAATAAGAGGTGAGGGGATGGGGAGGATTAGATCATCCAGTCGACATTTAACAGATGTAACTTGAGTTCATGTTGCTGTAGGAACGCAGGGCCAAGTTCTCTGGTCTCAGATACACCTTTCCAAATCCAAAGACTCAGGTTTCATTGGCTCAGATTTACAGAGGTCACAAGCTGAAAGCAAAGTTTAGTTCTTAACATTTTGTATTTAATGACAAGTTTCTGCTTTGTATTCTTTGCATCAGTAGCATTGCACTATCAGGGGTAAAAATCTACACTACTCTCCTAGAGCTAAGCTTTGTAGCTGGATTGTGAATGAAAAATCACCACAGTGAGGACCTGGCAGTTAACACCCTGTGGGCATATCTACACATAAATTTATGCATACCTAAACTTAATGTGGCTAAGGCACATTAAGGTGATTTAGATGTGGAGATTCCAGGGTCAAAAAACCCCACATGAAAAAAGAAGAGGGGCAGCACACATGAGGACTATGCATACTGCTCAAAACCAGAGGATGGCTGGCCATAGACACACTCCAGCTGCCACCAGGCTCTGAGCAGTAGGATCACCGCTGCTGCAGCCCCAAGAGGCCCCAAGGGCCCCACGTAAGGTTGCTGGGGCCAACAAAGTGTTGGCCTCAGCTTCTGCTACCCCACCGAGGGTAACCTGCTGTGCCCCAGAGGGCACGCGGCACAGGCATTCCCTGGGGGGACAACTAGCAGTGGCACAAGGTGTGCTACTGCTTCTTGTCCTGAGGGAAACAAACGTCCATGCTCATGTGGACGCAGCCATAGGTACTAAAATGGGATTTGAGTAGAGCTTAGTAACTCAGTCAGAAAATGTAATCTAAATGGATCAGACTCTAGTATCTGCAAAAGAACAGAGCCAGCTTGTCATCCTCATAATCAGTCCTTTGATATGAAGATAACAGTATCCCAGTAAATAGAAAAGTCATCAGTGAAATCACTGAGTCCATAGATGACTGAGGAGGCTGATCTGAGATCGGCACATTTGATTGCAGATGTGGCAAACAGTTTTTGGAGAAAGGAATAGATCCTGGTAATGTTGAGTCATAGCTCTTTCCCTTTAACTCTATCTGCCTCCATAATGAGGTATGTTTGCTCAAAATGACTTTTCATATATTACAGTGCCACTGGGGAAAATTCAGTGTTTATGTTTCCCATGTATTGATGTTAATACCACATTTTTTAAAAATTGGCTTTCAAGGTGTTCTTGAATCTCTTCTTTGGCCATCTCTATAGAGGTGAGTATCAATGAGTTGGGAGTATAGTGTTTGTTTCTGGAAGTCAGTTGTCAGGTATCCTTATGACATGCCTTGTCAAACTGAGCTGCTGCTGTATAAACGTGTTTTCAATCCTGGTGGTGTTTGTTTGAGTCAGAACATTAGGATTTGTTCTTCTGTTCTTCCAAATGATATGGACATTTTTTTGAAGACATTGCTGATGGTAACATTGCAAAGCTTTCAGGGGTTTCTGATATGTCATCCACATGTTATAATCCAAGTTTCAATTGATTATAAAATAAAAATAAAAATAAAAGTTTTCAATGGCAAAGCAGGCAGATGAAGAACAAAAACTTCACAATGGCTGTAAAACGGGATGAAGGCTGCTATGAAATATAAACTTCCAGTTGTCTAGGTTGTCCTTATCATCAAATTAAGGTTTCCTTTCCACACAACATTATGTAGTTGCTGATGAGCAGCAGCATCCCCACGTTAAAAGAGGTCTTATGGTGATGGGTGAGTGGCAATGAAAGCAGGTGCTAGCAATTTCCAAAGGCACCTAGTCACCGACCTACACAAAGGCAGTGATTGTATGATGGTCATTTTGTACTTGGAATTGAGACAGGTATGCAATTTGGTAGATGCAATCTTGACTAAACAGGCCTATTTAAAATCCACTTTGCTCACCCTGTATGGGGAAATGGCTAAAAAGGTAACCTAAACAGAGTCAGTCTTATTTCTCTCTGGTGACCTACTGAGAATGGTATAATGACCTCCAAACTAACTAGCTGGCTGTATTACACTACCATATAGGGAAACACGAAGCACCTCCCTTCTGACTGTCAGACAGGTCTGAGATAAAAGGGAGAAAGCACTTCTAGCAGAATTTGTGCTCACCCTGAGCTCTGACACTCTCTTGGGGGGTTCCTTGTGCCACTTGTAACATTGAGCCCTCCATTTCCTGAGGTCTAAGGAGGGATTTCTTGCTAGGCTCAAGTTTCTGTTTGAACATCATGAGAGCGATATCTATGTATCTTGTATTGACAAACTAGCCTTGGGACCTCATGGGAGGAACAGGCACTGACACACAGGCCCTGGGGGAAGGAGAGAGGATGGAGATGGGTTGATCCTCTTGGGAAGGAAAAACTATCTCAGTGCTCCTTTCCTGAGGACTGGGAATCCTACACACACAGCCAGAAGGGGTTTTTTTAGCCTCAAGCCCTTAAACGAGGGGTGGGCAAAATGTAGCCTGGGGGCCAGATGCGGCCCGCCAGGCCATTCTATCTGGTCCGTGGGGCCCCTAAAAAATTTAGAAAGTTAGTATTTATCTGCCCCTGGCTGTCTATCATGCAGCCCTCAATGGCTTGCCAAAACTCAGTAAGCGGCCCTCTGCCCAAAATAATTGCCCGACCTTGCCTTAAACAGTGACTTTCTAACCCTTGGAGACTGGCTTTAAGCAAATGTGGGAGGCAGTGGGGCAGAGTAATAGGGGTGGGCTGGAAGGGAAAGTAAATATTGGGCTCTTGAGGATCCCAGCAGAGAAGGATGAGACAACAGGCTTTCTCTGGATGCATGGAGCTTTATGGCTCAAAAGACAGGCAGCACGGGAGAAAGCGGTGTAGGGTTGGGGACCTGGACTTTGTCTATAACAGAAAGGACACTGATAGGGAAGTGTGCAGTACCCTGTTCACATACACAGCAACCCTCCCAGGTGGATTACAGGCACTGGCTTTCCCAGGTGGTCTGAAAACTGATCAGGCCTGGGCTGGGAGACCTGTCAGTTGATGGGGCTCCCAGCTGTGTGGAAATGTGCTCCTGTGGCTGGGAGTCAACATTAGACTGGAGCTCCCAGACATACTGGGAGTGAGCATGGACCCCTGCAGTTGGCAGCTCCAATCAGCTGACAGGGCTCCCAGCTATGGGGGCACAGGTCACATGTGCAAATTAAAGCTGGAAAGGAACCAGCTCTAGAGTTATTACACATTTTCCAGCTATAACTTTAAAGCTATTGTACCTTCTTAAGGCACCATAGTTAATTTGCATGTGTTGCCAGTCTCAATTAATTGTGTATGTTACTGGTAGGTGTTGTAGGGCTTTGGCCCCTTCTTGATAGGTACCTTGCCCCCTAGCAATGTCAGGGTGAGATCAGGCTCTGGTGCCACCTACATGGTTCGGGTGCTGCTCCTACTCACCTGCCATGTCTTTGATGTTCGTTACTGGGGAGGCAGTTCCCTGTAGGTGGCCCCAAGGCAAAGAGGGTTCAACCCTGGTCTTTCTTCATGGGGCTCCAACCTCCCCTTTGTCAAAGATCAAAGTCTTTAATTTCAGATGCCGATGGCAAAAGGTCAGAGGCTAACACAGCAAACTTT
>NW_017729029.1:76218725-76220068 GCF_001723915.1 Gavialis gangeticus | reverse complement strand
ACCGGCATTTGGGTGCGACACCCTTCACCCTACCCTTACCACATCCATGGCCTGGGCAAATGCTGCACCCTGCAGGTCTTCTCCTTTATGGTCCTGCTCTATCCACACTACCTGCCTCTAGATGGGTCAGGTCTTCTCAGCCAGCAATCTTTCCCGTGTTGGTCCCTCAGCTTCAGGCCATCTCTCAGGCAACTAAACCTACCCCAGCATGGGGCTAACTGTAACTAAAGAGAACTTAACTGAACGTGTCTGGCATCTGCCAATGGTCCCTTGGGATTCCATCTCCCAGGGCCCACTTGGTCACTTGGGGGGGTTCATCCGTCCCTTCCCTCCTAGTAGGTGTGGGACGGGCAGCCAGCCCATGCCCAACCTTGGTCAGTCTTTCCAGTGTGACTTCCCTGAGGCCCAGATGACCTGTAGTTGGTTTTTCCTATTCCCACCAACTGGTGATGCTTGTTGGTCCCAGGCAGGGCTTTGTAGCTTCCTCAGCCTTCCTTCCTGCCATGCTGCCACTCCCTGCTGCAGTACCTGGGCTTCCTAATGGGGCTGTTCTCAGGAGTTCCTCCACTCCTGAGGCTTGTGCTCTTCGTTCCATCTGCCGGACTCCTCCGGCAGACACTTAGCTCCTTCTCCCTGCACAGGGGGCTAGTGCTTCCGGCTCCACAGCTGGTGTCTCCCGGCCAGCGTCCTGTTCTTCTCTGTCCAGACCCTCAGCTGTGTTCCCAGTTGTTTTTTGAGCAGCCTGTGCCTCTCCAGAGCTATGCCCCGCCTCTTGCCGATTCACAGGTTCAGGCAGCTCCAGAACTGCTGAGCCTGCATCGGCATTTCTTCCTGGCTGCCGCTCATCTTGGCCCCTATGGTAAGTATTGGAGTCCATTGGGCAGGGGTTTGGGATGTGCTAGAGGGGCTTTTGCTTCCCCTCTCACAGTGTAATTAACCTGGTAATTGCATAATACATGTAACATGTACAGAGGGTCTAAGTTTCTGCCAGGATAGATGAGATTACAATTTTGCCTATAATGTATGTGAAATTCCTATGAACCCCAAGGACCATTTTTTCCTCCCAATCTCCCCCCAGATTTTTTAAAAATATAGTTTGAAGCAATAATTCCTTTTTTTTGGTCCTTTGAACAGCAATCTATACTGATTTGCAGTTTTGCTATGGCATAATCCTTAGAGTGCTAGGTTCCTATTATTTTGTCATGCAAAAATTATACATTTCAACACTATTGCTCAGATGGTGAAATTCAAGACTTTTGTCTCATTTTTAGAAGAAAATATCAGGTGTGAGAGAAAAATTCTAGACTATGATGCCAACGCAGAAAGAGTTAAGTCTGGACATG
>NW_017729029.1:76209187-76213725 GCF_001723915.1 Gavialis gangeticus | reverse complement strand
GAATGGAAATTTCCATTGGGCTCACCCAGCATGTGTCCCCTGGGCGACCCCAAGAGCTGTCAATCAGGCTGACCTACTTTTCAGCCCTGCGCATGGTAACAACGGAGAGCTCAGACTCACGCATGCTCAGCCAGCTAAGAGCATGATGTCATTTGGCTAGAAAGTTCTTTGAGGGATGCATTCTAATCGGCCACCAAATTGTTATAAAAGGTTAGCGAAGCCCTCCGAAGTGGGGGGACAAGAGGGGAGAGAGCCAGGTTGGCTAGAGGCAATGGCTGTTCATCGCAGCACTGCTGGGCTCTTAGGCCTATCGGTCTCCTCCTCGCTTGGCGGTTCATTGTCGATCTCAGTCTCGATTGTGGTTTAATATACTGATTCTCTGGCATACGATTTACCTTGGCACTGACTACTGACCTCCGATCCAGATCATCCTTACCACACCAACTTTGGCTTCACTACGACTTACCTGGCTTTCGACCTCGGCTATCATCTCGACCATCCGATCATCCTTCGGGACTGGCGTCACAACTCTAATACCATTTCAGTTCATCGAGTTACAGTTTGTCCTATCGTCCATTTATCCTTTCATAAGCTGTCGACCAGCTCTGGGACTAGCCAGCAGGCAGCTGCCCCTAGCCCTCCGGGGTTAGAAAGCAAGGGCTTGCTGGTGAACCCCGTGAGCCGACAGACCCCTCTGTTTGTTTATTGTTACCATCCACTGTAACTGAAGATCGTTGCCTATGCCTCAAAAGCGTAAGTCAAATAAATCCCACTTGTTTAAGAAACCACACGCTTCCGTGCTGCTCAGTACTCCATTGCCAAAAACTCCCGCCTGTCCGCTCCAATTGCAACCACCCGGCCTCCCCACCGTGACCACGACCATGAGCTTGGCTTGCCAGCTCCGAGGCTGTGACATCAGGGAGTATTAAGCAGGAGAATTACCCATCAAAAAAAAGTTTCTAAGGTTTTCCCACAAGTTTTTTGCTCCTTCCAATTTTTAATGGTTAATTTTACATTCTCAACTCCTTGAATTGTTGTGCAAAGAGTTACACTGCCAAAAAAAGTATATATATCAGAAAAGAAAAAATGTTGAAATCTGAATCCCAAGGTAAAAAGCATGTGGGGAGAACAGGTTACAGCCTGAATAAAATAATTAAAGTAATATTATATTGTACTGAACCAAATTCTCACTTCACTCACATGCAAGTTGCAATGCAACCTGCCAGTGCAATTAATTTATACCAAGGAAGAATTTAGCCCACTGTGTTTAATTACAATTCGTCTAGCTCTCATTCCAGTCTGAATGACTTAGGCATCCCTGAGACTGAGCATGTCCCCCTCCACATCTAGAGTCTCTCCTCATGCCAGTCCTGCAGCTCCTGGTGCCAGCAGTCAGATGCGTGGGGCTTGGTGGCAGCAACCAAGGCCTGCAGCATCTCCTCCTTAATTCTTTGACACCCTGGGCCAGCACTGCATCTTCCCTAAACTGTCCTCCGTCACACAGGTAGTGTCTATGGAGCTAGACAGGGGAGACACAGAGCCTTTGTGGAAAGTGGCAACTTTTGCTGATAAAAATCAAGTATAAAGGCATGTATTTGGTTGGTGTGTTGGGCTGAGACAAAAAAAAAAAATGCCAAACTCTAGTACTCTTGGCTCACAGATGATATCGTTTATTAGACCAACTAAAAAATTGCAAAAAAAATTTTTTTGCAAGCTTTCAGGTGCACACCCCCTTCCTCAGGCTCAGGGTAAAATTAAGATGGAAAAAAGTCCCCATAGGTAGAAAATAAAATTCATTTTTGCACCGAGGAAGCTTAAGGTTGACGTTTGTTCCTCTGGTCAGGTCCACGAGAGTGCTTTTGTGAGTTGCTCTTTGATTTGCCATCTGACACCACCAGGGGAGGAATCCTGTCTTATCTGCACATGAAAGAGCAACTCAAAAAGACAGGAACAACATGGGAAAGCACTTCAGGGACATCCTCAAGGGCAAATTAAAAAATTGCAACATTGTTGTCAACTCAAGGGAGACTATCTCCCAGGACCACCCCAAAAGGAGGAAGAGTCTGCTAGAGGGATTGCACTACTTTGAAACCTCACAACAACAGGAGGAGTTGAAAAAGAGGGAGAAGCAGAAACAGCATGCTGTGGACCAAATCAAGAATCCAGTGCCACCCACCGCACTTGGAAACATATCTGAGCTGCAGTAGAGTCTGTTGATCCTGGATAGGCCTCATCTATCATCCTTGGACACACAGATAAAACAATCATGGAAGACAATCTTCCTTGACTGCGAGGGATTGCTGAAGAAGGAGAGGTCTAGTTCCGCCATTTTTAGAGTGCTCTATGTGTACCAAACTTCTGTATGGTTATGGGTTTAGATCGATTTTTGTTCACTTAAACCAGCCTAAGTGTAATGTCTGTACCTGGCCTTAGTCTTTTGCACTGAATGTCTTACTGCAATATATTTGCAAAATATTGTATGTGCTAAAAAGGATATTTTCATTACAATCTCTGTGAAAATATCTTTATAGTGAATCACCAAGATATTCTACAGTAATTAATATTAATTTGCTTATTGACAGCTCATTACTGGGTAACACATATTCCAGTTTCTGTCCAATACTGGTCAGATCATTACTGATGATCTCACAGAGAACAGATAAACTGTATGCCCATAAACGTTTGACCCTTTTGTTTCTGATCTTCTCTTCTAAGTGTCATGGTTGTCTCTTAGCACTTCTCTAATATTATTTTCCTCCCGTTCATTGCTTAAGAATGAGTAAGCCCTTCAGATCCCTACAGCAAGAAGATGACTAGATACAGCCTACTTCATTTTGTGCAAGAACTTTTTTGGCATATCACCAGTTCTGTGATTTGAAGAATTTTTCACCCTTTGCCAAATGTTTTTTAGTACCTGGAGACCCATACTCCAGTCTTGTGGGATGAATTTGCTTCTTTCTGGGTCAGTACCAGGCTTGGTAATCATAGTAAACTTTCCTTTTCTTTTGATCATGCTAATGGAGAAAATATGTTTTATGAAGAAGTGGGACACTTGAAGTTTACAAGTAGCAGATTAAATTCATGAACTCATAAATTTATCATCTTTGGTATGCTCATCTTTGGTATGCTAATTTGTGTATTATTTCACTTTCTTCATATGCATGCCTCTACTTAGTATATTCATTTTCTAGAGAACATTTTTATCATTGCAATATGATACTAGTATAACAGTCCTCTTAAAAAATTCATTCATCATTAACAACCTATAATTTGCACTGAACTAAAGTGCTTCGAAAAGGATGGGACTCAGTTCTTTTTTCTCGTCTTGTAAAGAAAATGACATCTTAAAATTTCAGAACCTTCCTTACTTCAAATCATTTGGCTGAGGATGTGTTAGTAGGTTGTCTGTTTGCTGGAGTATGAACTGGATGAATGCACAGTCTCTATAAGTTGTTGATATGGAAAAACACATTTCCATTTGAGTAAATGGCTCCAGTGAGAGGCAGAAAACATCTCTTAAACTACTCCTGTGGGGTTTTAAAGAAACTGACTTCTTTTTTTAAGCTTGAAAAAAACCATGTGTCTTACCTACCCCGTATAAAAGGAACAATACATAAGACAGAAGACAGAAAAAGCAGTTTCATACTTACCAATTTAAAGATGCCCAGCTGCTCACATTTTAGAGAGCCAAACACATCGTTCTACAGAGAGAATAATATGCATGTATAACAAAATTCTGAACAAGAACCTGATTTGGAAATAACTATGTCACAATGTATTTAGTTGTCTATTCTAAAGTGGTGTAGCATACATTAAGATGAGACAGCCAATCAGGCTGGTTCATGTCATAATTTCCATTGCCCAGATTTCCTTTTCAAAACTAGGGAATAGACAAAAATCAAGATGAGATGTAAAAACAGTCTTTACCTACCATTAGTACACAGCACTTGCTTAAATGAGTTTATAATAAAACTATAACAAAAAAGTGTTCAGTGGAGAGAGACTGGAAAATGGTGGCAAACAGAGATAAAATGTGTTTTGTATTTTATATTTGTTTCAGTTTCTCAATTTTGTTTGTTTTAATACAATAAAATTGTTTCTGTGTATTTGTTTAACTCAGCAGTCCTATGCTGGCTAGTACTACGGAAGACAGAGACTTGGGGGTCATCATTGACCACAAGATGGACATGAGCGTGCAATGCAGTGCTGCAGCTAGTAAAGCAACCAAAACGCTGGCTTGCATCTATAGATGCATCTCAAGCAAATCCCAGGACGTCGCTCTCCCCTTGTACTCAGCCTTGGTGAGGCCACAGCTGGAGTACTGCATCCAGTTTTGGGCTCCACAATTCAAAAAGGATGTGGAGAAGCTTGAGAGAGTCCAGAGGAGAGCCACACACATGATCAGAGGTCAGGAAAACAGACCTTACGACTACAGGCTGAGAGCCATGGAGCTCTTTAGCCTGGAAAAGCGCAGGCTCAGCGTGATCTGACGGCCACCTATAAGTTTATCGGGGTATTCACCAGGATCTGGGGGAACG
>NW_017729029.1:76196530-76209146 GCF_001723915.1 Gavialis gangeticus | reverse complement strand
CTGTCCGAGCCCCCAAGGTCTGGAACAGCCTGCGACTGGAGGTGGTTCAAGCACCTACGTTGAACATCTTCATGAGCAAATTGGATGCTTATCTTGCTGGGATCCTATGACCCCAGCTGACTTCCTGCCCTTCGGGTAGGGGGGGCTGGACTCGAAGATCTTCCAAGGTCCCTTCCAGCCCTAATGTCTATGAAATCTATGAAATAAGAAAGCACAACTTATACAGAAAAGAATGGGAATATTACAGAGTTTATCAAACTAGGACACAATAGCACAATGTTAATTTTTCCAAGTAGAGTTAGTTATTTAAGAGTCTAACCTTTACTGACCAGATGTCCAATGGTGTTTAAGGTGTGAAGAGGCCATTTTGTTCTTGCGAGATGTTCAAAAGCATTTAAGTAGAATGAAAAAGGGATTCTCAATCCCAGAAAAAATGTCAAGGGTATAAACATATTTCCTGTCCTGTACTGGAACAAAATATAAACTATAACTAAATTAAACTGTGAAATGGCCTATTTTCAACTTAAAAAATAACCAAACAAACAAGCTAAAAAATTCCCTCCCCTCTCTCCCAGCTTTAAGGTTATGTTTGCAATTCCCATTGATTTCAAAGGATTTTGAATAGTCACTAGACTGGATTTGAGGATGGAACTTTAGAAATACTCTATAAGTTATCTTCTGAATATAATTTTTCCTTTAGGTTGATGCTTCCAAATAATCATATTGTCTACAGTTATAATCATAAGCGTACTGCTGGGTCAATGCGCCATAGCTTGTTTTTCTCCATACAGTGGGTGTCTACACTGATCCTAAGCACCCTAAAATGCATTTTCCATGGAATTATAATTTACAGAAGCCCAAAAAAGGGGAAATTTTAAGTGGCCAAATCTTCAATTACTGAAGTCTACCACATCTAAAAAAGAATTGTGAGGAACTGAGAAGGACCTAACAAAGCTATAATTCATACATTTTAACACCTTCACAATTAACTGTAAGCACCTAGAAAAGAGATGCTGCACAATTGATGCAATGAAATTGTTATTTCAGTGTACAGCAGTCAGAAGGCAAAGAGGGTGTCAGCTTGTGTTAATGAAAAAAGAAAAATAATTTTTATATATTATAATGCCAATATATATATAGAAATTAATGATACACCATCCTCTTGAATACTGTGTCCATCTTGGTCGCCCAAGATGTACCAGAAACAGAAAAGTTCTAGAGAAAGTCAATGAATATGATTAGAGGCATGAGCAAATTTTTCATATGAAAAGAAATAAAAAGGGATGATGACTATTTAGTCTAGACAGAACTTGAGCAATAAGTGACATTACAAAGGTATATGAAATAATAGAGAAAAGGTCACTGATGCACCTGTTTATATAACAGAAGAATAAGGGAAGATTCAATGAAAAGAAAAAAATTTAAATTGATAAAAATGTATCCTGTTACTTACTGCATAATTAAATCCATGGAACTTGTTGCCAAATGCTGCTACTGAAGTGAACAGCTTAGTAAGATTTAGTAAAGTATTATAATGTTATATGGCTAATAAGAGTGTAATTGCAGCAGTGAATATAAAAAGGTGCATGGGAATCAACTACTATCAACAGAACAAAAGACTTACCAGGCAAAGCCTTATACTGATTGCTAAAACATTTCTTACAGGCCCCTGGTGAAACAAAGAAATACAATTGTCAGACACTGAACACACCTGTCTCTAAACCAGCCAAATTATGCCCTCTGTCAAAGAAGGGAGGAGAAGTCAGGTTCTGATTCCTGTTCCAGGATGTATTATGAATTTCACTTTTTAATGCACTATTGGCATCCAGAGTTGCCCCCTTCCAGGTGAGTGCCCTCATTACTCAGCTACAATCAGGCATACTCTTGGTTGTTCTCTCTCTCTCTGACCCATGAATCTCTCATTCTTGTGAATGCAGTGACTTCTAGGGTGTCGACTAGAAACTGAGAAGAGGGAGGTATGGGTTAAACCCCGCTCAACTTGAGAAAAATATTGAATCTAGGTCTGTGATTTCTTTCATGAGTGCTCAAAGCATATAACAAGTAGATATTGCTACTGGCAGTAGCCATGCCTGCTACTCCACTCAGTTTTGTCAGAGTATGCTGGATCTGCTCAAAGCATATATACCAGATTGGGTCTCTCAGGAGACTGAGGTGTATGGTCACCTAGTTTTTTAAAGCTTAAACAAGTTAATTGGTCTTAAGCCTGGGATAGGTGCTGAGATATTCATCTCAGCCAAGATGACTACAGTTGTAGTCATTATGTGCACAGGCACATAATGTCCTGCTTCTGCATAAGTTTATTTTCTGATAAAAACCTAGTATCATTTTTTGTGAATGTCTCACTTAGACTTAAGATTCTAAAACTTACCTAAGTCACACTTTAGTCAGCTAAGTCCTTTTTTGGATCTGCTCCTCAGTGCTCATTTTGGGAAAACCAACAGTTTGTACCCAAGCTAAGTAGTGCAACAATAGATAGCTTAGAATCCACCCTTCTCCAATCTACCTACAATTTCCCCCTACATCCCCTATAAAATGGTCACAGATTTAAACTGAGAATAGATAAATCAGGATAGATAAAACAGGAAAGAATCCAAATCTGAGGCCTTAGCTCATGCTCAATTTGTAGAAAAAAATTTCTGTGATAAAAAAATCCAGGGCAGATTGCACCCCCCACTTCCCTACTTTTCATTCTCTGTACTTCAGTTTCAGATGGGAATAAGTGTGGTGGGAAGGGATAAATGAAGGTTATTAAAATTGTACATCTGACTGAGTAGAAACCAGAGAATTTTCCAGGAGAATCTATTGGATTTTTTAAGCCGAATGTTGCAAACACAGCAGTTGGGAAAGGCCAAAAGGTATTCATCTTTTAAACTTCTGGATAGTTAGAAGCAAAACTTCAGACACTTGGCCACCACTCATTCAAATAAATTGCTTAATAATAGTAAGAGAAGAGAGCACAGCAGAGTTGAAGTTTTATAAATAGATGAATAATAATATAGCTACTATGTATTGTTTTGTCACTGCTATGTAACTGAGTATAGCCAACTCAGTTTCTCTTTGGCACTTATCCAGTTAATAGATAAAAGTAATAAAGGAGCCAGCCTGGCTTCAAGGAGGTTGCAGGTTATTGAATCAGACTGACCTTAATAACAGACCCATGGAACAGTTCACTTATTGGTAATGAAAATGAAATCTCTACTTAGGAAGGTTGGCAGCTGTCAACTCTCTTTGCGCTTTAACAAGCTTGCTGATCTATGCCTGACCACAGCATGGGGGGGAATAAACTGTACTGAAGTATGCCTAGCTATAAAATTGTCAGAAAGAACAGCAGCTAAAAGGCAAAACCATTAATATTTAATAAATACACAGGCCTCAAAACAAATCCAAAAATATGCAAAGTGACTTGTGGTTACCTGAGCTGTGAGGAGTTTCCTCCTCCTAGTGAAAATGTCTTGCAGATGGGACACTTCATTTCCTTGACAACAAACTACTGATGTGTGGCTGAGAATGAAGATGGGATAATACAAAAATGATCAGGACAGTGACCAAGAAGGTGAAAAATATTAGACATAGAATAATAGAAAATTAGGGTTGGAAAGGACCTCAGGAGGTCATCTAGTCCAACCTCCTGCTTAAAGCAGGATCATCCCAGCCAAGACTTGGTCAAACTTGGTCAAAAACCTCCAAGGATGGAAATTCCACAGTCTCTTTGGGTAACCTGTTCCAGTGATATAATACCTACTAGTGAGAAAATTTTTCCTAATATCTAACCTATACTTCCCTTGCTGCAACTTGAAACCATTTCTCCGTGCTCTGTCATCTGCCACCACTGAGAACAATCTAGCTCCATACTCTATTAAATCCCCTTAGTCTTCCCTTCTCTAGACTAAATGATCCCAGCTCTCTCAGCCTCTACTCATAAGTCATGTGTCCCAGTCCCTTCACCATTTCTGTTGCCCTCTGCTGGACTCTCTCCGATTTGTCCACATTCATTCAGTAGTGGGGGCCCAAAACTGGACACAGTACTCCAGATGTAGCCTCACCAGTGCTGAATAGAGGGGAATAATCACTTCTCTTGATCTGATGATAACATTCCTTATAGACATACTTGTACCCTTCTTGTTACCCTTCATGTCCCTTGCTAGCTGCCACTCCAATTGCACTTTGTCCTTCATGCCCAAGCAATACTCCTATACTCTTCCCTAGGTGTTTGTCAACATTTCCATGTCTTATAAGGTTCCTTTTTGTGATTTAGCTCACTGAAGAGTTCCCTGCTAAGCTAAACTGGTCTTCTGCCATACTTGCTAGCCTTCCTACACATCGGGATGGTTTGTTCTTGCACTCTCAGTAAGGTTTCTTTAAAATCCAGCCAGTTCTCCTGGACTCCTCTCCCCCTCAGTCTGGCTTCCCAGGGGATCCTACCCATGAGTTCCCTGAGCATGTCAAAATCTGCATTTCTGAAGCCCAGGGTCCTTACTCTGTTCCTCTCCATCCTTCCTTTCCTCAGGATTCTGAACTCAAGCATCTTGTGGTTGCTGCTGCCCAAGTTGCAGCAGCAACCACTACTACATTCCCCACCAATTCTTTCCTGTTTTTGTGCAGCAGGTCAAGAAGAGGACAACCCCTAGTTGGCTGCTCCAGGAAGTTTGTCCCTAACACTCTCCAAAACCTTCCTGGATTGCCTGAGCACTGCTGTATTGTCCCCCCAGCAAATGTCAGGGAGATTAAAGTCCCCCATGAGAACTAGGGCCTGTGATCAGGAAATTTCCACTAGCTGTTTGAAGAAAACCTCATCCACCATTTACTCCTGGTCTGGTGGTAGACTCCCACCACAACATCACCAGTGTTGGTCTCCCCTCTGACCCTAACCCCAAAACTTTCAATAGGCCTATCTCCAGCTTCACTCTGAAGCTCTGAGCAATCATATAGCTCTTTTACATAAAGTGAAACTCGTCCTCCTCTTCCCCCGTGCCTGTCCTTCCTGAACAGTTTATACCCATCCATGACAGTGCTCCAGTCATGTGAGCTATCCCACCAAGTCTCTGATATTCCAATCACATCATAGTTCTATGACTGTGCAAGGACTTCTAATTCTTTCTGTTTGTTTCCCAGGTTCCATGCATTCGTGTACAGGAACCTAAGGTAACTAGCTGATTGCCCTGATTTCTCAGAAAGAATAAGAACACCTCCCATGTTGCTCACTCCTTCTTGAACTTTCCTCCAGGTCACCCACTTCCGGACTTACCTCAGGGTTTCAGTCTCCACCCCCCAGCAAACCTAGCTGCTTAGTGCAAGACTAGTTTCTGAGCCCACCAAGCCCATGCAATCCTGCCCATATATTCCCAGCCTAGTAAAGCTGGTATTGAGACATGATCTTCGGTATTCTTGAGAGTGATTACTGAAGAATGCTCTTGCAGCAGCAACATTGCTAACTTTCTAGGTTTGGGGATGTGAGCAGGCATAGGTAGGTGATGTGTACTCAGAGCACTCTTTCCTGGACATGTTGAAGGCAAGGTGTAGACATTCCTAAAGAAAGAAGGTAAGCAACAAAACCATGGCAAATAAAAGGTAATAGTGTAAGTCAGGGATGGGCAAAATATGGCCCACAGGCTGAATCTGATCTACAGAGGGGCTTTGGCCTGTGGTGGGTCCTTTGGCTGCCTAGAAAGGCAGTCCAGCATGGAGCTTCCTCAGCCCTGCTGTATGCCCAGATGGCAGCAGGATGTCACAGTCAGGTGGTGCAGAGCAGGCATGGGGTGGGCTGGGTTGGGACTGTGCATGTGTCTGGCTGATCCTCTCCTACTAGAGTGAGTCTGGAGCAGGTGAAGGGTGTGCTGGGGCTATGCACTATTAGCAGTGGTTTGAAACTGCCACAGGGCACACAGGCTCCGTGCTTTTGCAGGGTGGGGAGAGTGCTGACCAGCTCAGGAGGCATGTTGGGGGGGACTGCCATGCACAACCCACCATACACTCAAACCTTCCCCCACAAACTCCACAACCACACTCTTCCCCACATACAATCACACACCCCACACAAACTGCACTGAACCCACACCCCCCACACCCTTCCTCACCCCCCCACCTGTGGGCTTCTGGAGTTAGCCCTGCTCACTGCTGCCCACACACACACACACCCCACTCACCTGACAAACACCATATCCCCTCACACACTCCCACAAACACCCCCCACAGGTCCCCATACCCACCCACATCCACACACACCCCACAGATTCATACACCCACACACCCACACATCCCCCCACAAACCTAGCCACCCATACTCCCCACACATGCACTGCACACCCCCACAATATACAAGAGCAAGGCTTCATTTTGAGCTATTATGCTATCACCTCTATATACACAATGCAAACACACACAAATCAGGACAAAAATATCTTTAAAAAAAATTAAAATATGTTATTGTGGGTGTTTGATTTTTAGTATATAGTTTGATTGTTTTTTTTCTAGTTCTAAGATGGCAAAACCTCTTCCCAAAAGGGGCAAGGGGAGAGACTTCTGGTGGCAAAGGCCAGGGGTTTGGGGAAAAGATTTCTGGTCCCAAGATGGCAACCAGGGGGTGGGGCACCTATCAAGGAGCAGGGCTATCCCTGTGGCCCTCAACAGCTCACTAAAACTCATTAAGGAGTCCTCCATGTGGCAGGGCACCTTTGGTGCCTGCCACTTTAAGGGCTAGGAACAAGCAGCAGAGTAGCCTGCAGGTGACTGCACTCCCAATCAGGGGTCACATGGCCAGCAGGAGACTGCCTGATTGGGAACAGGACACAGCTGCTGGTCATAAGAGCAGGCCTAAGTAGCAGAACCAGCAGTTTGCTGCAAGGAAACATTGTCTGCCTGAAGATGCTACTCACTTAACATTTTGAAGGTACAGGGCAAGAACTATGGCAGGAGGTTCCTTGTCCTGGGGAATGATGTAAAACTACACCCTGCTAGGGATGGATGGCATGGTGGGGCCTGTGATGGGGTGGTCCTCAGGAAATGTCACACCAGTTGTCTCCCTAGTGAAAGGCGAGTATGGGGTGACTTATAGCCTCAGCCTCCACAACCTGGTGGGTAACCCAGGTGTAGGGACAGGCAGGGGGTCCAGATATGCCTAGGGAGGCACCTGAGCCCCATGGGGTGTATGGCCCCAGTGAGTGGGCAGAAGAGTGGCCCATGTGAGGGGGTGGAAGTGTGGGTAGTAGCTACACAGAGTAGGGTTTGCAGTGGTGGCCTGAAGGATTGTGCATAAGGGTGCACAGTAGGGTCTGCTGAGATGGACCTGAGGGGCTGCACTGGGGTGCACAGAGTAGGGTTGAAGGGGCCACATGAAGGGCTGAGCAGAGGCCGGCCCTCAAAGAGAGGATTAATATAAGTGAAGGCACTTGTGAGAAGGCATGAGCTTGAGGCCCTAGAGGGCATGAGTAGAAGCCCCAGGGAGGCGGTGTAGTAGCTAAAGTAAGTCTATGGATGACTGAAGCTGAGTTTTGGGTCTGAGGCCAAGTGTGGCTCAGCAGTGGAGCTGAGGGAGAACTAGTGAGCAGTTTTATGACTTTGGATGCCATCTGCAAGTCATGGGACACAGTATAGGGAAGTTTGGAGCCGTGTATAACACCCTAGGCATTGGGGCACTTAATGGGTAACCTCCCATAGTTTACATCTTTGATACAATAAGTCATGGCAGGTGAGACAGGTGAGACTTCCCCAGAGGATGGCCAGGCTGACGATGTGGGCAGCCTCATGACTTCCTCTTATCACACTCCAGCAAAAATAATCGCCTGCCTCTGGCATAAGGGCTAAGTACAGACATCTGGGGGCATTAGAGGGAGGTTCAATTGATTCAAAATGGCTGCCTGGTATCAGGTGAGTCAGAATGGGTGGGCTAGCAGAGAGGTTGGGGATATGCTGTGGGATGGGATAACATGGGATTCAATACTGACAAGTACATTGTACTACACCTAGGGAGAAAGAACCAGCAGCATACTTACAGGCTGGGGAACTCCCTTCTTGTCAGCACAGAGGCAGAAAAGGATCTTGGAGTCATTATAGACTCCAAGATGAACATGGGCCGCCAATGTGGGGACGTGGTCAGGAAGGCTAACCGCACCTTGTCATGCATCTACAGATGCATCACGAGCAGGTCCAAGGGGGTGATCCTCCCCCTCTATGCAACACTGGTCAGGCCACAGTTGGAGTACTGCAACCAGTTCTAGGCGCTGCATTTCAGGAGGGATGTGAACAACATCAAGAGGGTCCAGAGGAGGGCCACTCGCATGATCAAGGGGCAGCAGGGCATGAGGAGAGGCTACGAGACCTGAACCTGTTCAGCCTCCACAAGAGAAGGCTGAGGGGGGATCTGCTGGCCGTCTATAAACTGGCCAAAGGAGACCAGCAGGCAATGGGGGAGTCCCTGTTCCCCCAAGCACTACTGGAAGTAACAAGGAATAATGGCCATAAGTTGATGGAGAGCAGATTCATGCTGGATATCAGGAGGCACTACTTCACAGTCAGGGCGGCTAGGATCTGGAACCAACTTCCAAGGGAAGTGGTGCTCACTCCTACCCTGGGGGTCTTTAAAAGGAGGCTAGATAGACACCTTGCCAGGGTTGTTTGACCCCAGCAGTCTTTCCTGCCCGTGGCAGGGGGTCAGACTTGATGATCTGGGTTTTTCCCAGTTGCATGCACCAGTTTGACCTAAATTGAATATGTTTGACACTACATAGATCCACTTTTATCTTAAACTTGTTTCTTCAATTTTTAAATCAGTTTGTGTGCATGGAACTTCAGTACAGTTACAGGTTTAGACTGATTGCTAGTCACTGAAACCAGGTCTACAAGTGTAAGGTTGGCATTGGGATGAGCTAAGTTTAAATTGGGCAGTCATTTTGAACCCAATTTAACCTCACCAAATGTCTATACTTAGCCAAGGTGATTAGAATATAACCTCTGCTGGACAACTCACAATTGCCCAGCCCTCTCCCACAAATTAGATTACCTTATGTGGGTTCATAGAAGAACCGCTGGTGGATATACTCATACAGCAACTTCTTTCAGTATTCTTAAGCTCTAATCAATATTTTGTCTAGCAGTGACATACTCTCTCCAGGAGGGTAGTGTGGACAAGAGCTCTCCAAAAAGAGAATCTCTGGAAGGTGTGCTGGCCATAGTGACATGAGCTGACTCCACAATAATATATAGTACTTTCACAGGCATTTCCTAACAGAATCGTAGATAGCTAATACTGTACTTGCTTGTATAGCACATGCACCTTTTCACCCCAAAATAGCCCCCTAAAATTGGGATATGTGTCTTAAGAGGGAAAGTTGATCATCTGTCTGGAATAGAAGCACCTCACCTGGATTCCTGCTTTGTGCAGCAGCAGAAGCATTACTGTTCAGGTAGCTGAGGGACCCCATTGACTCAATGGCTCATTGTTCTTCACTTCACAGATGTTGAGAATTATTTTTCCTTTTTAATGGTCTTGATGTTCCACTAATCCAGCTAACTTTACTTCAGCCAATTTTGCTATCTCTTAAGAGCTCTTGGTCTCTCTTCTCCTATTTCAGGGAACTTTTACACGTGCTCCGGGGGTTAGGAGGTGGTGCTTTAATTAGAGTGGCTCCAAGAGCCACTCTAATTCAATTGCCACCATGGAGCAGCATATCAGCATCCCCATGCTTAGAAATGGCAGTGGAGGCACTTGAACTAAATCTCATTTGATGTTCAAAAGCCCAAGTTAGTTAAGATTTCCATAGTTTCAATGGAGAGAAAGTGTATTGGACAGGCAGTCAGAAGAAAGGAAATGCTGTGGAAAATGAAGGGCTGGGTGAGGGAAAAGTAAAGGCTTGGCCAAGCTATAGGAAGTGTGGGGAAAAAAATCTGTTTCTGAAATCCTCCTTCTCTCTTGGACTTAGTGTGCAGCTAGGGTATTTCCTGCAGTCTTGATTTAGGCATGTGCGTTCATCTTGGATTCACAGTCTGTAACCCCTGCCTAGATTTGCATGCTCAGAGGCAGTGATAATATTTATCTTGGACCACAAATCCTGTATGACTCTATACGTCTGTAGAACACCACTTCCTCTTGCCTCTTACAGAATCTTTAATATTAGTTATGGAGAACAAGAGAGATGGTTCAGCAAGCCTGAATGCTCATTACTCAATTACCTCATGGAGACTGTCAGCGGGACTGCAAGGTACGCCCCCATCCTCATGATTCGCACCTGCCACGACTTGGATCTTTAGCAAAATATGGGGAGGAAGTGGTTGTTACGCAAGGGAGTACCTGCAGGAAATACCACGCTGGATCTGGTCCACTTCAGGTGCTTTTATTCAGCTGGTTTCTAGTAGTTACAGGAAATACCCCTTTTAGAGAATGCAATCCGGCAGGTTGATCTTGTGGACCCCCAGACCTCCTGGCTGATCCCAGTCCAATAATACAAAAAATGGATACCACACACAGTCCTAGTCTCCGCTGTTAAATAGCTTCTTAGTGGCTTGTTAACTCAGCCGCCTGCCTGGCCTCTGCCAGTAATTATCCCATTAGCGGCTTGTTACCAGCACCGCCTGCGTATCTCTCCTGCAGAGCTGGCGTGCAAACCCCTCAGCTCTTCCCCAGTCAGTCTTGCCCTCTCTCCTCCGGGGTCCTGGACACACCCCGACTCTTTAGGGGGTCTGTGGGTAGGAGGTGTCCCTCCCATTGTCCTTTCTGGCTTGACGCAGCCCACCCCCAATTCCTAATGCCAGCTGTGGCTCCAGCCTGCGGCTCAGCTCTGCGTCTTCCCACACTCACCACCATTTCACTGGACTCATGGTAAGTCAAGGAAGATCCGCGTCGCAGACTCTCCCTTCTCAGAGCCTTCTCTCTGGTGCGGCTCTCTCTCTAGCTGCTCCTCTCTCTTTCTTTTTTCCTCTGTGGTGCCTAAAGGTGCCTTCTCCTTCACCTCCTCTCCCTCTTATCCTTCAAGTCCGGTCCTCATTGGTTCTCTAGGGGCAGAGCCCAGATCCCCCTTGTAACTATTTTCAGCTGCCTCTGCTCCTTTAGTAACAGGGTCTCAGTCGGGGCTCTGTTACAGAGACAAAGGAAACATCACCATTTGTTATTTGACTGACTGTTTTAAACAGGAGTATAAGGACTAGAGCCAGTACAGATCCAGAATTTCTGCTCTGGAGGAAAGTCCTGCCTTTGGGGGATGGGGAGGGGAAGGGAAGGAAGGAAAGTTTTTAAATAGTGCAGAACATACTGTTTCAGTTCATTATCAATTCATTAGGTTGTTGCTTTTATAATAAATGTAGTGTTTTACTATCTATATTTTATTGTGTGCATGTATATATACATTTTGTTTGGATTATATGTGCATATTGTAATATAATAAAAATCAAAACTAAATTAATTGAAAAGTTTTGAGACTGAAACATTTTGACTTCCTGAGGAACTACAGCAATTGCTGAGATAGAAATTACTAGTGGGAAAGTTGTATTTTAAAACGATTTATCAAATGGAAGCAGAGGGAAGAGTTCAAACTATATGCCCTCATTACAGAGGATTTTGAGCCATGATGAATTGCTGACAGGAATAATTTGTAGCACTACCCCACTTCCTTCCACATTCATTCTAGTATCAGACTGCATTAAATTTTCTTCCACTTCAGTATAAGGTTCCTTCAGTCTCACTCTAACATGTTCTGGTCTCATCCACCTACAATTATCAGACATTTACAACAATAAATGTTTATTTCAGCACTAGATTTCATTATGAACGGGGATATTAATTACTGGTTACTACTATAATTACTAGTATCATCATAGTGCCTAGAAGTTGTAATCACAGAATGAGATCCCACTGGGCTAGGTGCTGTACAAACATAAACCAAAAAGAGCCCTTCCTTCCCAAAAACCTTATAATGTTGACAATAGTGGATGATCACAAATAGGAGAGTAAGGAAACAAGGCAATATGGTTCAGTATAGTAGGCAATTGTCACAACAAATTGGTGGCTGAATTACAGTCATGTTGGTTGTGTAGACAATCCTGGCAAAACAGGAGGAATTTGAAGAAGGAAGATGAAGTAGCTTGGAGGATTTGAGCAAATAGTTCTTCCCAAGCATAAGGTGCAGCAGAGAAGAAAGCATGGTGATTGGTCTAAAACCTAACAGGTTGGTAAGAGAGACCCACCTGGAGGCAGTGGACCAGAAAAATGAAAGAGAGAGGATAGAGAACAGAGTATGGATAGATTGTAAATGCCTCTAATATCAAACATTAGCAACCTTTTGACCTGGAAAAAAGAGATCCAGTGAGGGTTGTATAGAAGTGATGGCAAAATAGAAAACTTTGTAAGCAAAACACATTGCAGTGTATAAAATCCCATTGGTTACTAGATGCAGGTGTTGGTCCTTTTGTTCCAAATGAAATTAGAGAGGCCACATTACATTGGATGGCATGACATGAAGTGTGATATGACGCTATTGCACAGTAGTAACACGCTACTGCGCAATCAGTGTCACCAAAAAGCCATTCAAGGATGCTGGTTACTGCACAGTCTTTTAGTACTTGTTTATTCAGGAGTGGAAGATGGTGCCCAAATCTAGAGCTGCTAGGC
>NW_017729029.1:76181775-76196519 GCF_001723915.1 Gavialis gangeticus | reverse complement strand
AGGTCCCTTCTGACCCTGAATCTATGAATCTATGAATCTATGAATCTATGAAATGACTGTGCAGTAACAGCTGCACGGCAAGCATCACATGTAGACACGGCCAGCGTGTCCCTAAAGAATGAATTTCTGATTTAGTGTTCTGGTTGTGTTCGTTTCTATTCTGTTACATAATGTATAAAAAGTGACCCCTTCTATGCCCATTAAATAGACTTGCATGTAGCAAACTTAATGAAAAGGACATCTCATATTAAATGGAATCTACATTAGTAGCAATTTTCTGTTCTCCCTTTCCTACTATTTTATATTTGAAAATGCTATCTCATTACTGAGCACCTCAGATACTGTATCTTCATGATCCTGCTATTAAGTTATTCTGTATAAATTCATTACTCTAGATATGATCGTAATAATTTTAGCATTATAACTTCAGTGCAAGAAGGAAAGTAATAGGACAACTTCAACAATTAAAAAAATATGAATAAACTAAGAAATATCCTGCTATTGTATGAGCAGAAAGCAATGTCTTTAAATAATTAGTAGTAGTATACGTGGGAATAAATACGTACAAAATCAGGGAAAGACTAAATGAGTTTGTTTTATGTCGGCTGAGTGGGAACATTTCCCCAACTTATAAAAGTCCCTTAGTCCCTTTTTAAATTAAGTCTGTGTATGTATGGAAAATATAATCTTGTACAACTTATTGTTGCTGCTAAATGTAATAAATCCACCATGGAATTAAGTATTTACTGTTGTTTTCAGACAAAATGCTACATATCTTCTCCTGTTTTAACTATTAGGTTTACAGAATTTTTCTAATTGGACAAATTAAGGAAGATATGACAAATTAGTTGTCTCAAATTTGTTTTATTGGATTACTGCTTCCAGCTAATTACTAGGAACTTGACAGGAAGAATGAACCATGAATAATTACTAACTTATTTTATATTAAGCAACTTTTTTATATTATTCACTTGTAAAATTTTTGGATTCCTGAAGAAAAGGATGGAAAAATGCAAACAAGCCAATATTTGTTTAATATGATGCATGAGCATACCCCACTGGTTTAATTATCTTTCATCTAAACTGCATACAAATTCCAGCTCTTTACTATCTTTTCTTTAATTTCCTGATGCTAATTTCATGCTGGTTGTCTCTAAACTCAATTGTCTTTTAAAGTTAATGATTAACAAAAATATTTGCCAGTGGAGGCAAGAAAGCTGAATTTAGGGCTCACCATGCCTAAAACTCATGTCGTTTTTCAGGCAGGTGGTGATGTCCAGTAGTGAAATATGGATCAATGCAATACTGGTTTTACAAGAGAAATAATTGTGAGGCTGTTTAATGCAGATGTTATGAGGATGCCACCATATATCAAAGGAAAAAATAAAAGATAATTAATGTACTGTCACAGATTTCTGGGTGAAGTTACATGTTACATGTAGACCATAATAAGGGCACTCTGTATGTCAAAACTCATTAACTCATGTGAAGTGCCCTCTGAGTATCTGAAAGTTATGTCACTTCAGTTAAGGGTTAACCATGGGCAGTGGTATCTTGTTTCTCTTAGGGTAACTTTTTAGTCTGCTCCCTGGAGATAAAATTAGCAATTTGCAGTCCTCCAGTACCCCAGGATGCACCACTCCCTGCCCCACCCCACCACCAAAGCAGGAGCCCAGGTGTCCTGGCTCCTACCCATGCCTCTGCTCACTTGCCCTCTACTGGCAAGTCAGAGCTGTGCAGGCAAAAACTAGTATTAACCCTAAACATGCGACTGTTCACAGCAGGCATGTCTACATGTGCAGTTAATGCACACAAATGCATGCTTCAGGGAGCACAATCTGAATGTGTACCCGGAGCAAAAAAACTCTGGAGCAATTAGCTCTGGAGTTTATTTATGCATAGCACATGGAGCCTGGTTGTAGCAGCCTGGCCTGGCAAGGGAACCAGGGGGGTCAGCCTACCAGCCCAGGGTTGCTCCACGTGCTGCGGAGGGGCTGCCTGAGGCCCAAGGGTGTTTCAGTGCAGGGCTAGCTGGCAGGCACCCCCCACACTAAAGTACCCTCATTCCCCAGCCAGCTCTGTCACCATCTATACATGCAGTTAAGTACAGTAATCTACTGCACCATCAGATAGTACCTGTGTCTGATAATCAATGTTAAGACAATACAGAGCTGTGCTTAGAAACACCTTTTAAGAAGAGGCGGAGAATGCTTGGCCTGATGTGTAGGACTATGGGTTTTCTTGTCATATTTCTGTTTCAAATGTGTGCATGTTGTTATAATGTTGCATGTCTTAGATTACTCAACTTGCTTTTACCCAGGTAAAAAGGGTTAAAACATGTGAATAGAGCTGCACAAGTCAAGATGGAGCCCCAGTGTCAATTGAAACTTAACTAGCTTTGTGGACTCCCAGGAGGCTCCAGAGAAGCTTAAGAAGATAAACATAAAAAGATCTAGGAGAACAAGCAGAGTGTATGCTTCTGGAAACAGTCTGGAAACAGAAACTAGCAGAGGAGTTTTGGGGTTCTGGAGCTGGGAGACTGAAGACTGGGGGTACTTTGGGCTGTGCCAGCTACCCTGGGGACAGATGAACTACTTAACCCTTTGGAAGGGCACAGAACCTCTGGCTGAATTTTGCCCTAGTACATGACTTTATAGAAGCCATACTTGGGCTGGCTTTGGGGGACAAATCTCAGACACCAGACAAGGATGTGGTGGTCCTGAGCAAGCACAGCCATGGAAGGGGCTCTGTAATACCAGACTGCTTAGAAGCATAGGCAGAGAATGCCTAGCATACAACTGGCTAAGCCTACACTATCAATGTGAAAAGGAAATTTCAGCTGCCTGGTCTGGGCAATTTTAAGTTGCCTTTATGTTACTGGTAGTGGGCAAAGAAGAACCAACTTGGATAAAGCATGTGGCCCAAAAAAATAAAAATTAAGTACAATTATTTCTTTTTATCCTTTTAGAATTTTTCTGACATTGAGAAATATCAAAGACTCATTAGTTTTGGCACTTCAGATGATTCAAGAAGCACCATATGGCATGTACTTCACCATAACTAGAGAAACTCACAGACTAGATTCTGACCCAATAAATCTTCATTTGCTCCAGTTTAAATGGTTTCTTTAAGCACATAGAAGAAAATACACATAGATAGAAAGCAGGCTAGTTAGTGTAAATGTAATTGCTGTAAAGATTTATTATTATTATTATTATTATTAATGGGTTCTAGGTAGGCAGCTTTCTAGAAAGACCTATTATAGCAGCACACACCAAGAAAGATTATGCTTCTGTAGTACAAGAGAAGTGAATCCAATTTCTTTCATATGGAGTGTATAAAAACAGACAGCCTCTTACAGTCTTGACACACAGTAGAAAAAAGTAATTTCATTGTGAATGACCTCTAATAACTTCCTGGAGATTTTAAGTTCCATTTGTCCACCCTTGGGTCAAATTAAGAACATGATGGGAAGGCACATTGTGGGTTAACAAGTTCAATTGTCTGCTCTTTCAGGCACCATATGATGTAGTTCTTTTCATAAACTTGTCAACCTCCTTTTTTTTAAAGAAAAAAGCTTTTGCTCCCATAACTTTGATTGTAAGATTGATTCAACTCTCCCTGCTCCAATGATTAAAATAATTCCTCTAATTTCTAGCTTAAAATCATTCATGGCCAGCTTGCACCAATTTATTCTTGTACCAATATTGTCCTTATCTTAAACAGCATTTTTTCCTCCAGTTTTTTTCCACTTACGAGCTCTTAATTTGTAGCTGAAGATTTTTTTGTTGCTATTTCCTTAAATCCACTCTGGTTTGCATTTTATCCCAGTTGTTGACAACCCTCAGCATTTTTCATGAAACATAATGCACCCTTATTGAAATCACAGTAAAACTGTGTGGCCTAACGTAATCCACATACGAGCTGTGGACCACTTTCCATGACTTTGCAGACCACAATTTGGGAATCATTGCTCTATATGGAAATGCATCCCATTTTTATTATTTCAATTCTCAAGGTCATCCAATTCTTTCTATATAGTATTCAGTCCTCCTCATTATAGTTGATGTAGATCACCAGAAAACTCCATGTCCCTCATACTCGTTGTGCCAAGATCACTAATAAAAATGTTTAAATAAGATCAGTCCCAAGTCCAATCTACTGAAGTCTGTACAGCTTGACACTTCTTTCATTACTGCCTGTTGTTGTTTCCCTTTGAGGCAGCATCACACCTCATAGTTCCTCTACAAATCTCCTTCACTAGTAATTTCCCCTTCGGCACTGTATCAAAGGTTTTAGTGAAGTCTGGACAGATTAGATCTATTACATTTCCTTTGTTTAGAAAAATCAAAGAAAACTATTAGCTTAGTCTGGCATGACTTATCTTTAATAAAGTCATGTTGCATTTTATCCCATTTTCTGCTTAACTCCTGTATATTAGATTATTCTTTCCCTAAAAAATTGGTCTAATGTTTTGCATAGCTGAGGTCACACAACTGGTCCTGTAGTCACACAGAACTTTTTTTCCTTTTTAAATATAAGTATTCTATTTGATATTTTTTGCTAAAATGCAATGCTTATATTTAAATATATATATATATTAAAAATGCTTGCAGCAGCCACCTTCCGCAGTTGCTTTGTTCTGTTATTTTTACACCTGCAACCCAGACCAGATGTGGACCCAACAGCACCTCTCTTGGCTTCACCTACCCCTTCTCCTGACTAAGCCACCTAAACCTACAGTAAGTCCCACAAACTCTTGTTTGCACCTTAAGTAATCACTGAACTCACAAGAAGTAATGCTGTTTTATACTTGCCTTTTGTATGTATTGTCTGATGGAATAACTGGTCACAGAGAATAACCTTGTGTAGCTCACTGCATTAAGTGCAAAAATAAACAAAAGTAAGTCTTTAACTAAGGCCTTCTAGTTTAAAATTTTTGATTAAAAAAAAGAGATCTAGTGAAATCAGCTGGATGGAAAAGACCAACCAAAATTATTCAACTATCAAGAATCTGTAGGAAGAATAGCAAACTCAATACAATATCAAGAATAATAATTAAAATGTCTGATTGTGACAGAGATCCAGACGCCCCTGTCATTTTAAGTAGAGAGTGCAGCATGCCAAGCCTCCAGTATGGGGCTGCAACAGAGGAGCACATGATGTTCATTAGGCAAAGGGGAAACCCCTATATGTGGTTTGGGAGCTGCATGACCAAAAGTGCTGGAGCTTAAAGGCGTATAAGTCCAGGGCATGAGGCAAGGTGGTTAGTCTGGCCCTGCATGTTCTGGGAGAGAGTTCCAGGGAAGGAGCACTCAAGCAAGCACTCATGCCAGCCAAAACAGCTGAGAGATAACAGACCCAAGATAGGTAGGGCTTGCAGGATGACATAAACCCGGTGGGGGGGTGTGGAGACTTTTTGTTTGAAAGTGGTTTCTTGTATTTTCATTGCCTTTAAGTTTCATAGATTTCATAGACATTAGGGCTGGAAGGGACCTTGGAAGATCATCAAGTCCAGCCCCCCGACCAAAGGGCAGGAAGTCAGCTGGGGTCATAGGATCCCAAAAGTTGGGGTCATAGGATCCCAAGCTAGTGTCATAGGATCCCAAAAGGTCATAGGATCCCAAGCTGGGGTCATAGGATCCCAAAAGTTAATACTTGAGAACTGCATTATGGGTATGGGGGTGGCATGGAGGCCACAGGGGCACCTGAGAGGCACCCTACATAGAGCCCTGTAGGGGTCAGGGATCATAAGGGAGCTGAACAGCATGAGACCAGCTTGGCCTGGGTCTGGGACCCCAGGGGGCTGAAGAAGCCCAAGAAGGCTGAGACCAGGGTCTAAGGGGAGCAAGCCCAGGGACTGGGGCCTAGAAGCTGAAGTCCAGGGCAGTGGACCTAGGCTAAGTGACGCATAGCCAGAGTAAGGGGGCCAAAAATGGGAAGGCTGAAGCCCCAGCAAAGCTTTAAGGCTTGAGAGGCCAAGTATTGCAGTGGGGCCAGAGGGTCCCTCCAAAGTAATCAAGTATCATTTGCGAGGCATGGTCATAGCTATGGGAGAAAACAGATGTCACAAATGCAGCCTATAAGATGACTGGTGCCCTGAGGCACTGACCGGGCCAAATGGGCCACAGTTTAGTGCCCTAGGGGGAAAAACTGAGATGGGATGGTTGAGGACTTGGAGTTTACTTTGAGATCCTGGAGGCAGGAACTCAAAGTAAACTCCATAAGAAACATCAAGGTATGGCAGGAAAGGTTAAAAAGGGAAGTGGGGCAGGAGTCACTGGGCTGCCATTGAGCTTCATGGCCACCCTTGGGACCATGAACTTGCTACATTTATCACTAAAGAAATGTCAAGAAGTACAGGAATAAAGTGAGAAGTGAAAAAGTCAAGCAAACTTAGATCATGCCAAAGATATTAAAAACAAATAGTAAAAGTTCTTTAGTGATATAAATTAGAAAAGAAGTGTGGCCACTGTGTTGTTCCAATAATGTAGAGATTAAAGATAATCTAGGTTGATGTAATATGTTTGGATTTTTAGCTAGGCTTTTGACACTGTCTTCATAGTATTCTCATTAATAAGCCAATACCTGCAGTGTGATTTTAAAGAAGATATATAGGGGAGCGGAGTGGGCCCCTTCCAGCCCTACTTCTCTATGATTCTGTTATCCTAGGTATGGTCCAAAAACTAATATTATTTTGCCTCATTTTCAATAAGAATATGCTGTTGAAAATAGGGAAAAATAAACAGGATATATACTGGGGATAAGGGTATAGAAAAGGTAATTACCACAATCCAAATGAAAGCATTACTCAAAGGTCTTAATACATGGGGATAATATTCTTAGATAATCTTCATTCCAGAATTTTAAAACAACTGTCACAAATCATGGGGCTGTACTGTAAACATGTGTAGGTATTCACTAAGCTGGGTTAACCCTCACTAAGTTGCCAATCTAAAGGTAGTTGATGCCTGATACACCATTTTTAAGGGCAACACAAATGCTTGCACACTGGAGCATTTAAATCAGGGAGATCTAAATGTAATGCTTGTATGTACCCTCACTGAAAACATTTGTCAGCTGTCATATCCAGGAATATCTAGGCCAGGGGTTCTCAACCTTTTTTAGATGGGAGGCACTCCTCAATAGATCCAAGGACCCCCTCAAAAAATTCCAGCTCTTGGTTCTTTCTCTTTTTTAACTACAGAAAAAATAAAGCAGTTCTTCTGTGACAAAGAATGCAGAAAGACCACAACAGGTCAGACTGTCTTTAATGCTATAAGTTCATATTTGAAAACTCTGGGTTTACCTTGTGCATCATGTTTATACACATAACAGTGGTAACATTGTGTAGCAACGTGCAATACCCGTTAAAGGATCTTAAGGCATCCCATGATGCCAAGGCACACTGGTTTAGAATCACTGATCTAGGCCCTACCATTATTAGAAGCATTTATTCTCTAATTCTTATCTGGAAAGTTAAACTCTTTGATATTCACATAGTTCCCAGTATATACCTTCTAACTTTATAGAGATCTTGGCCATGTGTAGCTGAAACGAGAGGCGTGTGTGCATGACACTTCAAAGTGGTCTAAATGCTTTTGCACTGCTTTAATGGTGTTGGTGTTTACAGGCCTCGGGGGCGTATTGCACATTAACTCCAGCTGCTGTAGCAAATTCAGTGGTGTAATGCGCCTTAAATGACTTGCGGCGCAGCAAACTAAAACTCCTTCAAGTTCGAGGAACATTTTGAGGCCGATCTCAACATCAGCCCACCCACCTGACTTTCCTGCCATGCCTTTGTTGTACCTAAAAGTTAAATAGTTGTTTCTATGCAGGAGGCTGCCCATTTAATGCCCTGATACCAAGGGCGTAATACACAGCTCCGACCATCCTTACACCATGTCCCATGCCTCGCAGTTACCATCCAAAAACCACTTCCTCCCCTGGCTCCCTTGCCAGGCCACACTTGGCCGCTAGCCCAAACTTGGCCTCAGGCATCCTCAGACATACCTTGCCCCAGCCTATGCCACAAACGTGGCTTCAGGTGTCCGTAAACATGCCTGGGCCACATGTTCCCTCTCTGAGGCCTCTACTCTGTCCCTCTCCAGGGCCTCTACTCCCATACACACTCTGTGCTCCTTGCCTCTTGTTAGGCTTCTTGCCCCTTACACTCTGTCCCCTCACTGAGGTCAGTACTCCACCCGCTCACTGGGGCTTCTGGGCCTTATGCCCCTTGGGTCTCAGTTTTCTATCAACATGCCTAGACCCCTAACTCGGCCTATGACCCACTCAGGCCTCAAGTGTCTGTCAATGTACCTGAACCTCTAATTCAAGCCTAACTTGTATTCAGGCCTCACTCATATTCAAGGCCTCCCACTAGGGCTTTCACTAGACCTCACTCATACTCAAGCCTCCTAAGGCCTCAGGTGTCTTTCAACATACCTGGACCTCCAATTGGCTTCCCACTAGACCTCACTCTTATTCAGGCCTCTCACTGGGCCTCACCCTCTCAGGAATTGGGCCTTAGGCCCTCCTGGCCACTGTGCTTCTGCTTAAGTCTGGTGCTTTTTCCTCAGGCTGTGCTCCCCTAGCCTTTCCCCTCCACTTGTCACCCACAAGGCAGTGGGAGCTGAGGCTTTCCAACACCCCATACTTGCCTTTTAATAGGGAGGCACAGGTGTGGCATTTCCTGGAGGCTGCCTGCCACAGGAAGCACCACCACACCATCCAAGCCCAGCAGGATGTAGTTTTAGGTCATGCCCCAGGACCCCTGCAGGCCTACCCACTCTGGTCTCTCTCTACCCTCTCCAGGCTTCTTGATGTTCTTCCTGAGCTACTTATCCTTGGGTACTCTATTCTAGCCTCCACCTTATAGCATAACCCTCAGCCACTGGCCCCTTCTTTCTCTCAGGCTCCTTACAGGATACTTCCCATCATGTGGCCGAGCTTCAGTCTCCATCATTCCAGCCTGCTAACCAGCCCCCTTACTCTCTCGCCGATGGTCTCTCCCTTGAGCCTGGCCTGCTCTCTGGCCTGTTGGGGTGTGAAGGCTCTCCGCTGCCCTGGCCTGCCCCATGAACTGGGTATGCTTGTCCTTTATCCACTCAGGCCCTGGTCCCAGTTTGAGCAAGTTCAGAGTCCTAGATTAATCCACAAACAGCTGACCCCATCACATGACAGGGGTCTTCCCTGGGCCCACCCATAAATCATTCATCTCATATCAGGCTTGCCTAGAGCCCCAGAGATCTTGTATAAAGCAGCCCTTTACTTAACTGGGCTCATCTGAGTCCCTCCATGGGGTCACCCATACTCTCAACAGTTCTATTCAGTGGCTTACCTAGGCCCACAAACTCTAAGCTCCTTCTGCTTGGGCTGGCCTGTGCATTCTGGGCCATTTTCTACCTAGGCCTTTCCATGGCCCCACACCTTCAGCCCCCTCATGACTCTGGACCCCCCTGGGTCTCTATGAACCTCCTCCTTCCCCTTAGTTCCTACCCTAACCTCCAGAATGTTCTAGGAGCTGCAGATCTCTGACTGGGTGAAGTTACTTCAGTGGCATCCCTGCAGCCACTGCCAGCTCTGCTCTCAGGGCCAGGTCTTATATCCAGGCTGTCCAGCCCTTCACCAATCAGGCAGCCTCTTGGCTGCCATGTGACTGCCAGATTGGGTCTGCTCCCACCTGCAGGCTGATCTGCAGCCTGCTTAATCCCTTAAAGTGGCAGGCACCCAAAGGTGCACTGCCACGTGGTCCATGGGTTTCTTGTATCTGGTGGTCTGTATTTTACCATTCTGTATAGTGATCATCATGTCTAAAAAGGAAATGTTGGTGCTGGAGTATTCAAGAGACAGTCTGATGGAGGGGTGATGATTATTGAATTTCTGATGGAAATCAATCAGAGTGCTCAGTGCTGTCTCCAGCCTCCCATACCCCAACTGGGGTAATCTGCCGTGCACCAGAGGGAGTATGGCATAGGCATTTCCCAGAGACAACTAGCATCAGCACAAGGTGTCCTGATGCTAGTTGTCCCCAGAGAACCAAACATCCACACCCATGTGGAGGTGGCCATTGTGTTTATAATTCCAATACAGGCAGTCCTTGACTTACAACATTTATAAATTGACACCGTTTCAACTATCTGACATCAGTTTTGACTTTGCAACACAATGCCACACCAGCGAACAAGTCACCCATATCCCTGGAGAACTTCCATGAATGACGTGTGCCCCTGGCGGCTGGGGGGGCATGGCAACTGCCCACAGGAGGTGGTGGTGGTGGTGTGGCGGTGGCGAGTAGGGAGCTCCCACAGGCAGTTGCAGCGGTGTCGGCAGTAAGGGGGAGGGTAGCAAGCGGTGACCGCCCACAGGAAGCGCCAGCAGTGCCGATGGTGCTTCTTTCAGGGACCCGTGTGCACCCCCTATGAGTCGCCAATGAGAACTTGTATCCAAACTTCCTTGGACACTTTCTTTAAGAAAGCAGACAAGATTCCAGTAAAACCTGAAGCCAAGACTCCTGAGAAGACTTCAGCCAAGAACCCTTCAAAAAGTCCAAACAAGAGCCCTTCAAAAAGTCCAGCAAAGTCACCTGAAAGAAGTTCTTTGAAATCAGTATGATTGCTATTTACAATATAAATACATTAATGTAGCTATATTACTCATCTATAATTGATTGAGTACAAATTTCTGGGTTATTTTTGGTGAAAATAAGGTATCAGGCCTTGGTTTAGGAACAAATCCCCCATTTATAACATTATTTCCTATGGGAAAATTTGTTCTGAGTTACATGTTGACTTAAGACATGGTAAGAACTACTTCACAGTTAGGGCGGCTAGGATCTGGAACCAACTTCCAAGGGAAGTGGTGCTGGCTCCTACCCTGGGGGTCTTTAAGAAGAGGCTTGATGCCTACCTGGCTGGAGTCATTTGAGCCCAGTTTTTCTCTCCTGCCCAGGCAGGGGGTCAGACTTGAAGATCTACAAGGTCCCTTCCGACCCTACTTCTGTGATTCTATGGTTTTCAGGAACTAACTGTGTCATAAGTCCGAGGACTGCCTGTATAGCACCAGCGTTTTTTTCAGTCTTTGCTGTTTTAATCCTAGAAAGTATTTTTAGATGCAGTTTGCAGGAAGATGTACAATAGATAAACGTTACACTGTAATCATAATCTAATTAAGTATAAAATAGGTCTAAGGTAAAGCCAAGAAGCCAAAGTGGGGAATAAGTTTTAAAACAGGAGGCATTGGGTAGGGAGACGAAGAAGTTAAATTCCGTTCAGTATGATTACAGCAACAGAGTGGAAGCAGCAGAAAGAGAAAGTGAAAAGTATGTAATGATAGATTAAAGTGTGCCCAAAGGAAACAGAATGTCTAGTGTGTAGCAATAAACTAAGGGATTTTTAAAAAGCCAGTATGGATGAAGGAAAGGCAAGAAATAAATTGAGTATGAGAAAGGGAACTATAATATGAGCATCAGAGAAATTAGATACAGAAAAGTACTGTTAGGTCATCCTGACCATCTTTCGGGCTTAGATAATGTTTAAAACATCAAGTACAGAGATGGTACATCAAGTTCCTGCTAAGAAAACCATGTAAAATGAAGCTGAGAATGTTAAAAAAAATCTTATTAAAAAAGTAGGAGGTGGGAATCCAAAATAATATATACCAGTGATAGTATAACTATAAAACATTTTAACTGCATAAGCCAAAGAGAACAGCAAAGAACTATGAATCAGATGTATCCTAGATTAATTAATAAACTAGGGATAAAGGTATACTTCTCCTATGTTTGTATTGTTTATAATACCCTTAAATGGGAGCAGATGAGAAATGAAGTACATCTTCATGGCAAAAACACTGTCTCATTGTTCCATTCCAATTAGAATGAAGGAAAATCCCAAGTTTCTATCTTATAGGAAATTGTGACATTTTAACATTTTTTTCCATTCCAAATTAAATTATAAGTTAGAAATTTAAAATTTTCTGTAGGACGAAAATTCTGAAAACATTTTATTAGGAAGTATTGAAGTATTTTAGTTAGATTTTTTTTTTAATCAAAAGTGATATTTTGACATTTTGTCCAATATAAACATTTAGGTTAATCCACTATGCCTTAAATATTTTGTTTTTAGCTAGTTCAGTATTAGACTGCATTTTTCCCACAGCAACCAATGACTATAAAAGCAATAGCTAAGATACCCAATGCCCCAGTTTCCCACTCTACAGTAGGGGTAGTTCACTGGTTGGTCTATACTTCTCACGATGCAACCAGAATCATATGACTTCCAGGATGCTCCATACCACCTGGTCAGAGGGAAATTCACTTTATATTGTAAAAGATGTAATGGGAAGTCTGGTTCATAGGAGAGATTGAGGTCTGAATTAAAAATCCCATAAGATTGATAGGGAAATTCAGTTTAAATTTTGTGTTGAACTGATTTGAAATGAAAGTTAACTTCTGTTCAACAATGGCGAGGATATTTGAGAACTCATGGCACTAGAGGGAGGTTCCTAAAGATTGGAAGAGGGCCCATGTGGTTCCTATTTTCAAAAAAGGAGAGAAAGAAGATCCAGGAAAGTACAGGCCAATCAGTTTAACATCAATCCCTGGAAAGATCTTGGAAAAAATCATGAAAGAAACCATCAACAACAGGCTTACGAAAGGCAAGATTCTGAGAGATAGCCAACATGGCTTCATTGTGGGTAGGTCTTGCTAACTTTATTTGATACCAGGATTTCCTGGTATCTAAATTGGGCTCCGAGCTGCAAATATGCAGCATGGAGAAACAAATTATGTTTTGCACCTCAGAAACCTGAGGTGCTGGAAACTGTGCTTGTGTGGATGCGCTCTATGTGTTCACATTCTGATTTCAAGTATTGCTTACTATACCTACAGAAGTTTCCTGGTTCACCTTCTGAGCCATTCTCTTTCATCCTGATCATGAAATGTATTCTGCTTTTATGAAGTGCCATTACTGTACACTATAACAAAACACTTCACATAGAGAGTCAGAGGAGAAAAAGTAAGAAAAAGCTTTTTAAGGAATATTTAAGGATCTATCCTGGAAGGCGCTGCCCATCTCCAGTAAGATTATTACTGTGTCATTAACTACCACAGATTTGCAAAGGAATAGAGGGTTCCCAGCATGGCAGAGCAGTTCCTAAATCTCCCTTTAATAGCTTTCTTGCTAACCAGTGACTATCTCTGTGTGCACTTTGCACCTTATACAGTCATACCCTTAGCATATCAAGTGGTTGAGTGGGAGGGAAAGATTTTTAGACAGGGTAAATGCTGAAACAATAAAAGTACATGAGTGAAACTAGACATGTGAAATTGCCATTACAGTATCCTAAACAATATAATACTAAACTAGCAATCTTACAAAGTACATAAAATAAAAATGTAGCTATTTTAATTTTGACTTGTGTGGCTCAGGTACTAGTAGTAGGATGTGGAGCCATTGATATCTAGAACATTTCTTGGAATCACAACCTGACTTGAGGTAATAAAAAAAAAGCCTATTCATAGTTTTTGGAATGAGTTTATTGTGGAGGGGAGACCCTCCCTCTGAAGCCTGCCAAGCCCCCTAATCCCAGAAGCCACTTACGGTGCCAGTTTTACTACTGTTTGCCAGTGCTGGGACTGAGTGTTATTGTTTTAATTTTGCCAGAAATGTTGTGAAGAAAACAATATAAAAAAAAAATAATAATAAAAAATCAAACATACTGAGCTTTTCCCTCCAGAAAACTAAAGAAGATTTTGTAAGAGCCAAAGATAAGACTACCTCAAGACTAAATGCACATTTAGATTCATAGATTCATAGATTCATAGATTAAGGGTCGGAAGGGACCTAGTAGATCTTCTAGCCCGACCCCCCGCCAGGGCGGGAGAACAACAAAAAACCCCAAAAAGAGAAACGGGACTCAAATGAGTCCAGCCAGGTAGGCATCCAGCCTCTTCTTAAAGACCCCCAGGGTAGGGGCCAGCACCACTTCCCTTGGAAGTTGGTTCCAGCTCCTAGCTGCCCTAACTGTGAAGTAGTTTTTGCGGATGTCCAATCTATACCTCCTCTCCATCAACTTGTGCCCATTGCTCCTTGTTATGCCAGCAGGACTCCTGAGCTGAAATAATTGATGCATGAGTGTTTATACAGGACCAAATTCTCATTCCTCTGAAATCAATAGAAAATGGTTTGGTTTTGTTTTTTCACTTAAGTGAGACCTATATGTGGCTCATAGCACAGGCTTGCTCATTTAATCTTATCATGACATTATATGCTTCACTACTGACTTGTTCCTTTGTTTCAAGAAACAAATGAAAGCTTTTTGCAATTAGGATTTCCAAAGAGGTTGAAGTAATAAGTATGACAGATGAGCTTTTCTGCCTCAGAAAGAATATGATTTTTATAGCTTGCCCATCTACAAGTTTTATGAAATCAAGTATTTATCTCAAAATGAGTGACTGTCCCCGATTTTTTTTTACCAAGAAACTGCTGATGAAAACAAAAGCTGACACCATAGTGACCGAGTAACCTTTAGCATTTTTAGTCCTGTCAAGTCACATATGTTCTTTTATGTTCCACCAAGTTCTGATCCTATTTGAGTTGACAGATCTCCCCATCTGCATCTGCCAAAGGTCTTGCTACTTTCAAGCACATCTGGAAGGTACTATGACATACTCTGGTCTCCTGACCTACACACTGTATCATGTTGTCTTAAACAGAACACGGCCTGGTGATTGAATGGCCAAA
>NW_017729029.1:76174668-76176775 GCF_001723915.1 Gavialis gangeticus | reverse complement strand
GCATGACATACTCTGGTCTCCTGACCTACACACTGTATCATGTTGTCTTAAACAGAACACGGCCTGGTGATTGAATGGCCAAAAAAAAAAATCCTTTCTTTCTTTGCTTTTGAAAATTGATTTAGACCCTCTAGCTTTGCATCTGAAACTTTTGTTTCTGTATTTCACATAACTATAAATCACAGGAAATACTAATGCACTTATATTGTACCTTTTATGCAATGATCTGAGCACTTTACATGCATCACAAAAAAATACAGCCTCAATATACTGTTGGAATCCCACTTTATTTTTTTACATGAATCAAGGTGAGAGAAGCCATGTGATTTGACTGAGGTCAGAATGAGAGCTGGGAATAGAAGCCAGAGTTCCAGGAACATTCCTTAACCACTAGATATCATCCCCTCTTAGAACGTGCAAACACCTTAATTTATGGACTGAAAATATTTATGGTATGGGGGGGTGTTGTTTAAACTCCTCTCTAAGTCCAAAAGTCTTTTAATTTTAGAGAAGGTTGGAGTCAGAGCTGAAGTTTGTGACTTGGACCCATTTCTAATGAATTAAAAAGAATGATAAGAATAAGGTCAACCTACCAGATTCAGACCTTGATTTAGAGAAAGATTTAAAACATCTAAGGGTTAAGGGAAAAGAAACATTAGAGTCCCACATATTTGTTCATGATTTATTTCTCATAAACTCGTTGCATAAAAGCTGGTCTTTGTTCAGGTCCCTTATCTCCTGTTTCACATCCCAGAGACTTTTAATAATGGTATTTGAGGAAGCAACTATATTTGATGAGAAAACATTGACCATGCCACATTTTTGTTGATTATCAGATAATTTTCAAGGGAATACATCATCTTTTTATAAAAACTGAAATATTTATTTCTTAAACACAAAGGGAAAAAAGTGGCACAAAGGCCTTGATGGCTGAAATGTTGAGTTTTTCCTGGTGCATAAGAAATAAATTATGTATACATAAACGTGGAAAACAGAGGGAAAATAAGCATATTTTTTATATACTTCTGATGCTAGAAATCTTGGAGAATTGAACAATAATTTGTTTTCTATTACCCTTTTATCATGAGTCTGCTAATTTTAATTGCAAAGTAAACTTCACCTTATTTTACAGCAGCTCTTTTCAGAAGACAGCTTTAGGCTTTTGAAATTTTGAGGCAAGTTGCCCCTTCCCCGGGTCCCCTTCCCCTCCCCGCTTTTTTTTTTTGGATGACTTGCTGGATTTAATGAAATTTTAATTCTGAAGGAAATGTTTCATTCACTTCTTTGTAATTATTCCAGAAACAACTTTCTTCTCCTGATTAAGATTTTTCATTAATTTATTAAAACAAACGCTTTCACTATTTTGTTCAGCCTTTAAGCATAGAAAGGTGGCAACAAAAATAATAAATCTCTACATTTTTGTGAATTTTGTATTTGTGGAAATTCAACTTCAAACAGCTTAACAGGGTTTTTTTTGCATACAAAACGTTATGGAAATAACTAGTAACACTTTTTGTTAGTTCTAAAATATCATTACAATATTTTGTTCTACCAGTGAAAATGATAAAAAAGGGAAACTGCCAAACTTATAGCAGTTTAGGCTACATTATGTATCTTGGCCATCTTGAAATAGACCAATAGCATTTTATCACTTGTTACTTTAGAGGTCAAAGATGAATGCAGGGATGAGTTAAGAATTCAGAATGAAAGGATGGTTTAGGAAGATAGAATATTATTTGAAGCACCATAAAGATGTTCATCCATAAAATTAACTACATGATCAGTCCCATTAACGGATACAAATCCTTTACGATAAGTTCAAGTAACTAGTAACCTGTCACTGACCAATGACATAACTGCAACAGTTTAGTCTCTTCGTAATATCATCTAGAGCAGAGGTTCTCAAACTTTTTCTTATTGTGTACCCCTTTCCAGATTTACCACCTGCCTGCATACCCCTGCCAGCATACATTTTTTATTTTAACCCCTTAAATGCCAATTATTATTATAATGAAAATTAAATCCACCATGACAATTTCGCCACGCACCCCACAGAGATGCTTTCCTACCACCTGGGGTACATATACCACAGTTTAGGAACCCCCGG
>NW_017729029.1:76169333-76169668 GCF_001723915.1 Gavialis gangeticus | reverse complement strand
TGACAATTTCGCCACGCACCCCACAGAGATGCTTTCCTACCACCTGGGGTACATATACCACAGTTTAGGAACCCCCGGTCTAGATCTAAAAGGATATACTGCCCCCTCCCCCACCCCCACCTGCCTTAAAGCAGTTATTTGCCTGGATACATAGCCATCATTGCTTTGTGGTAACTCTGCATCGCATCTCTCTTACTTACTCACTGGGCCCATCCTTTCTCAGGAACAAAAAAGCATGATTATAGAGACTCTCTTAACAAGGGAAAATAATAAATTCGGAAAGTATGTTTAGTACTGGAAGATTACCGAGCTCTGGGGGGCGTGCTGAGGGAGAC
>NW_017729029.1:76162487-76169322 GCF_001723915.1 Gavialis gangeticus | reverse complement strand
CTTCCGACCCTAGAAACTATGAAAGTATGAAACTATGACTGCGGTTTAGCAGGTAGAAACAAGGCCTTCACCACATGACTAAGCATTTTCCCTTGAACCACCACCAAAAGTGCTGTTCCGACCACTCTTTAGAAATTATTAATCTAGGACTGAGTTCTGCATGGGGCAGCTTGCCCCTGGGTACCAAGGGTACTCATTTCTGTCAAATGAATGGCAATTCAAGGCCTCTTTAAAATGCACTTGATTTTTGGATTTTCCCTGGAAAACAGACGTAATACACAGCGATGACGTATAAGCAACAAGGACTTTTAACAACTACAAACATGCATCTGTTTCGATAAGCCTGCTGATAGCAATGAACTTCCATAGGTTAAACATATCCTAGCCTAAAGGAGCAAAATTGGCTCTGCATAGCAAAACTATAGATAATAATACAATTGCTAGATAGCAATTCATTTTTTTTCAAAGCTAAGTGTGCTGTTATTAGCTTTACTGTCTTTAGGTATCACCCATTTACTTCATTCAAGCTTTCTAAAAGGCTAATACTACCTCTATAGAACACAGGTAGAAAGCAGGACTGGACTAACCTTATGGACAAATTTGTTCAGAAAGGCATGATCTTTCATAGTCTGTAGCTTACTTTGTCAGATGCTATGAATAGACTTGCAGAGAGCAGGGGTACTAAATAAGAAGGACTAAAGTAATTTAAAAACACCGAACAGCGAAAAGAAGAGGAAAGGATGGGGCACTGGTAAGAGTGGTAAAGGTGGGTTAGAGATCAGAAAGGGTAACAAAATAGTTAACCCATCAAAGAGCAATACATATCCTCAACAAACAGCATGGGGTCAGAGGAAGGGCAGACTGAAGTGCTCTGGGTTAGAATACATGGGGGTCATGGGGAAAGGGACTTAACGGTGGGTGTCTACTACAGACCACCCAACCAGGGGGAAGAGCTGGACTGGGAATTCTCAGGTCAGCTCGCGGAGGCAGTTAAGTCAAGGGACGTGGTCATCATGGGTGACCTAAACTACCCGGACATCTGCTGGGAGGAGAAGTCAGCCAGGTCTGACCACTTATGTAGGTTCCTAGACAAGATACAGGACCTCCACCTAACCCAGGAGGTACACAGTCCCATCAGGGGCAATGCCTTGCTGAACCTGGTCCTGGCCACATGCAATGACCTGGTGAGCAGACTGCGGGTTCTCGACCACTTGGGCGATAGTAATCATCACCTACTGGAATTCACTATCCAGCGCAGGGTGTCAAAGGCAGTAGCCCTTGACTTCAGGAGGGACAATTTCAATGAATTAAGGAGATTAGTCAGAGAGGCACTGAGGTCCCGGAGGGTAGGGGAGTTGGGAGTCCAAGACGAGTGGTCATTTCTTAAGGACATGGTCCTCCAAGCCCAATGGGTGACAGTCCCAATGCCCACAAAGGGGGCAAGACTGCTCAAAAGTCCCCATGGCTCACCAAAGGCATTCAGGAACGTCTGAAAGCTAAAAAGGAGGCGTACACCCAGTGGAAGGGAGGGGCTATCACCAAGGAGGATTATACCTCCATTGCTCGAGACTGTAGCGGGGCTGTTAGGAAGGCTAACGTGGAGACAGAACTAGGACTAGTGACCAGGATCAAAGACAACACGAATTCCTTTTTTAAATATATAGGGAGTAAAAAGAAGGCACTGGGTAAACTTGGGCCCCTGCAGGACACACTTGGCAATCTGGTGGTTGCACTAGATGATAAAGCTGACCTCTTTAACAAATTATTTGCTTTTATTTTTTTGAGCAGGGACCAGGACTTCCCCCACACTGGGATTCCAGATGGACTTAGGAGAGGCACTGCCAGGCCTAGAGTCAGAGAGGACCTAGTTAGGGAACTTGGTGGGGCTGGACATGTTTAAATCAGCAGGTCCAGATGATTCCCCCCCCACCCCCCGGGTGCTGAGAGAATAGGCAGGGGTCATTGCGGGACCCCTGGCATGGCTTTACGAGCACTCATGGTGCTCTGGCCAGGTGCCAGAGAACTGGAAAAGAGCCAATGTGGTCCCCATTTTAAAAAAATGGAGGAAGAAGGACCCAGGTAACTATAGGCCCATTAGTCTTACCTCGGTCCTGGGGAAGCTGTTTGAGAAAATTATCCAGGAGCATATCTGTGAGGGACCACCAGGGGAGATTATGCTCAGGGGCAATCAACATGGCTTCATTAGGGGCAGGTCCTATCAGACCAACCTGGCTGCCTTTGATGACCAGGTCACAAAAATCTTTGGATGCAGGTGTCATGGTGGACATAGTCTTTCTTGACTTTAGAAAGGCCTTCGACACTGTCTCTCATCCCATTCTCATTAAAAAATTAGGCAACTGTGGCACTGATGCCTACACAGTCAGATGGGTCATAAATTAACTAGAGGGCCACACCCAGAGAGTGGTGGTGGACAGGTCATTTTCAACCTGGAGGGATGTGGGCAGTGCGGTCCCCCAGGGCTCGGTCCTCAGGCCTGCACTGTTCAACATCTTCATCAGCGACTTGGACAAGGGAGTGATAGCCACCTTGTGCAAATTTGCAGATGACACGAAGATGTGGGGAGACGTGGGCACGATAGAATGGAGGGACAGGCTACAACTAGATCTGGACAGGTTACAAGGATGAGTGGATGAGAATAGGATGGGATTCAATACTAACAAGTGCAGGGTACTGCACCTAGGGAGAAAGAACCAGCAGCGTACCTATAAGCTGGGGAACTCCCTTCTTGTCAGCACAGAGGCAGAAAGGGATCTTGGAGTTGATTCCAAGATGAACATGGGCCGCCAATGTGAAGATGCTGTAAGTAAGTTTAACTGCACCTTGTCATGCATCCACAGATGCATCATGAGCAGGTCCAAGGAGGTGAATCTCCCACTCTGTGTGACATTGGTCAGGCTGAATTTGGAGCACTGCATCCAGTTCTGGGCGCCACACTTCAGAAGGGATGTAGACAGCATTGAGAGGGTCCAGAGGAGGGCAACTCACATGGCCAGGGGACAGCAGGGCAGGCCCTACGAGGAGAGGCTATGGGACCTGAACCTGTTCAGCCTCCACAAGAGAAAGCTGAGAGGGGATCTGGTGGCCAGCTATAAACTTACCAGGGGGACCTGCAGGGAATGGGAGAGTCCCTGTTACCCCAAGCACTACCAGGAGTAACTAGGAATAACAGCCACAAGTTGATTGAGACGGGCACAGGAACGTAGCACGGGGTGGGGGGAAGGAGGTCGCGTCCAGCCCCTCTCACAGTAGCCTCAGCCCCAGCTCCCACTGCCTCATCCCTGCCCAGCAGGGGCACCTGCAGTCCTGGTCCCCCTAGCCGTTCAGGCTAGACATCAGGAGGCGCTACTTCATAGTCAGGGTGGCTAGGATCTGGAACCAAATTCCAAGGGAAGTGGTGCTCACTCCTACCCTGGGGGTCTTCAAAAGGAGGCTAAATAATCACCTAGCAAGGGTCATTTGACCCCAGCATTCTTTCCTGCCCATGGCAGGGGGTCAGACTTGATGATCTACTCAGATCTCTTCCAACCCTACTGTGCCTGCCTGGCCTTGAACATCTGGTCACATGCGGGCTTGGCCTGAGTGGCTGGTAGTGATCGCCCTACAGTCTCCTGTAGGCCAGTGAGTAGATGTTTATCCTCAGAGCAGCCTCCCCCAGCCTTGCCTGCCACAACTTTGAATGTTATACCAGTGGGGGGGGCTGACCACCCGGGGTTCCTCTGCAGCGTGGAGTCCATCCAGCAGTCATCTTTGGGGCTCCACCCCCCCTACACCCCAGCCTCATGCCAACCCTCGGCAGATCACTGAATCTTCTCGGCCATACTCCCAATACTGCATACTCCCGGTTTCGGTACCCTTCATAGCCCTCTTCCATCTTGGGTACTACTCCCCAAAGGTGACTCACTTAGTTAGCCTTGAGTTCCCTGCGATCCCTCACTCTGGTCTTGAGACAGACTCCGCCCAGGTCACAACGCCTAACCCATGCTCCCAAGACAAAGACGGAGTACAAAGGAGCTCTGATGCAGCTATGTAGTCTGCATCGCCTTGCCCTACTCCTCAACCCCTCCAAAAGGAGGAAACAAAAGAAACACAACACAACTATATCACAAAGAACCTGTACGGTCCCCTCCCTAGTCCTTCTGCTAGTGGAATAGGGCACATTTGTTCTCTATGAACCCCATAGGGGTTAGGCCCTATGTGTGGCTGGAGTAGCAAGTGGCCTCTTGCCCCAGGTCATCTCCCCCTTCACTCTGCCCTGTAAGGTCTGTGGCACTGTTCCTCTTCTCCCCTGTTAGGGATGTCCCTCTTCAGGTGCCCCACAGTACCTCCCCAAGAGCCTGGCTGCTTCTTATATTAAGGGTCGGCACCCAGCCTCTTGCTGTCTTGCTTCACAGCCCCTCTTGCTGTTCTCATCTGGTATGGCCCTAAAGAAGAGCCTCCTCCACCTCCTGGGTGCCCCCAACACTCCCACCTTCAATGGTGTAGAGAGCCTCTTCCGGCTCTCCCTTCCCTCCAGCGCTGCTGCCTTTGCTGGCGCTGAAAGCCTCTTCTGACTCCTCAACCCTATCGTTGAGCTGTCCTCCACTGGAACAGGGAGCCCCTGCTGGCTTTCTCTCCCAGAGAGTCTCCCAGGTGGCGTCTGGCATCAGTGTCTTCCCCAGTTCTGCTCTCTCCTCCCCTCCACCTTTCCCGGTGGTTCACTTTATCCCCACCGGCCAGTGATTGCTGATGACATCACTGGCCAGCTTCAGCTGGATAAAGGCACGGCTTACAACTCATGTGGGTTTCTTTCCTTGCTCCAGCTGCACCGCGGGTCCTGTTGCCGGTAAGTATTTTTCTTGTGCTATTTTTGTATTTACTTCTCTTTTTATGTGCAGTTCCCATCCCAGAGGGTCCCCATATATTGTTTGGGGTCCTTTCCACCACTCTTCCCTGGGACACCTACCAACTATGAAACTGGAGGGATATAGAGGAGCAAGTACAAATGTACTTTACTGCAGAGTTAACTAATTAGAACCACAGTAAAGCATCACTGTTTACAAGTGCGCCAATATTAGGGTACAGAAAATTAACTCTGTCACAGGATAGTACTGTCAGGTATGGTACTATTGTATGGCAGAGTAATTACATGTGCTGAAATGCATGTGTAGACAGTGACAGGGCCTGGCTTTGGCATGAGGGTGCTAAAGTATGGGGACTACTTGCCCCTTCATTCCACACCTTAGCTCTCTCGTTCCCCAGCCAACCCCTGCCTGGCTGGCAGCTGGAGCCTGGGACTGACCCCCCCAGACCCTCTGCCAGCTCGGGGCTGCTCCACCCTGGCTCAAACTGCTGCAGTCCTGGGCGGATGTGCTGACGCTGTGCCTGGTAGCAACCAACTCCAGCGCAATCTGCTTAAGAGTTTATCATATCACTTTAATGGCATGTGTAGATTGTAGTTGCACCCAGTAATTATAAAAGTTAGTCCAAGTAATGGGATAAGAATCCAGAGTTTCTGTTGAGACCTTACTTAACACAGCTGAATGTGTGGATGATTTCTTGTTCTGAAATGTTTTGTGGAGCAAGGTCACTGAAAAGGATGCACAACATTTGAAAGCTTATCTATGTTTATTCCAAACATGCAGTTGGTCTAATAAAAAATATCACCAACAAAAATCTTTGCCTCTTTATTCAATTTTCTTCTCAATATTACTCTGCATCTCATTTTGGTCCTCTCAAATATTTTAAACAAAACTGAAAATGTATTAGATCTGGATATAAATAGGATTTTAAGCAGCGAGGCATACCTTTTTGGGTTTAAAAGCAATAAAAGAGTTAAAAATTAACATAGCAACGACAAGATGTCCTTGGTGTTCAAGCATAGCCTCAATACTTTGATGAACAGGGCCACTATGTTGATAAGTGGCCCTCTTTCTCTATCATGTTTTAATGGGTGAACACACATCATGGAAAACTTTAATAAATTACACTTGAAGCAAAGGTATGGGAAGGAATCCAAACTAACTTCAGGGACAGGTCGCAGACTTGCCAATAATGGCTGTTTGTTCATCTTATGAGCTTTGTGGAAACTCAACCCATACAGTCTTGCATCCAGGAAGATATCCATACGGCTCCTTAGAATGCTACTTTTCACACTGTCATTTGAGGGGCACATGAGGAGCCTTCTAAATTAAGAGCTTTTTAGACTTGCTCCTCTTATTATGACATGCTTAAGACCCTCGACATTGAAGTCCTGGACTTCTGATCTCATTTTCTGTGACTTGATATGAAAAGGTTCTCAAATTTAATATCTGACACTACTATGAATTGTGTGTTAGAGGAAAAAAGTCACCTTTTATCCAGCACTATTTTTAACTATCATAAGTGTCAACCTACACCTATAAGAGAGATGATATATTGGATACATCATATAATTTTAATCTTGCAACACAAATTATCATAGAGTACTAACAAATAAATCAAGTGACACTAATAAAATCTCCAACTATATCAGCTGCATGGAAGGCATTATATTGAAGATCTGTATTAACTCCAAATTCACTTCCTTTGTCTGCTATATAGTATAGTTGCATCTTATCTTGCTACAGACCAGTTGTGTAATCCATGTACAGAACACAAGCAATGGCAATGAAACAGATGATGATAAAGATCCACATTGTAGATCAGAAATGTGCGCTGCCAATCAGACATGAGAACTTTGCACTAAGTACAGACTGTAGTTGTGCACAAGTACTTTTTTTCCTTCTGTCATTAAATTGACTTGAGGTAAATATGCAATTTCACTTTATTAGCAGCTTGAAGCTGTTTTCCGAAGGAA
>NW_017729029.1:76149977-76157487 GCF_001723915.1 Gavialis gangeticus | reverse complement strand
AGACGGGCACAGGAACGTAGCACGGGGTGGGGGGAAGGAGGTCGCGTCCAGCCCCTCTCACAGTAGCCTCAGCCCCAGCTCCCACTGCCTCATCCCTGCCCAGCAGGGGCACCTGCAGTCCTGGTCCCCCTAGCCGTTCAGGCTAGACATCAGGAGGCGCTACTTCATAGTCAGGGTGGCTAGGATCTGGAACCAAATTCCAAGGGAAGTGGTGCTCACTCCTACCCTGGGGGTCTTCAAAAGGAGGCTAAATAATCACCTAGCAAGGGTCATTTGACCCCAGCATTCTTTCCTGCCCATGGCAGGGGGTCAGACTTGATGATCTACTCAGATCTCTTCCAACCCTACTGTGCCTGCCTGGCCTTGAACATCTGGTCACATGCGGGCTTGGCCTGAGTGGCTGGTAGTGATCGCCCTACAGTCTCCTGTAGGCCAGTGAGTAGATGTTTATCCTCAGAGCAGCCTCCCCCAGCCTTGCCTGCCACAACTTTGAATGTTATACCAGTGGGGGGGGCTGACCACCCGGGGTTCCTCTGCAGCGTGGAGTCCATCCAGCAGTCATCTTTGGGGCTCCACCCCCCCTACACCCCAGCCTCATGCCAACCCTCGGCAGATCACTGAATCTTCTCGGCCATACTCCCAATACTGCATACTCCCGGTTTCGGTACCCTTCATAGCCCTCTTCCATCTTGGGTACTACTCCCCAAAGGTGACTCACTTAGTTAGCCTTGAGTTCCCTGCGATCCCTCACTCTGGTCTTGAGACAGACTCCGCCCAGGTCACAACGCCTAACCCATGCTCCCAAGACAAAGACGGAGTACAAAGGAGCTCTGATGCAGCTATGTAGTCTGCATCGCCTTGCCCTACTCCTCAACCCCTCCAAAAGGAGGAAACAAAAGAAACACAACACAACTATATCACAAAGAACCTGTACGGTCCCCTCCCTAGTCCTTCTGCTAGTGGAATAGGGCACATTTGTTCTCTATGAACCCCATAGGGGTTAGGCCCTATGTGTGGCTGGAGTAGCAAGTGGCCTCTTGCCCCAGGTCATCTCCCCCTTCACTCTGCCCTGTAAGGTCTGTGGCACTGTTCCTCTTCTCCCCTGTTAGGGATGTCCCTCTTCAGGTGCCCCACAGTACCTCCCCAAGAGCCTGGCTGCTTCTTATATTAAGGGTCGGCACCCAGCCTCTTGCTGTCTTGCTTCACAGCCCCTCTTGCTGTTCTCATCTGGTATGGCCCTAAAGAAGAGCCTCCTCCACCTCCTGGGTGCCCCCAACACTCCCACCTTCAATGGTGTAGAGAGCCTCTTCCGGCTCTCCCTTCCCTCCAGCGCTGCTGCCTTTGCTGGCGCTGAAAGCCTCTTCTGACTCCTCAACCCTATCGTTGAGCTGTCCTCCACTGGAACAGGGAGCCCCTGCTGGCTTTCTCTCCCAGAGAGTCTCCCAGGTGGCGTCTGGCATCAGTGTCTTCCCCAGTTCTGCTCTCTCCTCCCCTCCACCTTTCCCGGTGGTTCACTTTATCCCCACCGGCCAGTGATTGCTGATGACATCACTGGCCAGCTTCAGCTGGATAAAGGCACGGCTTACAACTCATGTGGGTTTCTTTCCTTGCTCCAGCTGCACCGCGGGTCCTGTTGCCGGTAAGTATTTTTCTTGTGCTATTTTTGTATTTACTTCTCTTTTTATGTGCAGTTCCCATCCCAGAGGGTCCCCATATATTGTTTGGGGTCCTTTCCACCACTCTTCCCTGGGACACCTACCAACTATGAAACTGGAGGGATATAGAGGAGCAAGTACAAATGTACTTTACTGCAGAGTTAACTAATTAGAACCACAGTAAAGCATCACTGTTTACAAGTGCGCCAATATTAGGGTACAGAAAATTAACTCTGTCACAGGATAGTACTGTCAGGTATGGTACTATTGTATGGCAGAGTAATTACATGTGCTGAAATGCATGTGTAGACAGTGACAGGGCCTGGCTTTGGCATGAGGGTGCTAAAGTATGGGGACTACTTGCCCCTTCATTCCACACCTTAGCTCTCTCGTTCCCCAGCCAACCCCTGCCTGGCTGGCAGCTGGAGCCTGGGACTGACCCCCCCAGACCCTCTGCCAGCTCGGGGCTGCTCCACCCTGGCTCAAACTGCTGCAGTCCTGGGCGGATGTGCTGACGCTGTGCCTGGTAGCAACCAACTCCAGCGCAATCTGCTTAAGAGTTTATCATATCACTTTAATGGCATGTGTAGATTGTAGTTGCACCCAGTAATTATAAAAGTTAGTCCAAGTAATGGGATAAGAATCCAGAGTTTCTGTTGAGACCTTACTTAACACAGCTGAATGTGTGGATGATTTCTTGTTCTGAAATGTTTTGTGGAGCAAGGTCACTGAAAAGGATGCACAACATTTGAAAGCTTATCTATGTTTATTCCAAACATGCAGTTGGTCTAATAAAAAATATCACCAACAAAAATCTTTGCCTCTTTATTCAATTTTCTTCTCAATATTACTCTGCATCTCATTTTGGTCCTCTCAAATATTTTAAACAAAACTGAAAATGTATTAGATCTGGATATAAATAGGATTTTAAGCAGCGAGGCATACCTTTTTGGGTTTAAAAGCAATAAAAGAGTTAAAAATTAACATAGCAACGACAAGATGTCCTTGGTGTTCAAGCATAGCCTCAATACTTTGATGAACAGGGCCACTATGTTGATAAGTGGCCCTCTTTCTCTATCATGTTTTAATGGGTGAACACACATCATGGAAAACTTTAATAAATTACACTTGAAGCAAAGGTATGGGAAGGAATCCAAACTAACTTCAGGGACAGGTCGCAGACTTGCCAATAATGGCTGTTTGTTCATCTTATGAGCTTTGTGGAAACTCAACCCATACAGTCTTGCATCCAGGAAGATATCCATACGGCTCCTTAGAATGCTACTTTTCACACTGTCATTTGAGGGGCACATGAGGAGCCTTCTAAATTAAGAGCTTTTTAGACTTGCTCCTCTTATTATGACATGCTTAAGACCCTCGACATTGAAGTCCTGGACTTCTGATCTCATTTTCTGTGACTTGATATGAAAAGGTTCTCAAATTTAATATCTGACACTACTATGAATTGTGTGTTAGAGGAAAAAAGTCACCTTTTATCCAGCACTATTTTTAACTATCATAAGTGTCAACCTACACCTATAAGAGAGATGATATATTGGATACATCATATAATTTTAATCTTGCAACACAAATTATCATAGAGTACTAACAAATAAATCAAGTGACACTAATAAAATCTCCAACTATATCAGCTGCATGGAAGGCATTATATTGAAGATCTGTATTAACTCCAAATTCACTTCCTTTGTCTGCTATATAGTATAGTTGCATCTTATCTTGCTACAGACCAGTTGTGTAATCCATGTACAGAACACAAGCAATGGCAATGAAACAGATGATGATAAAGATCCACATTGTAGATCAGAAATGTGCGCTGCCAATCAGACATGAGAACTTTGCACTAAGTACAGACTGTAGTTGTGCACAAGTACTTTTTTTCCTTCTGTCATTAAATTGACTTGAGGTAAATATGCAATTTCACTTTATTAGCAGCTTGAAGCTGTTTTCCGAAGGAAGTAACACAGTAGAAATGTCTTGTGCTGAAGACATAATTGGAATAGATAAAAGAGATATTTTTAAAAAATGCATTACCATTCTCTGCTGTTCTCCAAATTACAAAGAATGTGCAAATTTGTAAGGTCACTTACTGTTTTTTTATGCACAATTGGACTAAGAGTAAATTCTGTCTTGAAGGATGTATTTCTTCTTTCAAAAAAGAAGTATGGCTAAGCAAGCCTGATTCATCTCCCATTAATGTATTTGTATTGGTGTCAATGAGAGTTGGATCAGATCTAAAATTAATAAAGGGGGAAGAACTAATTGCATTTCCTGTTTGATTTCATTATACTCATAGGCATTTTTCTCACAACTCCTCATCCTCTGTGGAAAAATTAATCCCATTTCCCATCTCCTTTTTTCAGTGTTGGTTGGGATTTTAAAAAGTGAAATATCATGGTTTAAAAAAATGCGCCTATTCTGTTTTAGGAATAGGAGTAAAGTCTACACTTAAACTTTAAAATCTGCCATTTCCTTTAATTTAAGATTTCCGTCTCATTTAAGTAGGTAAAATAGTTTGCACAACTGCATAAATAATTTGCACACACACAAATAGTTTTGATCAGCCCAAATGGGATGGAAATTTCCATTGTCATTAACGAGTACAACACCAAAGCCATCTGGATATTATCAACCTCTGAGCCTTACCTTCTTTACTGTAATACTCTGTTCTCTGACATAAAATTTTAGTAATTTGAAGTTAAGGTTATACATATTGCATATGTCTGCATTCATTTATTATACTTTCCCCTTGAGTTATTGATTGCAGAATGTGAAGATCAATACTGATGTAGAAACAGTCATTAGTACAATTATTTTAATTATTTTTATGTTAGGCCATTGCACTTGATTGCACCTTTAATGATTTTGAAGAACTACCTAAGTACTTTCTATATATATGATACCCAAAGGTGTAGTTTTGTTCTGTTTTTTTCCAAATAAGTTATAATGGTACAATGAACTGGATCCAAAATGGACTCAGGTGCCACAACTCAGGTCATTGGTATACCTGACTTTTAGGCAGTTGACCCCCGAAAGGGAATCCAAAATCCTGTGTTAGGTGCCTAGGTTTTCTATAGGAAGTCTTAGGTACCTCAGTATGGAACCTAGACATTGGAGTCTACGTGTTCTGAGGATGGAGTTGCCTACAGGTGACCAACAGAACATGCTGAGGACAAGGAAGCTGGGGATAATCCTATCCTTTTCCAGACCTTAAGTGTTGCATGTGCTGCGTTATTCAGCTTGGGATTTACATGCTGAAAAGCCTTCACCCTTATTTTTCTTTTCAGTTTCATAAAGAGAGTTAGCAGGAACTTACAATTATTTTAACTCAGAGCTGGAAGATGAGGAAGTGTTGGTCACAGGAACAGCCAAAAATGCATCAAGTGGGGACTGGAATCCAGGATTTCCCATCCCAGGTGACTGCCTTAGCTGCTCAGCTACAGAACAATATTCACTATGCTCTCTCTCTCTGGCCCCATTAATCTTCTATTGTTTATTGCTAGTGATCTAATCAAAACAGGAGTACAGCGTGGCCCATTTTGCCTAGTCCATGGCTTGGTAATTAGGCCACACTGTACAAGAGGCTGGGAAATCGTTATTTCAGTTTTCCTGAAGGGAAGAACTGAACTAAGGCAGAGGTGACCAACCCACTTGCAGGTGTCCCACAAGTGTCACAGGCAGCTGAACCCTGTGTGTGTGGCACCTGAACCCTGGGTACTCACTAAAGGGAGATGCCAAAATGAAGGCAGAGACCAGAGCACTCCATTGAGTAGAGTGGGGGCTGGATATTGCTGAGAAGGTGTCACATATTACCATCAAGTGCCAGGTTCACCCGTAAGGCACAGTGGAGAGCCATATGAGCCTATACAAGGGGAATGCATCTCTAAATGGGTGTTAAGACAAAAAGGCCTGCCTGTTCTGGTTTCTCTAGAAAATATTTAAGTCCATTTTTTAAATAAAATTACTTGCACTTAACAGCTTAAAATATGTTTTTCTATCCCAGAAGATAGATAAAGTTTAGTGTAAAAATATATACATATTAAATAGCTTAAGGGAAAATATAGCAAGTGAATAATAATATTAGACAAACATTGAAAAGTCAGAGAGCTACTCAGCTCCATCAAATTATTTATACTTTCTTACAATCGTATATAGTCAGAGCCATGGCCAAGCACTTTGGTGCCCAGTGCCATGTGCACTGCACCCCTATGCACTACTACGTAACTTTGCTTCCATTTAATTTCATGCCCACCATGTTAGGGAGCCCAATGCTGGTGCACTACTAGCATAGCTCTTCCTATATATGGTACAGTATATAATTCTCTTGTAATTTTGTGGAACTCTACTTCAACTGTGGGGGACTTCTTATGAAGTCTCCAAAAACCTAATGGAATATTTGCACAATAATATTTGCCCAAAGAATAAATTCCAATGTAAACAGCTTCTTTTTAACAATATGTTTAAGCTTATAAAAGTCAACCTAATCTTAATAAGAAAGATGAAGCAAGACTAAGCTATTTGAGATACAAATTAAAAATATTGTGTTCAATGCCAAAGCAGAGCCCCATGTTAAGCATTATGAAATTTAATGCTGTTCATGTTACAGGCAGCAAGCTGAGCAAGCTACCAAAAAATTTCATGTGAGATCAAACTGCAGTATTTCTACAGCAGTATAAAGAAAGTCCAAATTGATTGCCTATATGAAATGTATGAAACTCTGCCAAGTTTCTTCTGCACGAGTGTTCACAATTTCCCACCATAAAACAGCACCACTGCAGCTGGCCCTAAGTAGCACATGTAGTGGCAGCTACCAGTGAAAAGCCAAAAGACAGCAGGTAAGGGAAAGGCTTGTAGTGATGATTTGTGGTCTCTACTTAAGTGAGCCCTTATTTAAATTTAAGATTATGATATCAGTGGGCACATCTACATGAGACACATTATTGTGCATTAGCCTAATTTAATGCGCATTACAGGTGCACATCTACACATGCAAAAAGTGCAACTATAGGTCTATTTACTCTTACAGCAGGCATTTTAAATGAAAACTGCAACACCTCCCCCTTCCCTCTCCAAAAAGAGTAATACCTGAATATGAGACAAGTCTATCTCAAATAAACAAGACAAGTCTATCTCAAGTAAACTGACCAACACAAACACAGATCTTGTTTATCTATGAACACTTCCTTCTCTGGTAACCACATTTACTGAGGGGTCTGTAACCTCATCGTGAGTCTTTGGAACTTCCTTATCAATTCCTAAAGTTTATGCATATCCATCTGTCCCAAACTTCTGGGCTCTAATTAAGAAAATCTTCACATGATGATGTGGCAAGCAACGGCTTGTCATTTGCTACTCACTTTGGAGTCCAGTAACTATAAAGGCCTTGACATAACCAGGGGAATCTGTCCTTCCCTCTTCACCACTTCTGAAAGGCTCCTTCATCTGCCAAGGGTGGGAGGAAATGCCAAATGCCCTCTTCTATTCTCCCCATGCCATGACCTGGCATATAGGCTCTGAGGAAAAGGATGCATGGTGTACAGTTCTTTGGGCATGGGGCTTCAATCCAGGGTGATTTAGGAACGGGGGGGGGAGGGTTAAAAGTGTCTAGTTGTTTGGGACTTGTTTAATTGCTTAATCAAGGATGGGGCTACCTATATTGAAATACTTGCACAATATATAGTAGGTAATGATAGAAATTATGATGGAAAAGGTGGTAATGTCATAGAGTAGAACATGGGCTAAAACCTATGCTTTGTTGTGTAGCTGAACAGCAGTGGACAACTATTGGACAAGATATCTATTGAGACTCTGGAAATGCTACAAAAAAAAAAAAAAAA
>NW_017729029.1:76137720-76149948 GCF_001723915.1 Gavialis gangeticus | reverse complement strand
AAGGGTGGCAGGGGCAGGGGAGAAATTATAATAAAATGAATTCACCATTCCAAGGAAAAACTGAACTTTGACTGTTTGGAAACTGCTTAACATTCTCAAATATGTATCTTTTAGTAGCCAAGAATGGACAAACAGAGGCTAGCATTTTAAAAATGCAACAGCCCCAAATATGCAGATGCTAGGGATATCTTACAGCTCCCAATACTGACTGATTTTAAAAGAATTATAAAATAAATTGGTAGTAGAGCTCCCCAGTATTCCTCATGGATGGGTGCTTAAATCCTTTAAAAACATGCTGTAATTCTTTATGTCACACACACACACACACACACACACACACACACACACACACACACACACACACACCCCCCCCACATGGAAAAAAAAGAAGTCTGAGGAACAGTGAGGCTTCTAAAAACTCTATTAAACCACCCCCTTCCTTTCTCCTTTACTCTTTCCTTACTTATTTTCTATCATATCTCCTTCTTTCTTCTGTTTCCCTCCACTTCCCCTGTGCTATTCTCTTTCCTTTCTATCTTCTCATCTTAGCCTTATTAAAAAGCTCCTCAGCTTGCTCTGTATCTGCAGGGAGCAGGAGAGGTTTCCAATAAAAACAGTTAGTGATAGAAGAGGAACACTAGTCCTAGGAGGATTTTAACTCTTCAGATGGGTGTTTAACAGCTTATTACATCTGCAGAAAGTGATTTCAATGGAAAGGCTGAAAATCTACCAGCACACAGATATATTGTGGAACATATACTCTAAACCTACCATAATTTAATTAAAAAATAAATCAAATCAAACTATTCTTAGAAGGTAAAGCCCTGGAGCAAAGAAAGCAGTTTCTCTGCTGCTATTGTCTGATGAAATTGATGCATGGTACAGTATTTTATTAGTGAAGACTGTGGATCAAAGTATGCCTTTACTTGCACCCTATTCAAACTTACTGTAATTGTTGAGGCTACACAAAGTGAAAATGGGGATAGAATTCCTTACAATTGTAAAGATTCCATATCTTTCCAGAATCTAACAATAATGAGAAGGTTAAAGTAGATTTGTAAGAAGGCTGTCTTCAATATGCAGAAAGGAAATCGGTAAATACAATTCACTTAGTAAGTATTTATTTTCTGTGCCATATTCCAGGTTCATGTCTTAAATCACACAATGGATAATTTTTCAAAAAAGCTTCATAAAGTCGTAAACAGACAAGCAGCTTTTGAACAAGTAGAATACAAACACTGAATAAGCTCCTTGCAATTATGCCATTTGGGAATCAAAGAACTGAAACTACTGTAGAGATCTGATTTAAAATATCTTCCGGATATCAAAACAAGGATGCTGCTTTGTAGTAAAGTTTTCAAAAGCACGTAAGTGATTAGATGTCCAAGTCCCATTTTTCAAAAATGAGTCAGGCCTTTAAGAGCTTAAGTCACTGTAAATCAGACATTCAGGCCAGGTACAGAGATTATACTTTTACCGATATAAGTGATTGGAAACCAGTCTATACACATAACAGAACAAAAGTTTAGCACAAAAAATAGGTCTATACCTGTAACAGAACAGAAGTTTGGCATATACGGACTGGTTTAAAAATGGTGGAAACCAGTCTATGATTTACCCCTCCCACCAAAGACCAAATGTGTGTGCTGTTTGCTTCCTACCTAAACTACTCCACTTACAAAATACCATGTAACTTAGCTTGAGTCTGCCTTGGGCTTTTGAATGTCTGTACTTAGCAAAAAAAATAGGGGACAGAGCCAGGGAATAGTGTGTAACTTTATTGACTGCCTGGCCATTTAGTTTGTTGTTTTTTTCCTAGCTTTTTTTTCTTCAAACAACCATTACACCATGCTGGCAATCAGATGTGCCCTTTGTCTCTTCCATTCACTCCAAAAGAAGGAAGTTAATTGAGTTGTTAACTAGCCTACTTCTCACTCATCATGGGAGTTGTGCTTTTCAAATATTTTTTTAAAAGCATGTCAGACTTCCCTACTAGCTTCTAGTTCTTCTTGCAGAGTTCTGGAGCATTAATCTTTATTTCCCTAGCCTCTTTCACTCCATTCGCTGTGTCTCAGGGGGGTAATATGTGTTTTCCTGAGACTAACAGAACAGGGATAAACAGGTATTAAAAGCAAATCTGGTGCACTTTATCTTTTCTGTCCTGCTCAGAGGCAATAGGAAGTGACTGATAAAGAAACTAACACATACTGAATCAACTGATGGACTTTTGAGACTGCCAAGTTGGTGCACCTTTTAACACTGAGATTAATACAAGATTTAGAGATCAGACAATCAGTAAGATGACAGAATATTATGCATTGTGCAAATAATGACATAGGCACCGATAGCAGGCATGTTACTGTAGGAAAGAAAGGGAAATAAATGGAAATGTGACACTGAAATAATGCATTTATGAGTATTAATAAGCATACCGATGCATGCACTTCATAAACGCCATACAAAATCCCCTGGCAATTTGTTAAGGCAATTCAGGATAAGTTCAGGTGCACTTAAATATCAATTTTAATTCTGAATGGATTCCAATGGGACATAAGACAATCACTTTTGTGGCAACTTCTAATCCTAAACACATTCTAGTCAAATTTGTATTAAGCTTTTCAGATTTAAATATTTCACTACATCTTTAGTCAGAAACACAAGCTGTTATTTATGCATGAAAGGGACTATTTATAAATATCTGATAAACTCTATGCATGTTGCACAACTTACCTTTCCACAGAGACTTGGAAACAGGGCTGAAGAACTTTTGGAGGGGAAATGAGTGCATTTTGAGTTAAGCTGCCTGATTTACTATTTTGGGAGTTATACTGGTGTACTTAGGGTGTTCCTTTTGATGCATTTTAAAGTTGTATCAGGGCTAAGAAGCAGGCACTCTGGACTAGGGACTCCCAAACTGTGGTACATGTACCCCTGGGGTATGCAAGACATCTCTGGGGGCTATGCAAGAGAAATTGTGTAATGGCAGATTTAATTTTCATAATAATAACAATTGGCACTGAAAAAGTTAAAATATAAATCGCATGCTAGTAGGGGTATGCAGACAGCTGGTAAATCTGGAAGGGGATATGCAATAAGAAAAAAGTTTGGGAGCCTCTGCTCCAGACCAAATCTAAAGAATAACTCAGATACTCAAAACAGGACTTCAGCACCCAACATCCATCCAAGTCCAAAATTTCAGTCTGAAACATCACTGCTTAGCAATTGCCTCTCCCTTGGGCAGATCTAAATTCAGTTGTGCCTCCCTGCTTGATCTAGGTGCCTGTAATTACATTTTTGTGTGTGCTAAAAATGGCCTCTCTCTGAGCAGTTAAAGGCCTAGCTCCCACATAAACGGAACAGAGATCCAGATGCAGAGAGACCCAAGTCCCTTGAGAGGCCTGGTATAATAAGCACACTCTGTGCACTTCCAACAAACAGTATCATAACCATGGGCAGGTAAGTAGGGCATGAGCACCAGGCATTGCTTAAGGGATGGCTGTGGAACGGATCTGGGGGACAATTCACATTTCCATCCCTTAACTGCTTTACTCCCCTGACTCAGCGCGCGCACACACACTCACACACACCTTGGATCTTCCCTGCAGAGGTGCCAACTCTGGCAGCAGGAGGGGCAGAGATGTGGCAGCAGCGCACACTGCAGGAGCAGTGGCCAGTGAGGGAGATCTTACCTCCTTTTTTTGCTGCTGAAAACCAGTGGGTTTGGGCCACTTGACTCATGGCAAAAAAAAGGAGGTGAAATCTCCCTCAACAGCAGTGAATTTCTGGCCGTGGCTCCTGTGCTGGCACTTTCACTCACCCCTGCTGCTGATGGAGCCAGAGCTGGAGCAGGGAAGGTACAAGAGGCACAGGGATGCAGCGCTACCCACAGCATGGTACTTGCCAAATATGCTTCTGCTAGCAAGCACCCACAGGATTGGCCTCCCCACAAAAAGCAAGAGGAGGAGCAGTCACCAAGCTTATATGGTAGTTTGGGGGTTAAAACACTCACTAGGGAAGTGGGAGAGCTTGGTTCTGTGTCTACTCTGCCTGAGGTGGTTCAAAACTCCACCTTCTCCAACCCAACTTTCCCTGGAGGCTGGCACTCTTCACCCTCTTACTGAAGCTGTGCCACGGTGCACAAAGGAATACAGGATACATAGATTAGAAGGAAGGAACAATAGGATGATGAACAGGTTAAAGTATTCATTTTAGGAGAGGGGAAACCTGAGTTTTGGTCCACAGAAACCAGAAATAATCTGTAAATATAAAAGGCTGCGACTGTTTAATGTTAAGTGCATAAAACAGAGCTAATTAGCACAGGGGCAGTGCCACGGGAACATGGTTATACTACTTCTGGTTCTGTCATCCCTGCACAGTACTGTTCCACACACAAACACACACACATGCACACAATTTCTAATTGAATGTAGTCCCCCCACTTTTTCTTCATAAATATAATGGCACTTTTTCTTCATAAGCACTTTTTCTTTAATAAACAGAACAGTGCATCTACTGCTGGGACTTGCTGAGTCTAGAATAGACTATGGGCACCCACACATTTCCCAAAAGGCTCTTTGAAAAAAAGGTGTAAGGATGCATAACTCCACTGTGGTCACAGCGAAAATTTACCAAAATACTTCAAACCCCAGCATTGAAACAAATACAACCATTTCATTCCAGGTGGAAAAGTGTCTTACTTCTCTTTACATGCCATCCTTCATGGATAGTTTGCTTGCTGTATTTACAGCTGCTAAGTCTTGCACTACTGTGCCTATGCCTATCTCCTGGTAAAAATTAAACACTTGAACTTTATCCTAGGTTTGAAACCAAACTTAAAAAAAAAATTATAATAAAAGACATTCCAGTAGTTCCTAGAAACAAAAAATTATGCTTTTGAATCATATTTTTGTACAGCGTAAATTTATTTATTATACAAATGCAGCTTATATGATGTAACTTAAGCACCAGTTATTAAATATGTGGCCCCTTACTTGTCCCTTCCCTTTATTGTACCTTGTTTCCTTCATTCTGCTGTTTTACTAACGAATCATGTTTGTGTGTCCTAGTTTTAAGTGTGTGGTCTTTTTCAGTCTTATATTAATAGTTAGTCTCTCTCCATCTTTTCCTCCCATTTTCTTCCATGTTGTATTGCATCATCTCTTACTGTCCTCTAAGCACTTGATGACTTAATCATGAATTTATGTTCATTAATATTCATCAACACTTTCTTCCCCCACGCCCCAATAACATTTCTGATTTTTTTTCTTTGCTGTTTTTCATTAAAATGTCCAGGAAGTATTTTATTCATTTTAATGAGTGTTCATGAGCTCTGGCTAATGAACAATTCATAAATACTTTTCCTATATGGAAAGCCATGAAGTGAAATTGTCTGATAGGTTCTAAGTTTTGCAAGTCTCTAGGATGACAAAGCATAATAGAGAGAACTGAAACGTGAATTATCTGTGGAGAGGAGCTTTTTGATTCTCCAGCAAATTGGAGTAACTTTGTGTTTCCTGTTGTTACATAGAGTAAAGAGAGATCTTGCAAAACTTCTGCATTTCAAACTGTCCTCTATAAATAAGATTAGATGCACCATGAAAGCATCAATTCTGAGCCCTTCCACTCATTTCCACATGTGTGCATGTACACACACACATACCACCTCCATCACCATTACTTTTGCCGTTTATGAGGAAGATGACAGAGCTTCTAGGGTTGAATTACAGTAATGAAAAATATAAATCTAGCAAGGATTAGAGAAAGAGCTGAAAGAAAATGCTAGTAGTAATAAATGGAAAATGTTTATCGTGAGAAGGCAAGACCGTCTCTCTGTGTTGGCTGTAGTGCCACAGCAGGAAAACACTGCATTTGTGGTGAACACTCGGGGAGGAGGTTGAGATTTGGAGACGAGACAAGGAGGTAATTTAATGGGTGCAGACAGAAATGCAGCCCACAGCTGTAACTCAGAATGATTTTTGCAAAGCGTTCTGAGTTACGTTACCCCAGACCAAACAGAAGTTCACTGCTGGGTCCAGGGAAATCCAGCTGCAGAGCCTGCAGCCAAATTCCCATAGCAATGGCAGGCTCTCTGTCAGTGCTCCTTTTCAGAATGGGAGGGGGGAAAGACAGTGGAGAGAACTCATTCTTGCAGCTCCCCAGCTGGTGCTAAAGGGTGGGGTGTGTGAATTGGAGCCTCCCCCACCTTGGAGGGTCTGCAATACATCTGTCCCACTTACAGGGGGGCTGAAAAATCCCCAGACTCCCTCCCTCTGCTCCCTTTCCCCCTCTCCCAATCTGAAAACAGCAACAGTCTGGGAGCTCCCCAGACACAACTTACAGAATACACTACATTTTGTAATATCTTTAATGACACCTCATGCAATGAGGGGTTAAATTTTCGTCCAATTGGCCATTTTGAAGCTGTTTGCAGCAGTGCACTTGTGTTTGGTCACAGCTGTAAACTGCTTTTTTGTGACCAGATCAGGCAAAAATTGTCATTTTTGTCTGCACCTCTGAGTTACAATGTTATCCCAGACCAAACAGACGTTCACTGTTGTTTCCAAAAGGGAAGGGAGCCTGCAGCCAGGTTCTCATAGTAATAGCTACAGCTGTCTGCCAATGCTCGCTGTTTTCAGAATGAGAGAAGGGAAAGGCAGCAGAGAGAACTTACTCTTGCAACTCCCCAGCCGGTGTTGAAGGGTGCAATGGGTGAATTGGAGTCCCCTCCCCCCCCCGCTCCACCTCAGGGGGCTCCAATACAGCCACCCCACCATCCAGGAGTGGGGCTGAAAACTCCCCAGACTGAACTCCCTTTGCTCCCTTTACCTCCTCCCATTCTGAAAACAGCGATATGTTGGGAGTTCTGCACACCAGAGGCAATGCATAGGGGGTGCAAGGGCACCCCCTGAGCATGGTGGTGCACCCCCTGCAAAAAGGCACTGCTTGCCACCCTGCTGCCTATGGCATCTGTGGGTGGTTGACAACCACCCCCACCACCCGGCAGCATCTGTGGGAGTTCCCTGCTCACCACCGCCGTGCTCCTGCTGCCACACTCCTGCTGCTGCCAGCACAGCCATGCTCCCCCAGCTGCCGAGGGCATGTGCCACTCATGCCGCAGACACATTACAGAAGATGCTACATTTTGAAACATCTTCATGCAATACTTCATGCAACGAGAGGTCAGAGTTTCACCTGATCAGCCATATTCTAAGCTACCTGCAGCCATGCACTTGTGCTTGGTCACAGCTATAAACTGGATTTTTACAAAAAATGAAATACTTTTCATAGAAAGGTATCTGTTTCTTCTCCTCCCCTCCCTCCTTTAAGCTCTGTTTCTATTTTATTTCATTTGGCTGCTTTTTGATTAAAAAAAAAAACCTCTCAATTTTCTTCTGACGATTTCTTTTCAAAGTAACCAAAAATGTTGATCTGAAATAAGGGTGTGGGGCAAAATGTATGCCTGACAGTGCTGGTTGAGATAATAGTAAAAATCATAGAAAGGAGGGCTGAAAGGGACCCTCCTGCTTAAGGACTGAGAGTCAGTCCAACCCCCTGCCTGAAGCAGGATCATCCTTATCCAAACCATCCTACACTATCCACTACAATGAAATGGAAAAGCACCATAAATATCTGTCCTAAAACCCCTAATTACCTGGACAGATATGATAAAAGGAAAAGAACACCAATAAATGAAAATGTTTGACATGAATGTGTCTATATGAGCCAAAGAATGAAAGAAATGGATGAATCATCCATCAAGGATGTAATAGTAGGTATGTTATAGGATCTGGGCAAAAATAGCACTCACTGAACAATTAATGTTGAGATGTGCAATAATTTTATTCACTCTGGCACAGACAGAAGAGACAATTTTCACCCAATATGGCCACAGAAAGCAGTTTATAGCTGTGACCAAACACAAGTGCATGGCTGCAAACAGATTTAAAAATGGCCAGTCAAGTGAAAATCTGAACCCTCATTGCACGAGGGGTCAGATGAAGACATTTCAAAACACAGCATCTTCTGTAACTTGTGTCTGCCTGCCTCCCAGACTCCAGCTGTTTTCAGCATGTCAGGGAGGGGGAGCAGAGAGAGTATGGTCCAGGGTTTTTTCAGCCTCCACTGGAGGATGGGGCTCCAATTCACCTACTGTACCTTCCAGTGCCAGCTGGGAAACCCCTAAAATGAGCTCCCTCTGTTCCCTTTCCCCCCTCCCATTCTGAAAACTTTGCAGCCTCCCATGGAGGAGGAACTGTTGCTAGGGAAACCAGCTGCAGGCTCCCAGCCACCAGCTAGATTCCCCTCCCCAATGGAACTGACAGTGAACTTCTGTTTGATCTGGGGGATTGTTGGAACTCAGAACGCTTCCTGCAAAGTGTGTGTGGGGGGACAGGGGACTGCATTTCTGTCTGTGGCCTCTATTGCTGATGGAGGTAACTAGGATATTTTTAAGGAAATAGGAAACTTAGCTTACAAGTCTAAACAGTCCCAGGTAGTGTTCAGGTACCCACCAGAACAGATTACCTACTTGCGTCAATTAAAACCTGAACCAGAAGGTACATACTTTAACACTGTAATTGGGACCAAGCAGGAGAGAAGTGGGCAAATATTGGCAGAATCTTTCCAAGAGAAGCAGAGGCAAGAAACATGCTTTAGAGAGAATTCTGTTTTCCTTATCCAGATGAAGTTATTTGTTTAGTGTTAGAAGAAGAAACAGTCTTGATTATTCTTTACCAATAAGAACTAATATCATAACAATGACACAGGGAGAAGCAATTCCCACCTTCTTAATATAGATTCAGTCAAACTATTTGAGGGTTTAGGGTACAGACAGATTGTCTTTTGAAGCACTTCTAATCCTACTATAGTATTAAACACTTCAAATTTGACACGCTTCGCCATTATACAGATCCTTCCCAGCAGAAGTGCTACAAAATGGCCCTAAGGAACTGCTGTAGTGGAGTTCTGCAGCTAGCAATACATTGGCTTAAATACTTTATTTTTCCCTCATAGGCTACTCCTTTCTTTCACCCCTGTAAATCTGGGGACAGAAGGAGGATTTAATGGAGGGAAAGAAGCATGTGACTAATGAGAAGAGGAGGTTCAAGTACTTGTTTGTGACTTTCTCAGTGGCAATAGGCAAGGAGATGGATGTGCCTATGTTCCCCACTCCTAGCGCCAACCAGTGGGAAGCAGCCTTGCAAAGAATAATCCCCACCCCCAGATCTCAACATCTGTTATCTGTGGTTTTACTGTATGACTCTGTTATCTCTTGCTCATTTGATTGCACAACCAATAACCCAGGGAAAGCACAGCTGGGAGTCCCCACAGCAAAGGTGATGTTAAGTGTCAAAACAGAGGATCTGTCAGGTACTGTCACTTAACAGAGACATTGGAAATGTGGGACATTCCCAAGAAGGCTAATCATGCCAGTGGTATCTATCTGGAGTGAGGGGGGAAACACTAGTGTTATCACCAGCTTGGAACGCTAAAACTTACCAGAATGTGGGGTGGCTATCTGTGTTGTCTGCTAGCAAGTGGGTTCCAGTTGTGGGGGAAAAAGAGCATTGTCAAAGGCCGTTGTTGGGACTATGCTTGCTGGTAGTGGCAGGAGGATGTCAGCAGAAATTTGGGGGTTGGGAGGCATCAGCAGAATTTACAGGGGTATGTGATTAGAGAATGATGGGACAGTTGGCCATGGATGTTGTTGGATCAGTCTGATGTGAGGTTGAGGCCAAAGCTACTCACTGTGCCATAAGGACTATGAAAACAGATGAAGACACTCCCCAAAGTCCCCCTGACCCTGGCCCATACTTTCTTCCTCCTATGTCTGATTCATTACAGTGGCAAGAGCAGGGACTGGAGGATCTCCTTGTTCTTAGTTGACCGTAAAGTCAGCAATTAAGTGGGGATCTATTGAGTTATCAGAATCTATGACAGCCTATCTAGTAGGTACAAGTCAACCTCCAAGTGCTCAAGACCCAGCTGATGTCATAGGCCTTCAGCACTTTGGTTTTGACACTGAGCCCACCATGTGTACATATGTACACTCACTTTTCAAAGCATTTTAAATGTTATGTCTTTCCATGTCCTTATATTAAAGTAGTAATTCCTCTCTATCTAGAATTGTTAGTTAGCAGAATTTAGCCTTGAAAACAGGTCATATTTTGTTCCTAATTAGCTACTTCCTGAGAACAGTAGGTATAGATAACATTATTCAATAAGCCTGATGTCTCAAAAAAGTGATTAAGACTGCAATTATGCTATACAACAAAAGCATTTTATGAAATACAATCAGTTAAATTTTATCAATAATGAGGCTTCCACCTTCATTAAGTACTTAATGCTATCACAAACACAGGTGTATGTGGTTTCTCCACTCATTTCTCCTTTCAATAACAATATTACATTTCTCATTATATGAGGCAGCAAGGGAAAGGAAGAAATCAGTCACCATCTTTCCATCCAATTAAAATGATGAGAAAGGACACTTCATTTATCTTAATTAATGCTCATCTGAATCAAGATACTGACTTCTGAAGGTAATACCAAGGTTTTCAAATATCCAGGTGAAATAATTTCCATTTTTTGTTTCAAATACTCTGGCCATGCACAATACTCTATCAAAAGGATGACAATTACAGTAATAAAAATTATTGTTATGACAATAACTACATTTCTTTCTTGACATACAGGGCATACAACTCAGCTGATATTAGAAAGAAAATGAGAAAAGGATTATTCAACTAAAGAAAAAGGATCTGGACAGCAGCGTAGCTGGGGAGAGGAAGGGAGGCAGGAAGGCACCAATTCCAGGCACCAGGTTGGAGTGGGCACCAGAGTACTGCTCCCCACCCCTGGAGCAGCCCCACCCCCTCCAGCCATAGAAGCCAAGCTAAAAAAGCCTTGTACCCCAGAGCTGTAAGAGCAATTTCATAGGCATGCAACTAGCCAGTGAAATATACAGAAATTAATGCCAAATAGGGAAACGTGTTCTCTAGCAACACTATTTCCACAATGGCAGAAGCAAAGAATAGGTTACTTTACAGATCACATGATTACCTTACAAGCTGTACACTGAAGAGAGATCGAAGAACATAGCTCAGTGAATCATAGCTAGATACCTATCTCAAGTGTTTCCATACAAAAACAGATACCAAATATACAGCTGTGTCCTTCCCAATCCCCTCTCAAATTGTGTTGGGTCAAGTGCTTAGTCAGAACCAGATAATGCGGTTCCTGCTGTCTCAGCCAAACAGGTTTTAGTCAGGCATGTGAAACTTATAATGATAATAGTGTGGCGCTCTATCCCCCTAGAGTGGCATACAGCTAAATGGTTCTAAGTCTGTTACAGTCTTAAAGCTGCATGGAACTGGTTCTTGAACATAGGCAGTACAGACTCGTGACAAGGTCAATGGGGGAAAAAATATCTGGAGTATTCCTAATTATGCAAACTCAGGCCTTTTCTTTTTATCAATGACTACTATTAACCTCTGAGTTCAAAGTCAACAGCCTGAAATAAAGACGCTAAAACTGAACTGGGTGTTCACAATAATCTATAGCAGGTGACATCAGTGAGAGGGAGCAGACAGATCAGCAATGACACACACCGAAAGAAAGAATCATCTCCCATGAGGAAAATAAGATGCTGTGACAGGTATTGTCTTCCATCAGTTTCCTGTTGTGTGTCTGTCTTGTGAATCACTGGAAGTGAAACCCGGCATAACATCCATTGAAACTAACTATACACAAAGTGGTATTAAGGAAATGGCAAGCAAACTGAAAAAGCAGATTAAAACATTTTAATCTTTTTCTTTTAGTAACTGGAAGTGTTACTTGTAAAAAAAATAGTAGGTATAGCAATTTCAGATTGAGGTGTGGTTCACAAGACCTTTAAAAAGCAAAATAAAGGGAACAGCATCTCTGCTTCATAGTATGTGGAAAGCAGATTAGCTCTCTTAAAGATAATCAGCAAAATAAGGAATGAACAGCTTGAAATCTTTTCTGCTGCTTGGTAACCAGAAAATAGTGCCTTTTTAAGTATGAGCCCTTAATACAATAAATGTTTTCAATTTCTTTGCCTGTCAGATTCCAGATTTTCTATACAGAATCAGAGTAGAAAGCAGTATGAAAAGCAACAGCCCATGCAACAATGCAAACAAATCTAAAGAAAATGGGGAAGGAGGAGTCAACATATACCCCAAAACAATTTTTGAGTGAAAGGACAAA
>NW_017729029.1:76125769-76132720 GCF_001723915.1 Gavialis gangeticus | reverse complement strand
ATGAAAAGCAACAGCCCATGCAACAATGCAAACAAATCTAAAGAAAATGGGGAAGGAGGAGTCAACATATACCCCAAAACAATTTTTGAGTGAAAGGACAAAAGTCAGAAACACAACTTCCAGAAATGTAAACAGTGCACAAAAGGGAAATTGATGTTTTCCATTATAAACTCTCTCATGTACTATAAATGAGAGTACTTAAAATTCAAAGCAGTTTGGACTAAACCCCATCCAATGTACTTGTCAGTTATATTTCTTGGGTATGTAATTTACTTGACAGGCACAGTTTAAATGTTTTTTAAATAAATCGCTATACCAAGAAGAGACGCTGTCTGGTAATACAGCTTTAAGTTTTATTAGGCTTTTAAATGCAACCAATTTGTTAGGGTGAGATCTTTAGATGTGACCCCTAAAACCTGCCTGTGAAAGGTGCCATTTGGATTGACTTTTTCCTCATCGAGCCATCCAGAGATTTTACATTATTCATATGCAAACATTCCTGTAATATATTGTCCTATAGGGTGACTACTGTGTTGATATTCAAGCTAAGGGTTCTATAGCTAAATACCCCACTACAGAAGAATAGATTCTGTGACAAATATCACTGGATAATATTTCATGCCAAACAGTGAAGAAAACAATTATTTTTCCAAATTCAAATCTATCTTCTCTTGGTGTGTCACGTGGTCCTCACTTCTTCCTTGGAATAAATTTATTATACAATCCATATATTTGATGATATTCCTAAATATTGAGTATATGACATACATATTCATCTAGACACAGCTGATATGTGTGAGAGACTACTGTACAGTAGTGATGCCTATGCAAACACTGATATTGTTTGGAGGAGTTGCTTACCTTCTTCAGATATTAAGGAGTAAATTCTGCAAAGATAACCCTGCCTGGACTTTAAAAAACGGTCTGAAGTACACATCCAGCCCAACCTTGGATTTTAAACATAACCTCCTTTTTCACGTTAAAATTTAGAAACACAATATTTTTATCTAAATAACTAATCAAAATTGAGTGAAAGCTAAGAGCTGTCATTTTCCAAGGGCTGCCTTGAGTCTAAAAAGTTTGGTAACCATTGTATTAGACAGATGTTGCAGATATCCCAGTTAAGCTTTGGATACCTCCTGGTACACAAAAGATAACAGTTGAGTTAATGCTAAAAAAGTCCTGTAGCTTTTACCTCTAATTAGATAGGATAATATTTGCAAACCATACCTTCAAAAATATAAGGAATGCAAAGTACCGACCACTTATTCATATTTAATGAATATGTAGTTCATTCTATTGATTTTCATTCCAATATAGTGTGGAAATCTGACGTTCTCCATCTATGTTGGCTATCTATCAGGCCATGGTGCAGGTTTATTGTACTACTGCAAGTTTTTGTGGCATAGGGCAGGGTTTCTTCTGTGAATAAAAATAGGGATGGCCCTGGCTATTGCTCTACTGAGCAGAAGATTTTATGCTGACATTCATTTTTGGAATGACAAATGATCTACTACTTAGAACACTGTGACCACTTTTATTTAAGAGGGTTTAATGTAAACACATGCAGAGGCATGTGTGACCGGTACATGCATTTATAAATAAGTAAATGAAAGAATCAAATGTACACTTTTCAGTGCTCTACATAAATCACCAAGGTTACCTCTTTTTCTGATTAACAACTAAACATAAAGTCTCACTGATAAATGACATTTTGGACACATGCACTTTAACTTATCATATATAGATGGCCATACCTGAAGATCTCTGCGAGCTTTAACAAAATTAAATAAATTTACACAGAGTAACAATGCTGTTATTGACTACCAGAGTAAGAAAAAAGCCTGAACCCCACCCCATCTCCCTGTGACACAAAACCCCCAAATACCCAAGCAAATCCTATAGTCTTGAAACCAGTCAATAAAGTATCAAGGCATTTAGGCATATGCAGATAAACTGAAAATCCCAAAACTAAAACTTCAGGAAAAAAGTTCTCTTTTCTTCTTAGGATACCTCCAAACTAAATGCATGCATTATTCCAAAACAGATTACCAATTCTAAGCAAATCTGGAACATTACATCTTCAAATGAAATGGTTAGTATACCTTCCCCTTTAAAAGATCACCCCTTCCACTGCCCCACCACCCTATAGATCTGTCTGAAATACAGAACATATCTATCTTTTCAATAAACTGGAGTAAGGGTGCAGAGATGGGGGAGCAAGCTGCCCTATGCTACCTGCTCCCCCCATCTCCAACTTTGTCCCAGCACATGCTATTTTCATGTGCTTTTTTTCTGGGGTTTATTTGTGCTACCAGAAAATCCTGCACTGTAAATTAGCAGTGCTGAACACGGTTTAACATGCAATGAGTGCAGTTTGTGACACCGCAAAGCCCACATGCCTGCACATCTGAACACACCCTAAGCATGCAAGCCAGAAAAAAAAGCAGAAGCAAATCCAAATTATGACAGTCTGCCTGAAAATCCAAACTGTGACAGTCTGCCTGCAAACACCACTGTACACAACAGGTGAGGAGACAGCAGCTTGACACAGTGCAAAAGAATATGCTGACAGTTATACTGACCAAACAGAGTAAGGCATACATGGCCAAAGCCTGCAAAAGAAACACACACACAGATGATATACATTTCATCTGCAGCAAATAGACCTTTCAGCAGTTAATTTGCCTTACAATACTATGAGAGAGAGCCAGAGAGAGATTTCTATTGGCTTCCATGAGATTTGGATCAGGCCCACAATAAAACATGCACAGAACTCCTTTATAGGAATAGTAAAAAAAAAAACCTATTGGTTTCTTAAGTCATCTGGTGCCTTCTGTATATAAATTAGGGATGGCTGGATAATAATTACATACCTTTGACTAACCTGTTTCTATCAATCAATGCATACATCATTTGCAGGTACATAATTTTCAGCATTCAGCCAGCTCTACTACAAATATTAATCCTCAGTTTGATCATACATCAGGAAGGCAAGAAAATATTCAAATGATTTTTCATCCATTCTTTAAAACATTTTCTTAAAGGACTTTAGTGTCCATTGAGAAATTAAGTCTTCAAAACATCCCTTGGCGTTCTTTTCCATGTCTCATAATTTACTTTATATACAGTCCTTGAAGGACAGACACATTCAAAGCCTAGTTTTTTAAACAAATAACTACTAACTATGGATCATAATTTTGTCATCAGCCTTCAGGCAGAACCCCCCACTGAAATCAGTTACAGTTCACAATATTTTAAGAAGTGTGTGCTTCTTGGTATTTGTGTATGATGTGTGTGTGTGCACACATATACACACATGCATGTGTGTGGCTGTAAAGAAAAACGAATGCAATCCTAGGGTGCAGAAGGCAGTATATCTTAAGAGAGACTGTAATAATAAGATCCCATTTAGAAAACTGAACGTAGTTTTTGTCAACATAAAACTGGAGCAAGTTCAAAGAAGGACCACTAGAATAATTTAAGTGGGCCTTCTTTCTTCTGAAAGCTGATGAAAGGAGCTGGGCTTGTTCAGCTTAATAAAACAGGAAAGAGAAAGGGAACGTGGTGCGTGTGTGTGTGTGGTATATATAGCATATACACACATTTAAACAAAATGCACACACTGTAATGTATGCATATATATGTTATACACTTACACACAAACATATGTATATAGTATACACACAAAGTACAGTTATATTTCATCCTTTTTTAATGGAAATGTCTCAGTTTTAGATTATTAGCAGAGTATGGAGCTTTCCTTGGCAAAAATTACTAGAGCTGATTAGAGAAGGGTTAAGTGGACTTTCATTTCATGGTATTCGCAAAGTACCTATAATATCAGAGGAATCCAAAGCATTTAAATTAACCAGGCATACAACTCAGCCAATATGGATATCACAGGCATGGGTATCCTTATAAAACTGAAGGTAGACATACTTAAATGATTTGCTGAAACAGGACTAAAGTCCTGCTAAGTTTTTTACAATGACAACACCTAAGTTTAAGATGGTGTGGGTGCCTGTATTTCAAATCATTTTTCCTCTCCAGTAAAAGCAGGTTCCCTCTACAATATTATAACTAGAGACTATTTTACTTTTTGCTCTGGGGTATTAACCTTAGGGATAGATTTCTCAGGGAATTGAATATTTTTGCCTAAAAAGTATGACAAGTTACTGTACTTCCTAAAATTGTGATCCATTAACACTGTGTGATGAAATATTTTTTTATGAATTTGTAGGTATGTTATACGTATTTCCTTTTGCAGGGAAATGTGTTGGTACTTAACAGAACAAGATGGGGCTCTTACAAAGTGCTCCAAACCTCCTGAGGTAAGTTTTAAAAATTCCTGAATAATATGCCTCTGTTTCCTGCTCATCTCTTCCCTTCTCTGCGTTACACAGTTTGTGTTTAATCAAGGAGAGACAGTTAAATACATAGATTAGAAGGGTGCTGTCTTACAGTTCATCAAACCAATCAAGTTGTACTGGAAGAACACGTGCCTATGATTGATAATAAGCAATATTTTAACAAGCAAGGGAATGAATAATTCATTCTTGATGTGGTCCTTGAACTGGAATCCCTTGGTTCTTCTCAAATTCGCTACTTTAGAAGAATTACTCTGAAGAGATTTCACATGACACAATGATTCCTTTGTACTTGTCAGGGAGTCAAGGTGGCCTCTCATCAACAATATGGCTTCAGGTTGATTTTCCTTCTCCTCTTCAGAGTCCATTTCGCTCTCCTGAATACTGATGAGCACAGATCTCTGCTTTGTTCCTTTCCATGACTTTCAGTCTTTCATTTTAAAGGAGTTAAATTTTGAACAAAAACTGGAAATGGATTGTAGCAGGGGTATGTAGTACTGTTAGGGGAAATGCCTATTTACCCTAAAACATTCTGAGCAAGCTAAATTTCCTTATTATTTTGGGGAGTGGTGACTACAGAGCATGGTATGGACAATATCACATTCATCAACCAGCCTCTAGACATTAACATCCATTGCTATGAGAAAGATTCCTTTTTTTTAAATAAAAAGAGCAGAAGGAGGGCACCTAGTGAGCGTATTGTACATACAGAAACTGTACTCTGTTAGGGACTGCATATCCAATTTTAACAGATTGTGGATGTGTGTATTTTAACAGTCTATATATCATCAGATATTTTCCTCCTACAGCTCTCCATGTCTCATTCCATACATGAATAACATCACTATATTAACAGCTTCAATATTTTGTTTTACATCCTTGCCTTGTTCACTATACATTATTCCAACCCTGCACTGAAGTCAGAAATATTAGTTTTCCTCATTGGCCTTTTTATTCACAATCATTAATATTCACAAGACACCTGTCAGGCAAGACATTATCCCCACACTGGCAGGAAGCTGAAGCAGAGAGAAATTAGAGTCAAAAGCATCCACTAATTTTGGGTGCCCAGTTTGAGATTCCTTGGACACACAACCAAACATGTATGTTAGGTTCAAACATAGCTCCCCTTGACTTCAGCTGCAACTTTGAGTATGCTCTGCAGAAGTGCTGGGGACTCGACAGTACCCAGAAAAGAGATATGCACAATTACCGATAGCCTGTAAATAGTGTGATTTCGAGTGACTTGCTCACCACATAGGAAATCTATAGCTATGGGAAAAATAGAATCCAATTCCCCCAAGTAACATTAATCTGTTTTAACAATAAAACTATCCTTTCTCTTCCTACAATCTTTTTCTCATTCACTACAAAACTTTCAACTCTTGCAGAAAAAGGATAAAATTCCTGCAACTAACCTCATTTACTACACAAACTCGATTCAACCCCAGATCAGTTCTGTCCTATGACCTGAAGGAGGGAGGGGAGAGGGAGGGAGGGAGAATGTAATCATGTTTTGGAGACAGTGTCTTTCCTCTGTCTTTGATCTCTGATTTTCCCTCAACTCCACATCCCAATCTTCTGGAGCTAGCAGTTGCATTCCCAGTTACCTTTCTCCCCTCAACTCTCCCACTTACTATTTCAATATTCCTGCCCAAGTTACTTTCCCTTTGGCCTGGCTTTTCTTCCCTGCCCTCTTGATTCTAACACTTTGATTTTTCAGACTGTGGGGGTGCTGCCAAAAGCACAAGAAATACCAGGCTCCAAGATCTCAGTTCCAGGGCCCAGCCCTACCATACCTGAAGAGGCTGGAAGTAACGATAGTATCATAGTGTTTAGGGTCGGAAGGGACATAACCGGATCATCAGGTCTGACCCCCAGTCCCAGGCAGGACCAGGTGCCAGGGTCATATCACCCCAGCCAAATATCTGTCTGGCCTCCTCTTAAAGACCCCCAAGGTGGAAGAGAGTACCACCTCACTTGGGAGCCCATTCCAGAGCCTGGCAGCCCTAACTGTAATGTCTCCTGACATCCAGCCTGAACCTTCTCTCTAACAATCTGTGGCCATTACTCCTAGTAACCCCGGGTGGTGGCCAGGAGAACAGAGCTTCCCCCAGTTCTCACTGGTCCCTCCTGGTGAGTTTGTAAATGGCCACCAGATCCCCTCTCAGCCTTCTCTTGTGGAGGATGAATAGGTTCAGGTCCTTTAGCCTCTCTTCATAGGCCTTGACCTGCTGCTTCTTGACCATGCAAGTGGCCCTCCTCTGGACCCTCTAAATGCTAGCCACATCCCTCTTGAAGTGTGGCGCCCAGAACTGGACACAGTACTCCAACTGTGGCCTAACCAGTGCCACACAGAGGGGAAGGATCACCTCCCTGGACCTGCTTGTGATGGATCTGTAGATGCATGACAAAGTGTGGTTAGCCTTACTTACCATTTCCTCGGATTGGCGGCTCATGTTCATCCTGGAGTCAACAATGAGTCCAAGATCGCTTTCTGCTACCATGTTGACAAGAAGGTTTTTCCCAGCCTATAGGTGTGTTCATAGAATCATAGAATCAATGAGTCGGAAGGGACCTA
>NW_017729029.1:76115378-76124933 GCF_001723915.1 Gavialis gangeticus | reverse complement strand
GTCTCAGTTAAGCCTTCCTCTGATCCCATTTGGAAGGTAAAACTGGTATACTGTTGCTGGCTCCTTCTCCCTAGATGCAGTACCTTGCACTTGTCTGTATTGATTCCATCCTATTCTCATCTGCCCACTTCTGTAACCCATCTAGATCTAGCTGGATTCTGTCCCTCCCCTCCAGCGTGCCCACCTCGCCCCTCAACTTGGTGTTGTCAGTGGATTTGGACAGCGTGCATTCCACACCCACATCCAGATCAGTGATAAAGATGTTGAACAGTGCAGTCGAGGACTTCTGCCTTGCTGCTTGCTTTCACCACCCTGCTCTGGATAGTAAATTCCAGCAGGCGACGGTCACTGTAGCCCAGGTGGTCGAGTACCCGCAGACCTCTCACCAGGTCATTGCCCATGGCCAGGACCAGGTCCAGCAAGGCATTTCCCCTGGTGGGACTATGCACCTCCTGGGTTAGGTGGAGGTCCTGTATCCCGGCTAGGAACCTCCGTGAGCAGTCGGACCTGGCTGACTGTTCCTCCCAGCAGATGTCTGGGTAGTTTAGGTCACTCATGACAACCACATCCCTTGACTTTAAAACCTCTGTGAGCTGACCTGAGAATGCCAGGTCCAGCTCATCCCCCTGGTGAGGCAGTCTGTAGTAGCCATACCAATACAAGTTTCCCTTGCTTTATGCTGTATGTGCATTCCTGGAAAATGGCATATAACTTAAATTTGCATAAAGGGAACCCACTTTACAATATAACAAATAGGGATATGTTCCAAGACCTTGACTGTACTGGCTCCCAGACCCATTTCTACCACTTTTATGAGGCAATTTTGGTACTCACCAACAGCAGAAAATACACATAAGCACATGGTAGTGGTGAATGTTTAGTTGGTGTGAAGAGAGGATGGTGAAGGTTCTTCAGTATCTGACTCCACATCACTTGTAGGAGGTACAGGAAGGGTAACATCCACAGGCGATTCAACAGGCACGAGGCTCTCATCACCCTCTAACACCAGTGGGGTGGGGTTGAGGGTAGCCAAGTGAGACTCAGAAGCCATAATGGAGATGGCAACTACAAAAACACGTGTCACTGACAATGAGCGAGGAGCACAGATCCACATAGGAGACTATATTTTGGTGGATGTCACTCCCACAATGTACTGCACAAAGCAGCTGACTGCGGGCTTCCATCACACCAATTGCATAAGAGTGAACTTACCTCGAATATAATAAATTTTTGGTATACAAAAGATCATCGCATAAGGATAAATTCCCAGATACAGAACCCACATAAAGTGAGGGAAACCTGTACAGGAAACTTAGCTTTCATACCTCTAACCCTGAGCTGAGCACACAAAATCTGGGAATGCCATCTGTGCACTTCAGTCACACAAAGGAGTTAGTTTTTCTCCTGTGTGAACTGTGTTTTTTTTAACATTAAATGGATAATGTCAGATATTCACAGGGATGGCAAAGGCACATCTGATGCAATAGCCACCCCAGCACCAAAGTTCAAGTCCCTGCTCCAAATATATAATTACCAGACTTGCTCAAGGAAAGTCATTAGAATATGGATAGTTACAAACAATAATAATAATCAACATTTTCTTTAGCCTCTTTCTCAAAACTGACTAAACCATTTTTACTCATCTTTTCCAAAATTTTGAAAGGGATATATTTGGTAAATACACTAGGGACAACCAAGTAAAAGAGGGATCTAGGTGCATTGATTAGTATTGCCAGATTGATTGCAAGCTGCCAGGGTGTAGGATGTAGTAAGCAGGATGTATTCAACAGAGAAAATCTATTGATAATAGATGTAGTATATTGCATGCAGTTCTGGTCCACTTAAAACTGGATCAAGTTCAAAAAAAGACCATTAAAATGATTACAGGGACTTACTTTCTTCTGAAAGAAAATGAAAGGCGCTTGGCTTGTTTAACTTAATAAAGTAGGAGACAGAAGGGAATATGGTCTCCCTCTACAAGTACATTGGGAGAGATGGAGATATTAGGCAAGACCTTTTTAGGGTCTTGTTACACACTGCACTTTAAACTTCTCAAATGTTGATCAGGGTTAGTATTAGTTCAAGATTAGAGTAGTTACATATTCAACCTAAAAACCTTCTCTGACTGTCCCTGACCAGCACATCTGTGACCTGGCAATAGAGGGCTGTTGAGCAGGTGCCTAACTGGAAGCTACAGCTGTGAGTTGTTCACATAGGACGGGAGGGTGGGCCAAGTGGACAGCACATCCTGGGATGCTAGAGGACTGAAACTTGGATGGCTTATCTCTGGGGAGTGGCCACTCATTTGTGGAACACAAGTTATGTAAGATGGATCACAGGTAAACCTGCCTTCAAGTGGTGTAACTTCAAGACACCTAAAAGGTACTTAAAACTAATTTACATGTATTAATATGAGGGCAATCTAAGGGCTATGAATTCCCTGAGCTGCCTAAAATTATTGTGTGACAAAGCCCTTAGATTGAGGACCACCATTAGCACAAAATGCAATGGCTACACATTGGTTACAGATAAAATGTAGAAGTTTTGGAATGGTCTTCTAAGCAAACATATCTAAAACATACTGAAATATGATGAAAACTAGTATGTGATTTTCATTCCAATTAATGGGGAAGAAGTGTGCTTCTAGTACAACTGGGATTTAGTATTTTCAGATTACAATCCTATAAATGCATAAGAGATAGAGATGAATGTATACCTTATCATAAAAATAAACTCAGGCAGCAAGGACTCAGATTCATGTTGGGGGTACAAAAATATGCATGCGTATTTTCAGAAACCAGGCATCATTTAGCTGAAGTGATAATCACAAAATTCTGATATGAATCAGAACTATTGCAAGCTTTGAGTAAACTGGGAGTAATTTAACCAAATTATGCCTTTAACCTAAGTGGCCAGAACTGAAACTACTAAAATAAATATCCTTGCTAGATCTCTGCTCCCCACTTACCTCCCCTCCCCTGCCACCCCACTAGCCTACCAAAACTGACATACATTTTTGGAATTTTGGGGGGAGTAAAAGGGCTACACTGACTTGGTATTGCTATTTAAAAGTCATTGTTCCTCCTCACTTACCTCATGCTCCTGGGATTTATTTATGGTTAAACTGATCTGTCCAGAGAGCAGGAATGACATTGAGCTAAAACTCCACTCTTCCTTCTCTACTCTCTATCTGTATGGCATAGGGAACAAGCACACAAGTATAGGCCTGGAGAGAATGGCTGCTTATCAGAATGTAAGGGAGGGTTGTTACTTTCTTCCACAGCCACCTAACCTGAGGCATAACACACCCCTTTATGAAATTATGAATAAGCAGGAATATACAAGTTTCTGTATATTAGGAGACTGTTAAATGGGATTTTTTTCAATATTAATTTTGGTGAATTGGCAATTTGTTTTCTGTGCAGCATTCATGACATCATTAGATTCACTGCAATTATGTTTGGCTTTTGTAAATATTTTCTGAATTTACAGAAATTAAGAAAATTCTGTACTTCATGAATACAGAGCATGAATTCATGCTCTGTAATTCATGAATTACCAGCATTCATGAATCTTGAATTACCATGATTAATTACCCTTAGGTATTCAAATACAGTTAGGTGCCATTATGGGCCTGATATATGACCTATAGAAGGAACTCCCACTGACTTCACTGAATTTGGGAAAGGTCTTTGTATAAATAAGTTTTAAACTTTTCTCTGAAGCTTTCACTAGTAAATTATTGGTGAAAGAGTATACTAGATTTGAGAATTTTATCTGAAGGAGTAAGAAACAATTTTGAAAACTAAAGCATTCATTGTCCTATTATTTTAATCGAATCCTACTTAACCTTATGAATGTATAACCTTCCTAAAAAAGTCACAGAAAGATTAACTTATATTTCCATCTTTACACTATTATCATGTTTCCTAGCCAACAGTAACTATGCATTCTGAGCACTGAATTAGCAGTAAACTAATTTTTCATTTAGGAGACTAACATGTTACTTAGCTAATTTAAAACCATTTAGATAACATTTAGATACCACTAGATTTCCTATTAAAGGCTCATAAAGTTCATTTAATAGGAAAAAGTTACCTGAGAGCTAATGATTTTTTTCCATTAAATGAATGCTATGAGTACTTAGTCTTTAAAATAACCATTATTAACAGAAATATTGCAAAAATTATAATCAGACAGAATTTTTAAAAAAAAACCTAACGGGGCACATCCCCACATGTGGGAACATGCATTTCCCAAGTGACAAATAGTGGCAGCACACATTTGCTCCACTGTCCCCAGGCAGGGGCATACATGCGCTGGCATGCAGCAGAATGCCCCAGGTAGGGCAAGGGAGGCTGGTGCCAGCACTTGGGCTCACCCCAGCAGCCTTACCTGGGGTCCTGGGGGCCTCCTGGTGCTACAGCAGCAGTGATCCAGAAGGGTGGAGCCTGGCCGGCAGCTGGAGTATGGCTCTGGCCGGACAAGCTTGAGTTTGGGGTGGTGCATGGTGCAGCCATGTGTGCCTCCCTGCTTTTTTTTGCTGCAATTTTTTTTTAGATATTGGGAGTTCCCAGTATCTGATTTTGCCTCTCTGATGAAAATATGCAGCACAGGGAGCCCATTCACGTGCACCATGTGTATTTTGCAGCACCTCAAAAGTCTTTGCGGCACCACAAAGCACACATGCACGTTCATCTGAGCCCACCCAGGGAGTCTAATTTGTACAGGCTGCAGTAAGATGCAATTTCCCTATGGTCATTCTTGCTGTTATACTAGACCTCTCAAGGTGTTTGAAGTTATGAGAAGTACCTTTTCTTTTGGCCACATCAGTTTCACACAGAATATTGTGAATACTTTTAATACCTATTTTGTTCAAGGCTCACTCTCACCACTCTACCTCCTCCCCTCGCCCCTCTCTGTCCAAAGCCTTCAGCATATTGTTCTGTGTTGATGCATGATCACCCATGCTTTCTCTAAATCTTCTTTCTTTACTGCATTCCTGAAATATTCACATTCCCCTCTTATGCCTAGAACTTCTGCAAATCCCAATAGGCTGGTAGTTCACCGTTTTTTTTGTCCAAAACCATCCTCAAAAATAACTTCTGCAAAGCACCAATCAGTACCCTACCAACCAAGTCCATAGACATAGGGTAAGAGGGTAGAATATCCTTCATGGCTGAATCATGCTTTGGGTCACTCAGACAAATCTCCCAGAATTTTGTCTCTGGCAACAGAATTCATCCCACTAGTGAGCAAAAGCACTACTGTTTTTTTTGTTGCTTAAGTCCTACAATATTATTATATTGCCCGCTCTACTAGACACTGCAAAAACACAATACAACAGTTTTAATGGTTAGTTAGAAAAGTAAGTTCACCCATTATGTATTAACACTTCTCCCCATCCCCCCACTATAATTTAATATGATTTATAATTTCTAAACTTAGTTTTCTTTAGTTAAAATTACCACCTTAAATTTTATGACTATTTTCCTGTTCTTGTGCTGATTCAGCCCTCAAACTTATATAAACTTTCTCCTTAAAATATTTACTAAATGATGTGTTCCTTATGTTGTTATATGTGATTATATATTTTTCAGATGAGATTCAAAATGAGAGCTATAGAAGACTCTTCCAAAGAACAGGAATGGAAGCAGAAGCTGTTAAGGGAGAACTTGAGTGAAAGAACTGAGAAAAATCCAGTGACAGCTGAATGTAGCTGTTGGGTAGGAAAATATAGAAAGGCATGAAGTAAGCTCAAAAAAGTCCATGCAGGACTTTTGGAACACAGAGAAAGGAGTATTGTAACTGAATCTTGAAATAAATGCAGAGCCCATGCATCTTCTGTGTGGATGAGAAGTAGGAGGCAGGACACAGAGGAATGAAAAGTTTTCTAGGAAGAGTAATTAAGTCAGGGAGAGGAGATGGAGGCAAAGACAAAAGACTGCAGAGGGATGTAGGTGAGACAGTAGCAAACAGTTACTGACAAAAGCGGAAAGGAATGGAAAGAACCCTGAAAGAAGAATCAAAAAAACCCCTAGATATACATTCTTGACTTATGAACAGTAAGCTGAATTCATGGCAGAAAAGTCTGTATCTTTTTTGTAATAAAGGGTCGAGAATGCAGGGTTTGGATTTTTTTTAACATTACTAAAAATAAAACCAATGAAGTTGTTGGAGATTAAATAAACAGTATTCACTGCTTACCAAAATATTATTTAATAGAGTCAACTGCATAATAAAATCAAACCCCAAAAGTCAAATGCTTTGTACTATGGGCATTTCCCAATGTCCCAATACTTAATAGCACCCTGCTTTATAGAATTAGTGCTCACTGGAATCAAAATCTTAAAACCATAATCCATGAATATGAGCTTTCCCCACACTGGCTATTAGAATTAATGAGTAAAATACAACAAAGTTCTGCAATTGCAGAGTTTCTTTATAGAACTCTGCATGGTCTTTTTACCTTGCTCATTTTACTTTGCTGCTCCTCGTTAGAATAGTGGGTTGACTCAAAAGTGCTCTGCCTGATTCAATTCCAAATAACCAGCAGTCACTGTAGTTATAGAGATAAAATAGCATATTGAGGGGGATAATTATACCTGGCAACCTAGTCAGATTAAATGCTCAGCTGTGTAGACCCAGGCACAAGGCAGGAACTGAATTTGAACTCTAAGGCTGTGTCCAGGTGAGCGTAGATGTTTGTTTCTCCAGGGACAAGAAGCAGCAGTACACCTTGTGCTACTGCTAGTTGACCCCAGAGAACACCTGTGCCATGTGCCCTCTGGCACACAGCAGGTTACCCTGGGTGGGTTAGGGGAGGCTGGGGCCAGCAACTGTGTTGGCCCCAGCACCCTTACTTGGAGTCCTGGGGACCTCATGCACTTGCAGCCACACCAATCCTGTTGCTTGGAGCCTGGCCAGCAGCTGGAGCGTGGCTCCAGCAAGCCAGGCTCTGGTTTTGGGCGGCTGTCCCTGCATGTGCTGCCCTGCATTTTTTGCGGGGAGAGTTTTTGTAACTGCAGGGGCCCCCCCTGCAGTTACCTTTCAGTGTCGGGAACACATGAATATGTGGTGTTGCGCTCATCTGGACACAACCTAACAGCACATCCCTTCATGCAGGGGCACGTAGTTGCCACAGCAATAGCAGTGGCACAAATTTGTGCCACTCCCTTTTGCCACTGTGCATGCCCTTGTATGTGGGGTTTGTGCAGGACAAATTGTCCTGGATGGAGTAGGAAAAGCTTGGGCCAGCACCTGTGCTCACCCCAGCAGCCTTACCTGGGGACCCAGGGGCCTCCCAGGGCAGCAGTGGCAGCACTTGGAGCCTGGCTGGCAGCCTGGCCAGGCTCCTTTTCTGGTGGCGCATGCTGCTGCTGCACATGCTATACCACTTTTTTCAGTGGCAGTTTTTTTGACACTGTGATCTCCCAGTGTCAAAAAAACAGGTACATATGCATCCCATGCAGTTTGCAGTGCTTCATACTGCTTTCAGGCACCACAAGCTGCATGTGTACTCTGATGGGTACTTACATGTATTACAGTTCATAGATTTCATAGATTTCATAGACATTAGGGCTGGAAGGGACCTCAGAAAATCATCGAGTGCAGCACCGTGCCCCAGGGCCAGGAAGTCAGCAGGGGTCATAGGATCCCAGCAACATAAACATCCCCATTTCTCTTAAAGGCATTCAAAGTAGATGTTTGAACCACAGTGGCAGTCTATTCCAGACCTTGGGGGCTTGGACAGTAAAGAAGTTCTTCCTTATGTCCAGCCTGAAACTGTCTTGGAGTTTATGACCATTCGACCTTGTCATCCTTTGGGGCATGCTGGTGAACAATCATTCCCCCAGATCCTCATGAACACCCCTGATAAACTTATAGGTGGCCATCAGATCACCTCTGAGCCTGCGCTTTTTGAGACTGAAGAGTCCCATGGCTCTCAGCCTTTCATCATAAGGTTTGTTTCCTGACCTCTGATCATGCTAGACTTGGTACTGGCCACAGGGGATGACTTGGTGAGGGATATGCAGATACAAGGTAACCTAGGGGATAGTGACCACCTATTGATAGAGTTCACTACCTCACAAAAGGTGGGGAAGATAACTAGTACGGCAAAAGTTCTGGACTTCAGGAAGGCCAACTTTGGTAAACTCAGGAAATTAGTTAGGGAGGGACTGACTTGTAATAGCCTCGCAAAGATGGGAGTCCAGGAAGGGTGGGCATTTCTCAAGGAACTAATCTTGCAGGCACAAAAAAAAGACTATCACAGTCCACATAAACGGGGGCAAAAAAGCAAAGAAACCATCTTGGCTGAGCAGAGAAATCCAGGGGAGCCTGGTGAGGAAAAAAGAGGCCTATAGGCTGTGGAAGCAGGGGACAGTCACCAAGGAGGAGTTCATCTGTTTGGCTTGAGCCTGCAGGGAAGCAGTGAGGAGAGCCAAAGTGGAGATGGAGCTTAGGCTGGTGACAAAAGTCAAGGATAACAAAAAGTCATTTTTTAAGTACATAGGCAGCAAAAATAAAGTGCAGGATAACTTAGGACCACTTCAGGATGAACAAGGACAACTGGTAACAGATAGGATGGCTAAAGCAGAGATTCTAAATGAATTCTTTGCATCTGTGTTCCTGGACATGGATATGAATACACATCCCATTAGGACTTTAGACAAGCCCAGGATAGACACCAACCCACCAGCGGTTCATGCAGACCTAGTAAAGGGGCATCTGGAGGCACTGAATGTATTTAAGTCAACAGGCCCTGATGATCTTCACCCTTAGGGAATTAGAATGGTCCCTCCCAGACTATAGGAGTGCTGATGACTCTTCCTCCCCAGGTGCAACACATGACACTTACCCTTATTAAACTGCATCCTGTTCTGTTCCGCCCACCTCCCCAGCCTGTCCAAAACCACTTGGATTTTCTTTCTGCCCTCTAGTGTGTTTACCTCCCCCCATAGTTTTGTGTCATCACACTTAGGAAATTAGTTGGAGTCATAGCGGACCCACTGGCACAAATATTCAAGCACTTATGGCACTCAGAACAGGTCCCAGAGGATTGGAAAAGGGCCAATGTGGTCCCTATTTTCAAGAAGGGGAGGAAGGAGGAACCAGGTAACTATAGGCCAGTTAGCCTCACCTCTATTCTTGACAAGACCTTTAAGAAAATAGTTAAAGATCACATTTGCTGGGGACCAGCAGGTAAAATAATGCTAAGGGTTAATCAGTATGGGTTCCTAGCAGGCAAATCCTGCCTGACCAATGTAGTTTCATTTTACAACCGGGTCACTAAATGCTTGGATGAGGGAACAGAGGTAGATGTTGTTTACCTAGACTTTAAAAAGGCCTTTGACACAGTGTCACACCCAATTCTTATAAATACACCAGAAAACTGCAATGTAGATTATTACACAGTCCGGTGGGTGGAAAATTGGCTTATGGGACACACCCAAAGAGTAGTGGTAGACGGGTCGGTTTCTACCTGGAGAAATGTAGGCAGCGGAGTGCCCCAGGGCTCTGTCCTGGGACTGGTACTATTCAATATTTTCATTA
>NW_017729029.1:76107868-76110378 GCF_001723915.1 Gavialis gangeticus | reverse complement strand
GGACATGGATATGAATACACATCCCATTAGGACTTTAGACAAGCCCAGGATAGACACCAACCCACCAGCGGTTCATGCAGACCTAGTAAAGGGGCATCTGGAGGCACTGAATGTATTTAAGTCAACAGGCCCTGATGATCTTCACCCTTAGGGAATTAGAATGGTCCCTCCCAGACTATAGGAGTGCTGATGACTCTTCCTCCCCAGGTGCAACACATGACACTTACCCTTATTAAACTGCATCCTGTTCTGTTCCGCCCACCTCCCCAGCCTGTCCAAAACCACTTGGATTTTCTTTCTGCCCTCTAGTGTGTTTACCTCCCCCCATAGTTTTGTGTCATCACACTTAGGAAATTAGTTGGAGTCATAGCGGACCCACTGGCACAAATATTCAAGCACTTATGGCACTCAGAACAGGTCCCAGAGGATTGGAAAAGGGCCAATGTGGTCCCTATTTTCAAGAAGGGGAGGAAGGAGGAACCAGGTAACTATAGGCCAGTTAGCCTCACCTCTATTCTTGACAAGACCTTTAAGAAAATAGTTAAAGATCACATTTGCTGGGGACCAGCAGGTAAAATAATGCTAAGGGTTAATCAGTATGGGTTCCTAGCAGGCAAATCCTGCCTGACCAATGTAGTTTCATTTTACAACCGGGTCACTAAATGCTTGGATGAGGGAACAGAGGTAGATGTTGTTTACCTAGACTTTAAAAAGGCCTTTGACACAGTGTCACACCCAATTCTTATAAATACACCAGAAAACTGCAATGTAGATTATTACACAGTCCGGTGGGTGGAAAATTGGCTTATGGGACACACCCAAAGAGTAGTGGTAGACGGGTCGGTTTCTACCTGGAGAAATGTAGGCAGCGGAGTGCCCCAGGGCTCTGTCCTGGGACTGGTACTATTCAATATTTTCATTAGTGACTTGAATGAGGAAGTAGAAAGCACCCAGGCCAAGTTTGCTGATGACACAAAACTATGCGGAGAGATAAACACACTAGAGGGCAGGGAGCGAATCCAAGTGGTTTTGGACAGGCTGGGGAGGTGGGTGGAACAGAATAGGATGCAGTTTAACAAGGGTAAGTGTCATGTGTTGCACCTGGGGAGGAAGAATCATCAGCACTCCTATAGTCTGGGAGGGACCAATCTAAGCAGCACAACTGCCCGGGGACAACAGGGCAGACCCTACAGTGAGAGACTGCAGGACCTGAACCTTTTCAGCCTCCACAAGAGAAGGCTGAGGGGGGACCTGGTGACCGTCTATAGACTCACTAGGGGGGACCAGAAGGGTTTGGGGGAGACGCTGTTTCCCCTAGCGCCCGCTGGCATAACAAGGAGCAATGGGCACAAGTTGATGGAGAGGAGGTATAGATTGGACATCCGCAAAAACTACTTCACAGTTAGGGCGGCTAGGAGCTGGAACCAACTTCCAAGGGAAGTGGTGCTGGCCCCTACCCTGGGGGTCTTTAAGAAGAGGCTGGATGCCTACCTGGCTGGACTCATTTGAGTCCCGTTTCTCTTTTTGGGGTTTTTTGTTGTTCTCCCGCCCTGGCGGGGGGTCGGGCTAGAAGATCTACTAGGTCCCTTCTGACCCTTAATCTATGAATCTATGAATCTATGAACTGCGGAAAGGGACCTCAGAGTCATAATCAACTCCAAAATGAACAAGAGTCACCAATGTGATGAGGTAATAAGTAAAGCTAACCGCACTCTTTCTTGCATATGTAGGTGCATCACCAACAGGTCTAGGGAGGTGATACTTCCCCTCTATGTGGTATTTGCCAAGCCGCAGCTGGAGTACTGTGTCCAGTTTTGGTTGCCGCACTTCAGGAGGGATGTAGATAACCTGGAAAAGTTCAGAAGAGGGCCACCAATATGGTTAAAGGCCTACAGAAAAAACCCTATGTGGACTGATTGGGAGACCTGAACCTCTTTAGCCTCCACAAGAGGAGGCTGAGAGGTGATCTTGTTGCCACCTACAAACTCATCAGGGGGGGTCAGCAGGAAGTGGGGGATACAATGTTTACCAGGGCGACAGTCAGGGTAACTAGAAACAATGGACACAAGTTAAAAGAGAGCAAATTCAAGCTGGAAATCAGGAAAAAGTTATTTACAGTGAGTGTCACCAAAATACAAAATAGGCTTCCAAGGAAGGTGGTGTTGTCCCCTTTCTTGGAAATATTCAAAAGGAGATTGGAAAGACACCTGGCTGGGGTCATCTGACCCCAGCGCTCTCTCCTGCCCAGAGCAGGGGGTCGTACTCGATTGTCTAATAGGTCTCTTCTGACTACAAACTATGAAACTATGCATGTGGCTCTCCTCTGGACTCTCTCAAGCTTCTCCACATACTTTTTGAATTGTGGAGCCCAAAACTGGATACAATACTCCAGCTGTGGCCTCACCAAGGCCGAGTACAATGGGAGAATGACATCCTGGGATTTGCTTGACAAGCATCTATGGATGCAAGGCAGCATTTTGCTCACTTTACTAGCTGCAGCATCACATTGG
>NW_017729029.1:76100359-76102868 GCF_001723915.1 Gavialis gangeticus | reverse complement strand
TGGTCAATCATGACCCCCAAGTCCCTTTTATCCATAGTGCTAGTCAGTGTTAGATTGACCTAACCAGGTTTATGTCAATATAAATGACTAATTCTTTAGGCATTCAGAGGGCTTAAATCATCCCCAAGTGACATACCTGTTCTAAGTTAGTTCACCCAAGCAGGTGAACTAACTTAGAATAAGATCAGGTTAATCTGATATCAAGAATGCCTGTACGTGTTTGCAGTACAGCCATGGGGCTGAGAAAGCCCAGATACTCATCCCAGCTCTGTGGTTTTGCTATTCGCTCCCCTTCCAACTCTGGCTAAGCTATTTATTAAACAGTGGCAGCTCTTTGCTTAGAACATTTTCTTGTTTCCCTTATCCCCCCGTATGTTAGTTCAGCTGTACTGCTCATTCAAGTATCCCTGTCTTACCCATATCAACCCCCAGTGGTAGTAGAAAAATCAACGGAGTTTGTACTTTTCATACTGTGTACCTGAGAGAGCAGCATGTTTTAATCCTAAAATAAAGTTATATCTAAAGAAAATCTTGCAATCTATTCTCTCTTAAACGTTCAGACACTATACCTAAAAGATTCTTCTCCCCAATATACAAATGCCTTACTATCCCACTTCACTCTATACCCTTAAATTATTCTTTAACCTGGAGTACTGATAAACACAGATAGCAGTTAAAACTTGCCATTATTCCATTTTGCAATGTGCAATCTTACACCAGCAACTAAATAAAAAGGGGCAAGAATAAAAGACCAACTGGCACTTTTGACTGGTCCTCTGATAACAGAAGATATAGTTGCCAGATGGATGATAGAATATCTGATTTTTTTTTTTTTTACCAAGCCTGAAATGTAAGTGCTAACAACAAATGTGTTTCAGCACAAAACCTTGCAATGTTTTAATGTGTAGTGAATTTCATGGGCTAAGCAATCATTTCTTTTTTAAAGATGAAATTTTGAGGGTAATAAAACTGAGGCTGTGGAAATGGTAGTAAAAAACGAAGGATTAATAGTAGAGCTGCAAATACTGAAGGGAAATGTATTCATTGAAATATGATATTCCAAGAAAGAAATTTGAGACTTCACTTAGTGTACGAATAGCAGATTTCTTAGTGAGTAGGGAATTGACAGCATAAGGAGCAGCAGACATATGATGAAAGAAAACCATAAATGAGCCTGATTTTTCCATCTAGTGTAATCAGTCACTTAGACCAAATTAGAATGATAGTATTTTGCATTCACTTTTCATAAGATTGCAGAAGACCAGGTATAGGGCACTCAATAATCAAACCCAAAAAAACTCTTAAATGCAGCATTCCCTTCTGATGAGAATTAACCATTACATGTTTTCAATTAGTCTAAAAATAAGAGATGAGACTCATCCACTTATGAGTCCTGAAGGGAAAATACGGAACTTGGCTGGTTCTGCATATTAGAGCACTGCTTGTCCAAGCAAGGTGAATTTCAGTATTATTATGCATTTCAGAAATCAATTGGAGTTCTGTCTGAAAGTGGCTTGCAAAATTGGATCCAGGATTTATATTTATGTAATTTCTCAACATTACTTTTTGCACATACTGGATAATAATAATAAAAAGAAAGAAAGAAAACACCTATTGCGATGCCTTAAACATGTTATAGGCATTCTTCTATTATAGTATAGCTTACTGAGCCAAAACTTCCCCCTCCCCCAGTCACCTTTCAAAATTCCCAAGGTAGCTGATATTGTGCAAAAGGTCACATGACAATTATCCTTTTCCATGTTAGGAACTACAGAGATAGCCATCAAGGCTAAGTACAGACAGTCAAAAAGCCCAAGGCTGAATTGAGTCTATCTTTGCAGCTTAGTCTAAGGTGCGTAGATGGAACCAATAAGCAAGTGAACAGACATACACTTTTGATTCTGGAAATGCAGCCACATGCCTGCAGTGGCTCAGACTAGGAGCCAGGGGATGCTAGAGAATGCCTCCCTGCTCAGCAGGAGCAGATAGTTTGGGCCAAGGTTAGCCTGCCCATCTGTGTGAGAGGGTATACAGGGGAGGGGCAAAGCATTCAGGAATGCTGGGGGACTGTGAGTGAACTTGAATCTGGAGGGGATCTGGGACAGATGTTCAACAAACCATTTTAACCCAAATCAGTTCAATCTGATACTATATCCACCCAGGTTTACCTTAAACTGGTTTTGGCCATTTTGAAAGTGGTTTATGTGCACTGAACTTCCGTTGCGTTACAGATTTGAACTGGTTTTGTAGCAAAACCCTCCAGTTTTTCTTTTTTAATATATAGATGATAGATATGCATTTCCTTCCCCAATTATTTCTGGCTTTTCTTTCTCTCCCTCTCTATTCCCTATAGACAAGCACAAGCAAGCTCAGACTTAGGATAAGCTTTAACATTTTTATTTTGGTAGCAAGTTTTTGATTTTGGATATCCACTGTTTTATATTGTATTATTATTAGGTTTGTATTGATTTTTACTGTTGTATATTGTATTATTATCTTTTTTGTATTG
>NW_017729029.1:76094911-76095359 GCF_001723915.1 Gavialis gangeticus | reverse complement strand
ATGTCAAGTTTCCATTTTATATGTCAAGCCTCTATCTTGTGTCTTCTTCCTGGGCATCCCATGTTGCAACTGCATGAGTCACGTACCCCTCCCATGTAAAATGGTTCCCGGATGAATGAGAATGATTGAGAATGACTGAAATACAATGGTAGCAGGCCTCTACTGAATTGCCTGTAATGACTGGGCCATCACCTCGCATTGATTCATCCAGGAACCATGGAACTCACCCAGGAAGAGAGACAAAAACCCAGCATTTGAAAGACAAAAGACCCTACAGAACCAGCAACTCTACCATTGTACCCCCTTATTACAGACATCCGAAACTGCACATCCCTGCATGGACCACACATGCTCAGTACGCCAGGCTTGCCTGGGCATGCCTCCTGTCACTAGGGTCACACAAGGTCTGCCCCTATAAAAAGGGGCAGTGAAGACAGACCCAGTGGGA
>NW_017729029.1:76090183-76094488 GCF_001723915.1 Gavialis gangeticus | reverse complement strand
CCCAATATCTCAGCTGTCTGCCTCAGCTTCCAGCCCCAGTCTACTTTAAGTAAACCCAAGCCTCAGGTCCTCAGCCAGCTTCTCTGTAGTTCATCAGTTCTAATCCCAGTTTGGGCAACTTTCACTCCCTACACTGTAACTCTCTCTCTCTCACCTGAACCTTCCCCCAGGTACCCCAAGCACACACATACACACTATACCATCCAAGTTAGGAACTTACCTGTATGTGTAGGTGGGTTGTGTGTGTGTGAACTGGTGAGTGTGTGTGTGTGTGTGTATATATATATATATGTCATTGTGTGATATACAAATTAGTGATCTGTGTCTAACTTTTGGGGTGTATAGTATACGTGCTTGAATTGGTGATAGGTATGCATGTGCCTCAGCTGGTTTGGATGTGTATGTGCCTGAGCTGGTAGTGTGTGTGTGTGTGTGTATGCACCTAATTGATTTGTGTGTTTATATATGTGCAATGTGTTACACCCTCCTTTTTAACAGCGCAATATTGAGATCCTGAGAGTTGGCCTGACCCCTCAGGGCAACAGTTTCTGATCACTTATACTGGTTTGTGTCATTTCTGTCCCTAGCTCAAAAAATCAAAGTTTTGAGATAGACATTAAAACTAGAATTGGCCACATGGGGTACAGACAAGATCTTCACAGAAGTCTTTAATATTAGCATATTTCCTTCCACATTCAAGGATGACAGATAAAAAACATTGTTCATGTTCACACCTTTACAAACCAGGATGTACACAACAGCAACAATAGGGTTACTCTGAATTTATATCAGTGTAACTAATATCAAACTGAAGTCTATTAAAATCTATTTATTATATGCACACATTTTTCATAAGATGTAAACTGAAGCCTTCTGCCAACAAAAGTAAACTATCTCCCATTGTCCACATTCCAAAACCTTTTCCAAGCATACATTCCATTAAAGTCTGTCCATACGCATCACATATATTTCAGATATTTTAACTTAGCTAATGATATGACAAATTTCAGTCATACTGGTACAGAGAGACTTTTAAAAAAAATAAGAAACACCCTACTATGCACATCTAAATGAGTGACTTGGATGGATGATTTTCTTTGTGAATTTAATTTACTGCTTTAGAACAGAGTGTGGCCACCGGGCTTTGAATATCCATTCTTGTGCGACCTTCACCCTGGTGGTAAACGTAGGGAGTCCTACGGGCTCGTATCATTGACCAAGCAGGTGTCTCCTCCTCAAGTCACCTCCCCCATTCTTGCCTACCACAACTCGTTGTTCTTCAGTAGACAGGATTGGTCTTCGGGTTTGCTCGGTGGCCCATGGTTCACCCGGCTGTCATTCATGGGGCTCTGCCACCCCTACACCCCGGCCTCATGCCCCCTTGTGTGAGCTGTCCCTCCATCGGCCTCGTCCCCTGTTGTGGAGTCGTGTCTCACGGCTTGACATCTGTGTTCTCGTCACCTATGATCAGGTTCGCCCATGCTGGCCTGCCCCCTCTGCCTTCCCTGCCTCCACCCCTTCTTTGGGCAAACACAAAAAAAACTTCTGAGGCTCTCCCTTGGCCCCGTTCCTTGGGGATACTCCCAGTACCTTCTACTCTCCCCCTTCGCATGGGGCAACCAAACCGAAACACGTCAACAAAACACTAATGTGATGAGCCACCTCCTGATGCGGCTACACGCTGTTCCCTTACTATGCTTCCCCTTGCTCTAGCTTGGGGGACGCTCATCTCACTGCCCGTCACCTCCGGGATTCACTCCCGTTCTCCTGTCGACCCGACCAGGACCGGCAGCGATACCTGCCCCGATTGTTACCCCCTCGGGGCTCTCCCGTTGTCTTTTCCCTCTGGCGCGGCTCCCTTCTCACCCTGGTCATCCCAATACTCCCACCTGGGGTCCACTCGAACGTTGGCTGCAGCTCTGACGCCGTCTCCGAGTCTGGAGTGCCTGTTGCTCACTCGCCTTTCCATCCGTGCTCCTGAAGGGGCATTCTGCCCCACACTGTTTGTGTCTGCCCCCAGCTCATCAGGCTCTGTGGGTCCCATGGGGAAGATCCTCTTCCCTCCCAGAGGCAGCTGCAGCTCCCCTTTCTCACTGCTCTCTCCTCCCCTCTCCGCGGCATCAGCCACCATTTTTATCTCCACCGGCTGGCGTTTGGGGCTGACATCACCGGCCAGCCTTAATTGGATAAAGAGGCAGCTGACGAGCCACATGGGCTCTTCTTTCTGCCCCTACTGTGCTGCATCTCCTGTTGCTGGTGAGTACTCCTTGTTACTTCTTCCCTCTCTTTCCCCGGGACACAGAGAATGTCCTAAAGCATGTGGCTGTAGGAATTAAGAAAAGGATGGAATTAAAAAGAATCACTAAAGTTACCTATTGCTATACTATACTATGTCATACTTCTTTTTATTTTTAGTTTCAATTAATATGGGTATTAAAATCTCAGCTGCAACATAGTGAGTGGTCAGTTTTATTGATAGAAAAAATGGACTCTGTAAAGTACAAATTGTATTTTGTTTAGAACACAGTGGTGTCAGTGGTGTCAGTTCTTGGAAAAAAATTCAGGTCATTACAAAATTACTTAGAAATCAGAGATACTGGTGTGTCTACATGTTCATTAACACGCAGTAGTTACTGCGCATTTAGTTTAGAACTTGCTTAATGAAGTACTAATTGGATGCAGTGTAACTTATGTTACTGCACATTAGTGCTGATGCACAGTATTTTGGTGACACTTACTGTGCAGTAGCCTAATAACACTGTGGAGCAGTGTATTAACATGGTTTTTACCTGGCACACTACTGTGCAGTGTTATTAGGCTACTGTGCAGTAAGCATCTCATGTACACATGCCCACTGAATCCTATAGATAATTATAGTGCAAACACTTACAAAAGTTACCAGGTTAAATTGTGAAGTGAACTCACCTACCTTGATTCTGGTATCACAATCCTAAGGAGCTTCATGAAGAGAGAATCACATTGATCTTTGAATCAAATTCTACATTGTGGTTGAAAGAAGAATAACATAGACTGACAGCGTGATACAATTTCCCCTTGACTCAACAGAAATGTGAAAGCACATTTGGAAGATTCTTTGTGGGTTTTCCTGCTATGATACATTTGTTTTTCCTGTTATTATCTGGATGAATAGATTTCTATTACAATCTTATTGGTCTCAGTTTTACATTCTGATACATGGGTTAAATTTTCACTGAAAATAGTAGATCCAAGTCTGAACTCTATTCCATTCAATGACATTAATATCAAATACAAAAATGATAAAAAGAAGCACTTCTTTGAACATCTATAATTAACCCATGGATCTCATTTCTACTAGATAGGATTGAGGCCAAGATCTCAGTAGGTTTCACATAGGAATTAGACATACAAATAATGAGAACTTTTACAGTTGTGTTTATTAGAAAAGAATGCTGTTAAAGAAATATAAAGCCATGTTATTTAGGGAATATGTGATAACTAAATGATGGATATAAAGAATAAACTACTTGAATAAATGATTTCCTTCTATTCACTTTCCTCTGGAGCTGTTGCTAATTAACTAGTTAGACCTAATTAATCCTACATTCATCACTAGTATAACCCTACTAACTGTAATGAAAGTACTCTGAGTTTACACCTATATTAAGGCAAATTGGTATCAGGTCCAGCAAATATTGCAGTGTGTGTAAGGGCTGAACTCCACATCACAAGTTAGAGTGACTTTCTTTTCCTGTTTTTTTTTTCTAAGATTAATACGATTTTTTGAGATCCATTAAAATTCCCACTTAAACCAATGAGAAGACTCCTATTGACTTCAGTGGGAGATGAATTGAACCTCTGCTTAACAGCAACATGTGTTTAAGTGCTTAAGATTCATAGAGAACAAATAATGGAAGCAATATGAATCAAGATCAATAATATTTTCCAAAGCCCATGTTATAAGTTAGCATCATGACTAAGAGGGTCTTGAACTGTGAGGTTAATAAAAGGATCCTAAAGATAGGAATGGTATTCTCTGGATTATGGCCTAGGTCCAACTTTACCACTAATACAGAAAAAGCAGTATGAGTTCAAGCAGAGCTGTCCAAGTCCCATGCAGCTGTGGGTGCTGCACATACCCCCAATGCATTGAATCATGGAAGCACTGGCTCACAGTTCCCCAGCACTGTGGGCTGTATTGCACCATGCTACACTACCCCACCCCAGGGGGCAGGAAGCAGAAGCTGAAAAGGGGAGGGGAAGCCTAACAACCAGAGCAGAGGTGGAAAGGGAGCATCACCTGGGGGGGGGGGGTCACAAATTAAA
>NW_017729029.1:76088286-76089972 GCF_001723915.1 Gavialis gangeticus | reverse complement strand
GGGGGGGGGGGGTCACAAATTAAACCCTTGCAGGCTGCATGCAGCCTACAGCCTACCAACTCCATAGTTCTGTATTAATGTATGCTTAATGTTAAACATTTCTTCTTTCTTTCTCCCCTGCCCTCCTTTTTTGCTTATGAAATTTACAACTTTAATTTCAAATGAAAAACAAATACAAAGTCAGTCAGAGTATTTTTGATTAAATGTGTTTTCATCAAAATGTATTGTTTCAAAGTTAAAATACCTTGCAAGGATCTATCAATTTGGACATTTTTTTTATTGGCTGGGAAAGTTGCTGAAGTCCAGGCTAAGTCTCAGAACATTTCCAGAAAAAGACAGAAATCCAACTTGAAAACCTGACCTTTCAATTGAAAAATGGTTGTTCTAACACAATTCTGTTTTATATACTTATATTAAAATTTTGTTTTCAACTTTTCAATCTAATGCAGAATGAAAATACATTTCAAAACTTTAAGAGATGTTGCACAACAGAGTTGTTGTCCAGTTGTACAAAAAACAACAAAAATGCTTAAGAAAGGGCTTTGTTTTCTGTCCTCACCTTTTAGTCCCACAAAAATTATGCATGTGGTGCTGAGAGAAAACTATTATGATAATGCACTAGTTTCTCCTCTGGAGATTTTGAAAGAAAATTGCGCTCACCAATTTTCTCTCTTTGTTTAAATTCACAAACCAATGGACAAAATCTTTGAGAAACATTACCAAAATAACTTAATTATTCCTGACATTTCTTTTAAAATATTTGAGAAGCTATGATCAGAATATATGGACAATTTTAACTAATGGAAGAGAAAAATTTAATAAAAATAAGGTTTTTCTTCCTTGAAATGTGCTGTAAATAAGTAGCAGCATTCCACAGCTGAGGGAGAAAGAATTGAACATGAATTATTTATTCAGTCTGGAACAGATTTAGATTCTTTCAGACATTCTGAAAGTTTTGCAGTCAAGATGCAATCTTTCAATAATTCAGATGTCATCAGAGAGGAATGAGAAGTCTTATTGGGAAAACATCAAAGTAAACCAATTTGCAGTGCTGGAAATATATAATACAAGGACAAAACAGAGTTATTGTTTAATAGCATTTGCATTAAACACACTATAATATTAAGTTGACTATAAGCTGAAAAGCAACAGGGTCTTAAAAATATTTTCCTACCAAGCATAAAGATGTATTTGTTTCATGTAGTCATTTAAGTTTTCATGCTACCTAGAGATAATGTTTTGCACCTAAGACTTAAAACTGTAAAGAGAAAATATATATGAATGCTATGATAAGCTGAGTTCATATAGTTTGGTTTCCAGGGAGTTCCACTAAAATTATGCAAAGCACAATTTAATGTTGATAGGAGGATCAGTATTTTCCCCCTTCCAGAACCTGAATATGGCTTAAAAGAAACCTTGTGAAGTAAAGTTTTTGAGGTTTCTGTAGGTATATAGAGTTCAAGATCTTAAGGGGATGAAGGAAGGAGAAGAGAAGAATAAAGATACTGGACTTCAGAAAAGCAGACTTTAACAAACTCAGGGAACTGATGGACAAGATCCCCTGGGAGGCAAGTCTAAGAGGGAAAAAAGAGTCCACAAGAGCTTGTTGTCTTTTCAGGAGGCCTTCTTAAAGGCACAAGAGGAAGCTATACTGCTGCAATGGAAAAATAGGAAGTTGCAATAGGA
>NW_017729029.1:76080964-76083286 GCF_001723915.1 Gavialis gangeticus | reverse complement strand
ATGGACAAGATCCCCTGGGAGGCAAGTCTAAGAGGGAAAAAAGAGTCCACAAGAGCTTGTTGTCTTTTCAGGAGGCCTTCTTAAAGGCACAAGAGGAAGCTATACTGCTGCAATGGAAAAATAGGAAGTTGCAATAGGAGGCCAGCCTGGTTAGACAGCAGTCTCTTCAGTGAGGTGAAACTATACAAAGTGGAAACTTCATCACAGTATCAGGGACGATTATAAGAGCATCATATAGGCTAACAGGGAGAACAATAAGCTGGAAAAGGACATAAAAGTCAATAAAAAGAGACACAACAGAGACGCAGAATAAGAGAAAGACCCAAAAAACATAGCTTCCTTATGGAATGCAGAAGATAATCTAGGTATGGATGAGGCCTTTTTTACTTCAGTCTTCACATAAAGGGGCAGCTACCAGATGAGGAGTGCAGTTGGCAGCAAAGATAGGAAAGGAGACAAACATCTGGGAGTAGTAGAAGAACAGGTTAAGGATTACTTAGAAAAGCAAGTCAGCAGGGCCAGATGAAATGCACCCTAGGGTAATAAAAAAAAATTGGCTAAAGTAATTTCAGACCTCTGAAAATTCATGACTACTGATTGAGGCCCCAAGGATAGATATGGGTTTTCTTTGTGGCCACAGAAGACAGGGCTAGGAACAATGGACTCAAGCTGCAACAGAGGAAATTTGGACTGGAAATTAGGAGGAACTTTTTAACATGAAGGGTGGTCAAGCATTGAAACAGGTTACCCAGAGAAATCATCCTTGGAAACTTTCAAGATCAGGTTAGACAGACACTTGGTTGGGATGGTTCACTTAGGGATGTGCCTCTCTTAATCATGGGGATGGACTAGATGACTTTGTGAGGTGTCTTGTAATATTATGATTATATGGGAAGTTATAATCATCAAGCCAAAGGATGTAAAATCTCTTGATGACATTGATATTCACCAAATTTCCAAGGCCTTGTTAAGTTTTGATCAATACAGTACCATTTTCAAGTAAAATGCTTATTTTGAAAAATTTTGGAATTTGGAATGACTGACCATCATGCATAACACTATTTGAGTTACTGTATTTGCATCTAATCTTCTATTATTCTACTTCTACTATTCAAACTTCAGCGCTCCTCTGAATTTTTCGTGTATGTACAATGTTCAGGAACTTCCAATGGTAAGAAATTAGCTGAAATGTTCTATGAAGAAGAAATGAAAACTGGAAACTCCACTGGCAAGAAAAGCAAATTGTGGCCTTGCAGAGTAAACACTAGAAAACCCAAAGCTCTAGTACAGAAATAGAGGACTGAAACTAGCAGCACACTTGGTACCATCTGCAGGGCTCCCCCATCCACAACTATCTGTGGTGGAGGAAGAGGACATGTTCTCTTGGCTTTTCATTCTAGTTAAATTGTTCTATATGTGTATCCATATCTAAGATATTCTTATCCAAGGTTCTCCACCACAATATTATTCTTATGAGGTCCCTGTATTTCCCTCCACAATAGCACAGGTCCGTTAAATATCTAAGGGTAACCTCAGTATGGTTCTTCACTCTCACACTTTACTGGAGACGGATGTTAATTTTCCTTTAGCCTAATGCAAGATTAACTACTATGGGGATTTCAAAGTGTAATCCTGGTGGAGTGAAAGGGAGGAAGGGGAGGGAGAGACAGTGAGAGAGAAGGGAAGCACAGGGATGGAATAATATAGCACACGATTCTTCTCAAAATACATGCCTATGTTAGCTACAAGAACTATATCCTTAAGGGGTGCATCCAGATGAGTGCTAACTTGTCTCTTGCCCCGTCTCAAACCCCTTTGAGACGGGGCAAAGAGGCACATGCAGGAAAGAAAAAATGTTCCCCACACTGCAAACTTGCATTAGATCCCTGGATATCCAGGGGTCTAAAAAAATGAAGTTAAAAAAAAGTGAGGCAGACCACAGTCCTGGACCATGCCCTGAGGCAACTGGAGGCTAGGTCCTCCACGGAGATGCTTTGGCTGCCAGAGCGTCTCCGCGGTTGGCCCTCACCCTTGCTTCATCATCAGGGCTCCAGTGCTAGAAGTAAGGGGTTGTGGGGGCTGGAGGAGGGGGAAGGAGACTATGGGGGGGACCCCCACTGGCCCTGCCCACTCCCCCAGGCCCTCCCAGCCTTGCCTTGCCCTGCCCGGCCCCATCCCCTGCCTGCCCCACTGAGGCCCCTGATCCCGGCAGTGCCTGGCTCCATGCCCCACCTGTCCCCCCGATCCCTGCTGTGCCCAGCCTGCCCTGCTTGCCCCCCTGAGGCCCCTGATCCCAACAGTGCCTGGCCTCACCCCCCGCCT
>NW_017729029.1:76061599-76080953 GCF_001723915.1 Gavialis gangeticus | reverse complement strand
AGCAGCTGGTGGGGGATGGGGCCAGGTGGGGCAGCAATCGAGGGCCTGGGCTGGGGCATGTGGGCCTTGCAGGGGGGTAGCCCCTGTGGGGGCCATTTAGCCCTTGTTGGGGGCCCACACTCCCTGTTGTGGGGCCATATCCCCTGTGTGGGGGTCATAGCCTCTGTTGGGGGGGATGTAGTCCCTGTGTGGGGAACCATAGCCCCTGTGGGAGGGCAGCAAAATATATATTCATGTATTCATGAAACATGTATTTAGAGTTCACTTTATTATGATGATAAGAGACACTGGTAGGCTTCCACATTGCTTTAACACTGTAGCTATATCAATAAATATATTGCCCAACTGATCGCTGTCACTGTCTCACACTCTCTCTCTCTTTATAGTCATCTTTTGCTTTAATTGTAGAGGAACATTGATTTTTGGGTATTTTGCCCAGTGACTTTGGGATTTTTTTTTATGAGGGATTTTTCAGTTTTCCAATAGGGAACACCAGAATTCCTGCTAGGGAGGCCAGTGACAGGACCCTGCCTGCTCAGAGCTGGCACCTTGGACCTAGCTGGCTGTGGATGACCTCCTGGTCAAATGGGGCCAGGAGGACATTCTTTGACAGTTCAAAGCAGGCCACCACATCTGGAACATCTTCTGGGTGATATCTGTCCAGATGGCTGGGCAGGGGGCACACACGGCAGTAGGGCCAAACAGAGGCCAACCCTGCAGCCACAGCCCATTGGCAGCTGGCCCAGAGGGGCAGATGACTCTAATGGCTGTGCAGTCCTCATCCAGGTCTGGCAGTTGCGTAGCAGGTCACAGCCAGGCAGCAGCCCCTACTACCAGACTGCTGCAGTAGGTAAAGGGTGCAGGGAACTCTCAGGGCTGCTACAGCAGTCCAACTGGCACAGGGGGTAGTGTCCCTAGGTACCAATTGGCTGGGCCCCATAAGCTCCTGAGAGTGAGTAGCCCGGAGGTACTTGCAAGGGCAGCTTTTTGTACTGATGGGGCCAGGACAGGGCCACTTTTTATACTGCTGGGGACAGCACAGGTCCTGGCCCTGGGCTCTAGCTCCCTCTGACTGCAGATCCAGCAGGAGCCAGGGAGGGTTATTTTGCCCCAAGTGGCACAATTTGCTCCACAACAAAGTGCATGTCCAAGCACGTGCGCTGAGGCAAAAAGCCCCAGCTCAAATTTGCACAACTTCTATTTGAGCTGCTGCAAGCGCATATGCTTGCATGTGTTGATGCACCCAAGGAGTTCCCAAGAGAGGCTTTAGTAAACTCCATTTGAAATCAGGGTTGTTGGTTGTAGCCACATTTTTCTAAGGACATAGGGGCACAAGGTTCTTTATTAGAACAACTAAATAGTTAGAAAAATTGTTCTTTGCAAACTTTTGGGCACAAACATCCATCTTCAGGCATTGGAGAGAGTCTGCTGTTGGTATGACATCAGAGAACACAGCAGATTACCTCCACATCAGATATACATACTTTTATTCTTTGTCTACACATGAGGGGGAAGATTAGCTTTTGAGCCAGCATTAGTGGCTCAAAAGCACTCCTTGAGAATTGAATTTACAAGCTCCAGACTTTTACTGACTCTTTGATTTTCTTTCCCAGCTGCTTAAAAATAAGAACTAGAAAATGTGGCCAAATCCTTATTCACAAATGGATTCATGATCACTCAAACAACCTGATGACTTGGCCTGGTAAGTAAGGGCTTTGTTAGGGCCTTCTTACACATAATTTTAGGCAGTTTCTGGAGCTCTTAACACCTGAATTGTCCATATAATAACTCCTGAAACTAGTTTTAAGCAGTTGTTAGGCAACTCCAGGGCAGGATTATCTCTGATCTGTGTTACCCAGCTCGTATTACACTAAGCCACTCCAGGTTGCACTTTTGTGTAAACTCCCCACCCCCACCAGCCTGGATCAGACCCACTCCTCTGACCCACACCAGCATCTCACCAGCTTACTTGTGGCTTCCCATGCTGTCTTGGGGATGCTGACAGGGGAGGATTAACCTGACTGCCCAGCTGCCATTGCTGTTGGTCTATGGGCAGGCTCAGCCCAAAGAATAGCAGCTAGGCAGGCTGATTAACCTTTCTCTGCCAGCTCTCCTAGGCCAGCAAGCTAGGCAGCTACAAGTAGATTCATAGATTGTAAGGTTGGAAGGGACTTCAGAAGATCATTGGGTCCAGCCCCCCTGAACCAAGCCAGAAAGATAACTGGGGTCAGGTGACCCCCAGCAAGGTGTCCATCCAGTCTTTTCTTGAAGATTTCCAGGGTAGGTGGTTGTACCACCTATGGAGGGAGCTTATTCCACAGTCTGGACAACCTAGTTGTGAAGTAGTTTTTCCTAATGTTGAGCCTGAAACGGTCTTCCAGGAGTTTGTTGCCATTACTCCTGGTTTCCCCCAGGGGTACCCTTGATGTATACCTCTGATGTAGTGGTAAGCTGCTACCAAGTCCCCTCTCAGCCTTCTCTTTTTCAGGTGAAAGAGTCCCAGATCCCTCAGCCTTTCCTTGTATAGCTTGCTGTGCAAGTCTCTCATCACACATGTGACCCTTCTCTGGACTCTCTCAAGCTTTACCACATTGTTGTTGAAGTGAAGTGCCCAGAACTGGACACGGTCCTCCAGCTACAGTCTCACCAATGCCAAGTAGGGTGGGAGAATCACTTCTTTGATTTTGCTGGAGTTGCATCGAATGATGCATGCCAGAGTATTGTTGGCCCTGCTGGCTACAGTGTCACACTGCCAGCTCACGTTCATACTGTGGTCAGTTATTACCCCCAGATCCCTTTCATTCATATGCTGGTCAGGTTGGCATTGCCAAGCCTGCAGGTGTGTAGGGGATTGTTCATCCCCAGGTGGAGCACCAACTTGCCAGCCTGTCTAGGTCCACCTGTATCTGCAGTCTATCTTCAAAAATGAGCACACTTCCCCATAACTTGGTGTCATCCATGAACTTGGCCTGTGAGCTCTTCACACCCACATCCAAATCACTGATGAAGATGTTGAATAGCACTGGGCCAAACACTGACCCATGTGAGACACCACTGCCTGCTTCCTGCCAAGATGATACAGATCTGCTCCAATCATGTGAGGAGTCCCACCAGATACCTACTAGATTGTAATGGCCACTGGACAGCAGGAGGGCTAGCTCCCCCTGATTGTTCCCCATGCCCCTGGCATTAGTGTACAGGCACCTGAGTCCTCCTACTGAGGCCCTCTACTTTCTGTAGACAGGGCAGGAGGAAACTCTGAGGGTGTGGTGGCAGGCAGCCCCAGGAATCCAGGAGAACTGGAGGAGATCTGAGGGGTAGGGCGGAACCCAGAATGGGAAGGGGGAAGGATTCTTACCTTTCAGTCCTCTAGGCCCCAGACAGGTGTGAGAAACAGGTTTTATTTGATTCAGATTTTGGATTCAGCCCAATTGGAGACAGCGATTCAATCTGTTGATTCGGATCACTTTCCTGATTCAATTTAGCTGAATCCAATTCTGAAGATTCAGTGCTGATTCAGAGACACAGCTCATAGACACAGCTTTGAATGTTTTTTCTACATACCTCGAGGTACTAGGAGGTACTAGGTGCAGTTTATAAATGTTGCAATGGTGGGGCAGATGGAGTGTCCCACAGGAGCATGGGGGCCCCCCCCATGTGCTTGGTTGTGGACCCAGAAGTGGACCTCCCTGCAGCCCCCAGCTTGGTGATCAGCCTCAGGAGGACCCTGGGTGTCCTGCCAGACCCAGGAGATAACAGTTGCCGAGTCGGAAGGTGGGGGGAGGGTCCCCTGTGCACTCCACGGCAGACCCAGAAGTGGACTGGAAGTGCTTCTGGTCCACTTCTGAATCCACCACTAAGCACACTGGGGACCCCCCCTCCCCCCGCGTTCCTTTGGAATATTCCATTTGCCCCACCATCTCATCGTTCATGAGCTGCCTGGTACCCTGAGGTATGTAGAAAAAACATTTAAAGCTGTGTCTATGTCCAAATCATCAAATCTCTCTGAACTGATGCAGAGGGTTCTGACTCAATTCAGACAGATTCGATTCAGATTCAGACATTCAACCGCTGAATCAGGCCGAATCTCTGCCAAATCGAATCAGCAACCAAAACTTTGCACAGCATTATTAGAATTAACAAACTAGCAATATTTAGAAGAAATATTTGCGTTGGGTTCTTGTCTTTTATGCTTGCACACACATTTACATAATATTTTGTCTTACATATATTGTTAAGAAAAGTAAGTTGTCTTGAAATAAGACACAATAAATGACCAGAGTCTTCTCTCAGGTATATGGAGTGCTAAATGAGAATATTAACTGAACACTGACAGCTTGAACAAATATTCTTTATACAGTGTCACAACAGTTTATCTGTAGCATGACTAGTGAGGACATACATGCTAATAATATTTTGAGACAGCTCTAATATCCTCCTGATGCAGCAGCTAAGGAGGTTCAGTGAGAAGCTATGAGAAGCCAATCTCTCAGGGCAGAAATGAAGAGGACCAAATTAGCTGTTTCTATTGAAAAGCTTGTGGCAGGGATTTGTGGATATTTTCAATAGGAGGAGTTCTGTTCTCATTTTCTTCCCCCGAAAAAGATGCTGAACCACTTCCCAAAATCTAGCAGGGCCTTCTGATATCTCCACAGAACTCAGAGCCATCTATATGGAAGCCCAATGCTTCCAAGTTAGCTCTCGCCTCTGGCAACACATCCCTCCTCTCCAGATGCACATCTGGCAGCCTGGTCAGAGGCAAAGAATTTCCGTGGGCCCAGAATGTGGGAAGAAGGTTCATGAAAGACCCAAGTTCTGAAGTGGGCAGGTAGCATTTATCCTGATGTTTAGCCCCCTCCTTTCTCCTCTCAGTACATCCCAATTCTACCAGGTGACCTGCACTGCTGATCTATTAGTGAGCTGGCTACTGATAAGAGAGGCAGGAAACAAGTATATAGCCCATCCTTTATTATTTACAAAGCTGAAGACACATTCATATCCCAGTCCCAGTGATGCTCAAATTGTTCAATATTTTTGCCTGCTGGAGTAGGATTAACACAAGAAAGTGGGGTCACACTAGCAGCAAGTCATTCCTTCTGGAGCTCCCTCTGTTTTCTCCCATTTTTCTTCTGATCAATCCCATATTATATACGTATATGTGCACAAACATAACTCAAAAATATAATCCAATTGAATAGTTTCAGTTCTCTTTTTCTTTCTGGGACCTCTGGGAACCAGCCTAGAACAGCTCTTCAGTGTTCCCGGGAAGGCATTAGCTAAAATTTACATTCTTGTGGAAAAGAGAGCAGAATTTCTGATCCCTTACCTAGTTATCCTGTAATGTCTCCTTGTCACTTTCCTGCCCTTATTTTGTGGACATCCTTACTAACAAAGCTAAGAGGAATCCCCTTGTATTAATCTCTAACAATTTAGTTGAAAAAAAGGTTTAGCATAAGCAAACAATTACAAAAAGATATATTAATAATCAGTGAATCATAAAGCTAAAGCTCTGCAGGCACATATATGCAACACTGGGAATTTATTAATAGTCTACTAATAATCAGACCTTAGGCTACGGCCTTCTAGAAAGCAGTTTCCTGTTATGCCTTTCTTAAATGAAGCTGCAGTTTTTACCATTTGCTTAGCTGGGAATGTTAATTACTTCAAATGCTCTGCTGAACATGTCATTTATATTACTTGTGAAGTTTACACTGTGTTCATTTAAGATGGGTTTTAAGTCTTTTGTGCCAACCACACTCCTGTGCCTCTATCTAGGATCTCAAAAAATGGTCAGGCCTGGCAAAGATCCCTTTTTCACAGATTTATCTAATGCTGAATTTCCATTGAAATTTTCTGCAGCATTTGGACTCTTCTAAAGCTCAAGGATTTGGCCAGTGATGAAATATCACATTCACCATGGACACTGCAGTCCACCTGTAAGTTTTTATATCCAAGCCAATTTTAATTCCCATTTAATAATGTTGCACAGCAAAAGCTTTATGAAAATTAACTTTGACATTCAACTTCTATCAACTTTGTGTCCACATAGTGCCAAATGAGGACACCACCTAAGTGAGTAGAAATGTTTGTGGAACAGAACGCTGTTCAGCCTAAGGTTTTATGAGAACTTTCAGTGATTTATTATATACTAAGTCAGTGGCAATTGTTTTATAAAACAGCTTACTAAAGAAAACTTACCAAATTAATTGCACATATGTTTAAGTAAACAAAATTTCAGGGTATAGCAGCAGAATGACTAGGGTATTTTTCTATGGTTCCCAGAAGCATGATTTTGAGCCCTAATCCATACTCAAACCAAAGGCTGTGCCCATTCAACCCAGCTGTAAATGATCATTCAGGCCAAGGAGTAAAAGATAAGCTAAAATATGATCCTACTCATATGTCATTCCCTTAAATACCAGTGGCTATAGATATTGGTGCACCTAAATCAGGCCAGCCTGTTGAGCCATTTGGCTCAGATGGACCTTCAACTTGCAACGTTAACCCAGACTGTTCACCTGGCAGCCTGCAAGGGGCCAGCATGCAGCTCATGGCCCCTGTAGCTGCCTCTCCCACTGCCCCATGGCAGGAGAGGGCCTAAGAGGAAGCTGCACACCACTAGTACTGCCTGTACAGCACGGGAGAGAGCAGGAGTATCCTGGGAGTCTGCCTCCAACTTTGTCTGCATGGGGATTTAGGTGTTATGCACAAGACTTATGCAGGCTGCACACCAGCACTGTGAGGTGGGAGGGGGATACCAGGTGGCAAGAGGAGGAGAGAAATCCACAAAGCCTGCCCCTACAACTTATGGTCTCTGCAGTATGCATACACCTCTCCACCTGAATACACCACACTAGGAAGCCTGAAATTCCAGAGACATGGAGGTAGTATTTATCCTTATCCTGGCTACAAAATAGATGCTGCTTTAATACAATAATCATTTAAAATAGCAATATAATGTAAATTATTATCTTCAAATAATTTGTCGTCTAAGTCTGTGCTCTGGGGGGGAATAAGAGAGTGAAAAGAGGTCTGCTTTCATAGTTTCATAGTTGATAGGGTCGGAAGGGACCTACGCAAGTCATCAAGTCCGACCCCCAGCCATGGGCAGGAAAGGATGCTGGGGTCAAACAACCTCGGCTAGGTGATTGTCTAACCTCCTTTTGAAGATCCCCAGGGTAAGGGCAAGCCCCACTTCCCTAGGAAGTTGGTTCTAGGTCCTAGCTGCCCTGACTGTGAAGTAGTGCCTCCTGATGTCTAGCCTGAATCAACGCTCAGTCAGCTTATGGCCGTTATTCCTTGTAACTTCCGGTAGTGCTCAGGGGAACAGAGATTCTTCCACTGCCTGCTGGTCCCCTTTGGCAAGTTTATAGGTGGCCACCAGATCCCCTCTCAGCCTTCTTTTGTGGAGGCTGAACAGGTTCAGGTCCCATAATCTCTCCTTGTAGGGCCTACCCTGTTGCCCCTGATCATGCGAGTGGCCCTCCTCTGGACCCTCTTGATACTGGGCACATCCCTCCTAAATCCAGTCATCTGTGAACAACTGTTAAGAGATTAATACAGTCCAGTCATCTCTGGACTATTGAAATGCTAAAAGTATATAGTGTTTAACTTCTATATTTCCCAGAAAAGGTAAAAAAGGAAAAGGCCGGGGGGGGGGGGGGGGGGGGAGGGGGAAAGGGACCCTACATGCACAAAATCATTTTCAATTTTTTGTTTTCATTTACTAACTTTGGTATTTTCCAAGTGACTACTCCTAACGATTCTTTGAATTAAAGGTTCCAATGAGGATGGTTCTATGATGTTGAAAGTAGCAGAAATAACTTGGATACTTGATAAGGTGGGGAAAAATTTTGAGAAGCAGAGGTACTTTGGCACTAGTTCCACATTTATTCCCTGCAACAAATTCACTTATAGGTCCTATTTCATTAAAAAAAAAATTCTGCAACTTTAAATCAATCTTCATCTGCAATTTATTGAATGAAAACAAGAGGAAGGGAAAAATAGATTTTGTTCATCAGTTTCCCCATGAAGGCCTTGATAGGTGCACAGATCAAATGCATATCTGGAAGAAATGCAACATGAAAAATAAGCTAACAATGGGAACAGAGGTTCATATAAATAATTGACATGACTAGAATTTTATGAAGACTTAGTTAATACTCTTAATTCTGACAGAGGGCATGGAAAATTTGGCTTGTAAATTCTGTTACAGCAGACTGTCAGTACTGTAACATGGAAATTCTAGCATTTTTAACTATACACTATGACTGTTGAATCTTAATGTAGGGCTAATGGAGTTCAAATGCCAACACTCTTCCATGTGTAGAAATGAAACTATGATACATGGAACTCTTGGAACATTTAACATGTATTTGTATCTACAGCATGTAGATATAAGTAGTTCTGTACCCATATAAGAGAGATTGGGTTACAAGTACATGGTTAGATGATGAACAGGAACATTAATCCTTTTTTAAAGCCTCACTGAGTCTTAATGGAAAACATTCTATTTTGAACACAATTTACTCCATGAAAAAGGTTTCTGTATTTCTCCTCCCTGAATTATTACTTTGGATATTTGCATGGAAACAAGCTCTTTTTTTTCTTAGGAGGAGATGAACTCACTATTTATTCTTCACCTGGAGCCATAATAATTTTCATTGAAAATAACTGTGATGTCATGAAGAGGGGTGGGGGGGAAGAGACTGTTCTCTTTAATGAAACTGGAGCTATTTAAGAATAGGATATTTCAGTTATCACAAGTGACTGGTGTAGAATGTGGGTATTCACATGTTAGCAGGGCTTAAAATAGGGGGCACAGAAAGGAACTTATCACCCCCTCTTTAGCTAAAATCAGAGGGACACATGCCCCTTATTATCCTGAGCCCACAAAAGCCAGTCCCTCTGATAACTTCACTCCTCCTCGACTGGTGCCGTGCCCTCTGGATTCTGTTGCATTCTTTTTACTGCCATATGTTAGGTAATATTAACCAAAGAGAACTTTTTATATTGTTTCCCAAGAACTGCACTGTTTATGATTCAGAGTCTCAGATACCTCTCACTCCCATTAAAGCAATAAGATTGGGAAATGCAGTGACAAATATTAGATAGGGTGGAAATAATTTTTATTGACAATAGAAAAATATTTGTTACTTGTTTCAGAACCTTGTCAATTCCCACTCATCTCTATCAACTAATACAAATGAAGCACTGTTACTAAGTTGCTGCAAGGAACTAGGGTGCATACACAAGTGCTTTTTTGGCACAATCAGGCCCCTGACAGTGCTCTACAAGTGTGATGTAACACACATGCATGGCTGCAGAGTCCTGTTAAAATGGACAATAGTGAGAAAAGTTAAACCTGGTCAAATGAAATATTACATTAAGGTGCTCTAAAGCAGAGCACCTTGGGGAATTTGTGTACCCTCCACGGTTAATTTTTCACTGGGGGAGGCTGAGCTGGTAAGAGAAGAGGAAGGGAATGGAGTTCCTGGATGATTTGAATGGCCAGAGGTGAGAGGGAGATGGAGGAACGCAGCCCCCCCCACCTTTTGGGCCTGGCCCAGCTCCCCTCAATACCCCAGCTGGGTTTGCTGGGGGGGCCACAATGAAATTAGGCTCTGCCCCCACCCCCCTCAGCTTTGACTATTGAGCAGCTGGCAGGTCCTTCTCCTTCCCCTTCTCTTCCCTGCTGACAGCCCCAGAGCTGTGGGGAGGAGGGGAAGCTGAGGAGAGAGGCAGTTCTGCAGCCTCCTCAGCCTCTGCCTGCTGGCCATGAGTTAAAGCCAGGCTGTAATATCTGTAGGGTCTAAGTTGTTCATATACCATGGAAGTGAAGCACTGTCTATCAAGAAGACTGTTGTTATCCTGCTATAGTGGTGTTGCAGATCCACTCTTACTTCTTACTAAACCTATTACCCACAATTAAGCCAAGGACAGGATAGCTTGGCTAGTAATCTCAGGATTGCATAATTTATACAGCCATATGAGCTAAAATAAAGACCTAGCTAAGAGTTTCAATAACTATTCAGGGACCCCTGTAGCGCACAAAATCACATAGGAATAAAAGGGGCTGCAGAGCAAGAAGTACTAAAGTTTTCATGAGACTCAGAAAACAGAATCAGTTTCATAGGGTGAAATCTTACATTGACATTGGTTTCAATTAAGTCTACTCTCCAACAAGAATCACTAGATTAAAAAAAAAGAAAAGAAAAGAAAAGAGATGGTTGACATAGCGACTGATAATTAGATTTTTAAAGGATCTAAATACCAGCAATGAAGAATGCCATGGCAAGTGACTTACGATGATATACATTGGCACCAAACAGCTTCTCTGTTGGCAACAATTTCCCTGAACCTCAGATATGGAAAATGATTTTTCAGAGCCTTGCCCATTGCAATAACTGTACCTGACCACCAATTCTAGTGGACCAGAAGAAAGGAATTTATGGTTGGACAGAGTCGATTTGTACCTTATAGACTAAATCAGAGATGCATACGCTTTCATAGCTTAGTTTGGTCAGATGCTGAGAAGAGACAATCTGCAAAAAGCCTTCACCTGTTCCTAAGGCAAAAGCATTCCAGCCACTGTCAGAAGGCAAACAGAGAATTAGAGGATGTATTGAGGACAGAGGGTAACACTGGATTCCAGAGTTAGATCAGAAAGGGGCTCTGACCATGAGGTGGGTGGTATCTGAGAACTGATGTGGAAGCAAGTAAAGTCCTCATTCAGATACAGCTCTTCCTCTAAAACCTGAAATGAATTCTTCACCAAATACGTCTTAATCAAATACATAAAGTATCGCAAACATTTGTATGTTCAGGTATTTAGCCAAGTAAAAGTAATAAAGGAGCAAGCCACATCAGAATATCCTCTTTTTGCCCTGAATACCACAGTCTGTGTTATCATGGGTGCACTGGTTTGATATCATGTGCTATTTTAAGTTGTTTATTAAGCAGCATGCTTTACAGAATGATACTAAATTACAAGACCCCTTGGTAGAGGGTTCTAGTCTAACTATTGATCTTGATCAGGGAAATCAAGATGTCAGCAAGAGAGGATTCAGTTAAGAATTTATATTTTAAAAAGGATGCAATCCACCGCTCCCCAAGCACCTTTCCAAAAGCCCTCAAAACACCCATGTTGAATAAAAAATTAAAAGATGTTAAAGTAAAGTTGAGATTACACATTACAATTGCACCACATTAGTAACACTTAAAATAGGAGTAATCACACATTAAGGCTTTTTAACAAATGCTAAGTGCTCTCTAGCTATCTTAAAGTTACAGCACTTAAAGCAAGGATTATCTCTGAGCTGTGCTGGAGTTAACTTTATGCTACTCATGTGAGATAAAACCACCAATTTGTAGTCCTCCAGTATCTTGGGTGACACTGTTTCCAGGTGGACTGGGTATGATCCAGAACCCTATGGCCCTGAACTGACAGCTGTGAACAGCAGACTAGCAGATGAATGGGGGTGGAGAGGAAAGAGTAAGGGAGAGGGGAGCAGGTGGGCAGGGAGCTGCCGGGCTGCAATGGGGGAATGAGGGGGACCTGCAAGGCTGCTGCCCCTTCCATCCCTCCCATCCCCAAATTAGTTTAAAAAATACTTCTACTGTGGAAGAAAATACATTTAAGAAATGATTAAATAAAAATGATAATATTATAGGAACAACTATAAATACTTTATTAGGAATAATGAAGCAGTTTGGCACTGTCAAATACATTTAGATTTATAAATAATTCTTAAATATATTTTCCTTCCCTTTGTAGCCATGCTTAATTGAGTCACAATAATGTGCTGTTTAGAACTGGGAGCCTTCTAGATAAGAATAGGCAATCCAGTCCTAATTGAAATTGCAGTGACAATTCATTCTCTAAAAACAATTGGCTCCATGAGGTTAAAAAAATGGCATATCTATGTGGAACAATATTGCCAGAAAGTAAACAGAGCTAGCTTGAGCAACAGAACCAGAAAATCCATGGTAGAGTGCTATTCTGCCTGAACTAAAAACCATTTTTAGAAGTAGAAAATAGTAGACTAAGCTGAGTTTCACATTAACATGGCCTACTCCTTCCTATATCTCAAATATCTTGAGTACCTCTAGACTGTGTACATTTCTGGGCACCACACTTCAAAAAGGATGTGGAAAAGCTTGAGAGAGTCCAGAGAAGAGCCACTCATATGATTAGAGGAATGAAGAACAAGCCATACGAGGAAAGGCTGACTGATATGGGACTGTTCAGCCTAAAAAAGAAAAGACACTGGGGGATTTGGTGTCAGCTTACAAATACAGGTTTCCCTCGCTTTATGCTGTACATGCATTCCTGGAAAATGGCACATAACTTGAAGTTGCATAAAGGGAACCCACTTTACAATGTAACAAATAGGGATATGTTCCAAGACCTTGACTGTACTGACCCCCAGACCCATTTTTACCATTTTTACAAGACAATGTTGGTAATCACCAACAGTGGACAGTGCACACAAGCACAGGGTGGTAGTGAGTGTTTAGTTGGTGTAAAGAGAGGGTGGTGAAGGGTATTCAGTATCTGACTCCATATCACTGGTAGGAGGTACAGGCAGGTTAACATCTACAGGAGATTCAACAGGCACAGGGTTCTCATAATCCCTCCAACACCAGTGGAGTAAGGCTTAGAAGCCATAATGGGGATAGCAACTACAGAAACACATGTTGCAGATGAGTGAGGAGCACAGATCTACACAAGAAACTGTATTTTGATGCACATCACTCCCACAATGCACCACACAAAGCAACTGACTGCGGGCTTCCACCACACCGATTGGATAAGAGTGAATTTACTGCACATATAACAAATTGTTGGTTGTGGTGGCGAGATGCCCCCACAGACTCCTGAAGGGGAGAGGGTAATCCCTGCGGGCCCCAAACCCCAGAAACAAACCCTCTGCATTGATAACTTACCTCCTGCTGGGCAGCCAGAGCAGGAGCCGGGACCGTGGCCACAGCTGCGTGGGCCGGCGTTATGCCGAGTGTTTAATCAGCTGTTTTCCACACGGGGAACAGCTGGACCAATCGCAGCAGCAGGAAAGTTTTAAAGCCCTGCCGGAACCAGAGCGGGAGAGGATCCAGAGGGAGAGAGTGCTGGTGGGCAGCATACCAAATGTGCTGAGGCTCCTGCATGGGAGAGGAGCAACACAGCCAGTGCGTCACCAGCCGGCAGAGCAGGGGAAACCTTTGAGCCCCCTGCAGGAGGCAGAGCAGGGGGAGCACTTCAGCTCCCTGTAGGAATCAGAGCAGCGGAAACCCTTCAGCTCCCTGCAGAAGGCAGGCGGGGAGAAGGGTTTAAGCTCCCTGTAGGAGGCAGAGCAAGGGAGACATTTAAGCCCCTTGTAGGAGGCTGGGGAAGAGGAGGCAGCTCTGCCATCCCCAGGAGAATATTTATTCTGAAGAAAAAGGAGGAAAAAATTCAAAGAGATAGAGAGGGAAAGTGGTGCATCGAGGCCGGTGGGACAAGAGCCAACTGAGCCCACGCAGACATGGGACCCCACCCAAAGCCAGCTGCGGGTGAGCCTGCAGGACCAAAACCACGATTGTACCAGCACCCTTCTGGTTGGCGAGTGGACGGGGTATAGGGAAGGCGGAGCCCCATGGAACATCACACCAAAGAAATCGTGATTACTGCTGTTTGCAGGGAGGCCCTCTCAGGAAGATCTCCATTGAACCCCTCTCTTGATAGGAGAGCATCAAAGTCGTGGCAGGTGAGTTGAGGGGAGGGGCTACTCATCCAGCAGACCGTGCAACACGTAAGGCCCCAGAGATTACATTGGTATAAAAAGGGTCATCACATAAGAGTGAATTTGCATATACAGAACCCGCATAAAGCAAGGGAAACCTGTATATTAGGGGAGAGCATCAGGGGTTAGGGATGAGTTCACAAGGTCCCTTCCAGCCCTAAACTTCTGTGAATCTGTGAATCAGCATTTCTCAACCCATGGGTTGTGGCCCAATAGTGGGTTGCAAGAATATATTAAAGGGGCATGAACAAGCTTTAAAAATGGATTCTCCTTTAAAGGAGAAAAATGTGGGAAACTGTAGCTTTTTCCCTGCAGGCTGTCAGAGTTCCAGCCTGCAAGGGCCTGCTTGCCCCACCCCAATGTCCCATGCCCCCCCACCCCACACACCCACACCTTGCCCCAAACACTGTGGGGCATGGAGCAGCAGGTCAGGAGTGAAGGGCACTGGGTCGGGACTGGCCATTGATGTTTACAAATGGGTCTTGGTCCAAAAAAAGGTTCACTACTCTAGATGACAAAGGCAGAGCTGAAGAGACCTACCAAAAACAAGTTCTATTTACAAGGACAAAAAAAATGTTTTTGCCTTTAACTGCAAACTCAAATGTGAATGCCAAGCAGTGTTCCCTTGGTACATATTGCCATCAATACCATAAGATCCTTCAATTGTAATTTAGAACCTTACTGTCCATTATATTGGAAATGCTCACGCAAACGCTAACTTCAAACTCATGAAGATTCTGTAGGAGTAGTAGGAAATTAAGTTTAAGATGGTAAAAAACTAAAAAAATCAGAGATAAAAAACCCCTCTAGCATAGCATGAGGATTCTGAACAGTAACTTACAGCACTGAATGATATCAGGAAACATCCATGTGGTTTCTGATAAACTAAAGCTGCGCTTAATCCTATAACTTACTCGAGCAAACAAACTAGTTGCCATGAGGTCAAAGGTTCTTTACCATACACCAGCTGTTCCATTGTTACTGCCCTTGTGTATATTTTTACCCTGCAGTGCTTGAAAATAAAATCACAGTGGTTGACCTCTTTTTCCTTGATCACTGAGACACCGCAGGTTAGTTTGCATCTTCTGTGAAGGCAGATCTTTCACATGCAGTTAGGGCAGAGCAACTGGTACTTAGTAACACAATGTCCCCTTAATTTCACAACTACTATCTGACACAGATACCTTAGGTCTGAACAGAATCAGAAAGGCTCTGAATGTCCAGGACTATAGCATTTACAATTTTTCTGTAACTCTCTTAAAAAAAGCAAATATGAACATGCATCAGAAAAAAATAAGAACAGGTTAAAAAAAACAATTACTTTAATACTGGGGTAATGTTTTTGATCAAGGAATGATGAATTATTTTTCTCTCTCTCCCCTTACTATTGTACCCTATTTCCACCACAAAATTTCCTCCAGCATCTGTTGCAGTCATCTGATTAAGACTTTGCACTCTTTAAATATAATACTATTTTTTAAAGATTTAATCAGACCCATAAATTAAGTAAAATGTGGAGATAATGCTAACTTGTGCTTCTTGCAATGGATAGGCTGAACCAGAACTGGGTGTTTTAAATCAGAGTCACATTTTGTACAACTCAGGGAAGTTTCTACAAGGTATCAGATAAATCATTCTAGCCATGACTCATCTCCGATACTTCAATAGTACTTTACTCCCAAATGATCCCACAGTGAGTCACAAGCTTTTACAAACTAATTATGCTAATAGTGTGCAGGATTTTGTACTTGCCAAAAATACTAGTAAAGGGGAGCTCAATGTGCAAATGATATGCACTCTTGCATAAATAATTTTTTGGACATCAGAGACAGACCAACTGCTTCTGAAAATTCAGCTGACCCCCAAATTTAGCCTTCCTCCATTTCAACTCAAGTGGTTCTCCTGGAAATGAAGTCATATCAGAAAAGCGTGTTTTAATATCTACCCCAAAGTAGTACTAGAACTTTATCTTCCTTCTTGTTAATCTCCAGTAGATTTGCAGGAATAGTTTAATCATTAGACGGAAGCCTTCTATTAATAAAAGAAAGTACAAATTTGTAACTCATATTTTGCTCTACGGGTGCTGACAAACAAACAGTTCACAAGAAGCCCTTTCTTTAGCATTCTGTATTCATAATCTGCTATTTAAGATGAGTGACTAGCAACATGAAACATATTAAAGAAATTACTGAAATATTAACTCTTAGACTGGGGAGTGTCAGTGGCATGAGCTTAGTATGCAAAAGAGAAACTAATCTTCTATTTTGTTTTACTACTTGAGAGAGGGCATTAGTATTTCACTATCTAAATTGGCCCCAGTGTTGAAAGTAGTGCATTACATCCTAACATAGCAAAAGAGAAAGGCATAAGCCAGGTTTTAAAGCATGGCTTCTATAATTGTGCTCTCTTGTGTACATCTAGAGGCTTAACTCTGAAAGTTGTAACCACACTCTTGCCTGACCCATTTAAGTGTGCACAGAAGTTTTGAGCAGCAGCTTCTCTCATTGAACAGTAAATACTGTGCCACATCCTCACCTTGGATGCAGTCATGCACCTCTGAGACACTTCCAGGATGTTCTCACATTTTCCATGGTGCCTTGAGGGCATCCTAACTCCTCTTTGCCATCTTCTGCTTGGCCACTGAAGACAGATTGAGATGCTCCAAAAATCACCTCCCTGCCTAATGGTGCTTCAGCTTTATGCACCTCACCCAGAACTTGCCAGATCCTAGGAGAGGGAATTTTGCCAGATAGGAAAAAAAAAAGAAACCCACACCATTCTCTGATCATGCACTCAAAAATAATACATCCTCCCTCTTTGGAAGACACCTGCCTATGTGGTCAAGTGCTTTGAAGTAACACTTTACCACTGATAATAATGGTATAAAAATAACAAAAGGCTTTATTATAAACTGGACATTTCCTTTTTTGTTATATTCAGTAACCATGTGTTGCTATCCATAAGCATAAACAAACACAAATAAATATACAATAATCTGATTTTACCCTGCATGTCATACCTAAGAATGTAGTTCCTCTCAGCTCAATAGGCTAGAAAGCAGCTCCTGCTTCTGACCTCCCTATCAGGGCCTTCTGTAAATTCTGTTAGCCTACTTCACTCCACCTACTATCCGAGGGGCTAAAGAAAGGTAATTAGCTGTGTTAGGTCAGATTCAGACCTAAATCTGACTTGTTACAATACTAACCCCAAGACAAGGGCAACATACAGCCACCAGCTTAAACACCTAATCTCCAGCCCCTCCAAAAACAGAGTTATTGTCTCAAGGTAGCCACAGGAGACCAACCTGTCCAACCCCCACAACCTGAAACAGCATCTCTCAAACAGCAGACTAATGAACTCCCATCTTCACTAAGGCACAAGCCTGGCAATGGACCCAAATACCCACTGTGTCCCCACATCAGTACAGACCACATGATCACTGGACCTAACAAAAAGGAGTACGACATCCAAGGTTCATTCACTTGCAGTTCTACCAATGTCGTATAGGCCATCACCTGCTTACAATGCCCGTTTGCTATCTACATTGGACAGACAGGGCAATCTCAGCATGTAAGAATGAATGGACATTGATCTGACATCAGCTGCAAAAAGACACAAAAACCTATAGCAGAACATGTCAACCTCCCTGGACATTCCAGGTCTGACCTCAGGATTGCGGTTCTTAGGCAGACAAAAATTAAAAAACAGTTTGAATAGGAAATTGTGGAATAAGAAATCATCCACAGACTGAGCAGTGTTACATATGATTTAAACAGAGATTACAGCTTCTTATCTCATTATCTGGATTATTTTTTGTGACCCCTTTGATCTTGTGGGTTCTTTCCTTGCGTGCCTCTTGTAGCACTCCTTCTCTCCATTCCTCCTGGCTTTTCCATTTATTGCATTCTAATTACTCACTTAACTTCATATACTCTGTTCTGTACTGTCTTTCACAGCGTCTGATGAAATGAACTTGGATTCATGAAAGCTTGTATGTGCATGATGTGCTATATATGTAAACCAAATTAGTTAGTCTACAAAGGTGCATATCTACGCTGCCTTCTGGGGGGCCAAAAGTCATTCCCTATGACCAGGAAAACTGAAGACAACGCCTTTCAAAGCAAAGCGTATGTATGGTTTCTTATCTGTCTATATACATACCTTATCCAATGGATCCTTGGGGAGCGCATACTATGCCTTTAACTTCCTGCCACCAAGGGTGTATTTGTTTACCAAATCAGGAGTTTTCCCATGATCTAATTAACACCAGGAGAAGATTTGCACTAGGGTTGTGTGAAATTTCAACAGGTGTTTTGTTTAGAAGCTGTTTCAAACTCGAAACAACAAAATCAAAACACGACAAAAGGCTTCAAAACAGCTTCAAAATGAAATAAGAGCACTCAAAACATTTCAAAATGAGGGCGACAGCCTCCTGTCATCCCGTGCGCAGATGCAGGGGCTTCGCACCTCTGGAAGGAATCCAGCACAGCCCCACAGCCCTCCCAAGGGTGTGGGCCCCCAGATCTGCACATGGGATGATAGGAGGCTGCCACTGTTGCCTGGGGCCAGCAGCAGCAACAGTCTTCCAGGCACTTGGTGCGGGCTGACCTAATTTTTTTTTTGATCATGCTCATGTCTACCATTCTGTACAATCATCACATATATATTGTCCTCTGATGTCAGCACCAAGGCTCTGGCTTTAAGGATGAGTTATAGAAACTCCCTAGGCAATGATGCCATAGAACCTGAGCAAACGTATTCACCAAACATGGATATTGAATTTCCCATGCATATTTTTTCCTGTCTCTATTCATTATCATCACTGTCAATTATGTACATGCTTTGACCTTGTGCTGGTGACAGTCTATTTGGCTGTTGGTCAGAAAGGATCTATAGAATTAATTGGTGCTCATACCCTGGCTCAATATCTAACCGTATTTCTGATGCTGGAACAGTACATCTCCAGAACAGCAACCCTTCAGCATGCTGCAGCAAATTTCTCCTTCCTATATCCTTTTTGTTGCTGCCCAGAATTGAAGTTGGATTCAATCCCTGTCACCAAACAACCTAATGTTCCAAATATGCAACACCACCAAATTTTTCAAGGTAAGAGAGAAAATGCAAGTTTTCATGCAGATCTGTTCATTAATAATACCCAGATTTGCACAAGAGAAAGTACTTTCACAGCCTTTCCTGTGAATAAATCATCCTAGAAAAAGTCAACAAAACTGGGTTTGGGTAAGATCAAGTTACACTGCAGTTCAGGTTGTCTGAACACATTTGTGAATAATTGTGTGCGATTCATTCCGCATGCTGTATTGAATAGCCCCACAGAGTTGAAGTTTTGTTTTAATGTTACAGATGGAGACCTGTAGTCCCAGGTTTGTGTAAAGTAATGCCTTAATCATACACAAAAAATCGTCAAAGGATTTGAAACTTAAGGTTTAATAAAACTCATTTTAAAAGATCGCCTTAATTCCCATCCCTTTTAAATGTAGAAAGGGAAAAATTATTTCCCTGACAGCCTTTTAGATGTTATTAAAGATATTGATGAATGCCCTTGCAGAGAAAAA
>NW_017729029.1:76048301-76056599 GCF_001723915.1 Gavialis gangeticus | reverse complement strand
TTAATGTTACAGATGGAGACCTGTAGTCCCAGGTTTGTGTAAAGTAATGCCTTAATCATACACAAAAAATCGTCAAAGGATTTGAAACTTAAGGTTTAATAAAACTCATTTTAAAAGATCGCCTTAATTCCCATCCCTTTTAAATGTAGAAAGGGAAAAATTATTTCCCTGACAGCCTTTTAGATGTTATTAAAGATATTGATGAATGCCCTTGCAGAGAAAAAAGTCAAAGTCAATGTTAGGCAGTAGCTTTTAGATTGTTGTTGTTGAGGCTTGATCCCGTTCCTTTAAAAGGCAAAATACACACAGGGACAGAGAGTGAAAAGAACAAAAGACAGAAAAAGCAGCATTTGTAGTTGTGGTTACCTCATTTATAACTTAACTAGTGGAAACAGCATAAGGTAAATAGCACTGGTCACTTCACAATCCGAAGAAATTCAGCTGAATTAAGTTGTATCATCTTTTTGTAAGCAAAGGGCATTTTTACAAGTGCTCCGGGAGGCGTGCAGCAGGATGTGGGGAGTGCTTTAATTAGTGAGCTGCACTAATTAAAAGTGCCTGAGCGTCACGTGTATCAGCATCCCCCGCACTGAAAAATGGCAGTGAGGCACTTAGAACTAAAGCTCATTGAGTGAGCTAATTAGCAATGCCAATTAACCTACCTTTTCTAATTAGGAAAGCCTGCCCAGAGCAGCTAGGTTCTTGTGGGATCCACTCTGGAACACAGTAAGTTTTATGTTGAGACATGGCTAGAAGTCTTATTGCAAGAATTATATGGTCCATGATCTCACATATTAGTGGCATCATCTTAAGAGGAAGACTCATATTTTGTGATTTTTCAAAAAGCTACTACTAATTAATAGGAAAAAAAATCCAACATGTGAAACATAAGGACTTACAATACACAGCAACTTCTGCAGTATGTAGCCATTAAATGGAGTCACTTTTTTAGGTTAGAAAAAGAGTTGAAGAATATATCATCATTATCTTCAGCATTTATTTTTAAGGCAGTATAATTACTTCAAGACTACATTGAAAAGATACAAGTTTATTAGTATAAGCAGCATAACTGGGGTGACCATATGTCCTCATTTGGCTTGGACAGTCCCAGATTCTATGAGCTGTTCCCAGCCAGGTGGTCAAAAGTCCCACGCTGGAGTCCGGCAGGGAAGTGGAATGGCATGGTGCACCTAACAGGCAGCTGAGCTGGCAGCACTGCTGCTATGCAGAAGCAAGGTAGGCAGATGTATGGTCACCCTAAGATGCCATATGTGAGGTCCCTACATTTCTTGCTCCTGCCGCCTACCTGGAGCACAAGGCCGCTCTGCCTTCCTGCCGGACTCCAGCCTGGGACTGTTGAGCAACCAGCTAGGACTGTCCTATGGAATCTGGAACTGCCTGGGCAAATTGGGAGGTATGGTCACCCTAAGCATAATCCAAGTTTGCAAAGAGGTCAGCTGCTAAAGCTTTGCACACCAATGGCTGCTGACCCATTTTATAGACTTGCTAAGGGTTTGCACACCAAAGGCTGCTGACCCATTTTATAGACTTTGCCATCCTGCTATACGCATTTTCTGCACAGCCTTCACCCCATTGTGCCCTTTAATGCAAAGCTCATCATCTAAGACTCCTCCCTCCCTTGACTTCTAAATTCATACATATACTGTCAGTCAGGTGGTTAGGGACTGAAAGAATACGTAAGAATTGGCATAAACCTCTTCATTTAGAACTGGAACGGAAAAAATTACCCCTTCAAAAGCTATACATCCTTTTCCTTTTATTGACTTAAAAACACGTATTATTTAACAACCATTCCTCTCTAAAAAATACCAAGTGCTGTCAGCTTTCTCAAGTACCAGCTGTTTGTGTAAGCCTATCTTTTTGAATGACTTATTCCCATTTTGGATATAAAATTCTTATTCCTTATGAGAGTTTACAATGTTTATACCTTTGTTACTTTTGCATAAATTACAATGCAACTCAGATACAAGATGTACAGTTCTATTTTGGATGCAAGATTCATGATTTCCCAGTACCCTCACTTCTTGAAATATTGTTTTTAGTTGTTTTAAAAGTTGTATATATGCAGCATATGAATATCCTCTGGGATACAAGGAAGAAATATGACAGAAGACAGTTAGCATCTGTAACTTTCTAGGCTGGAATGCATTCATCAGTAAAGCTCGATTCTATATGAATGTCAAAACGAAACTTTTTTTATTCCTCTTGTGGGTACCAAGATCAAAATAGAGACTGTAAAATGTTGCATTCATGTGCAATATTTTGAGTTGCTATAGATTACTTTAAAATATTTCCCTGCAGAAAAATCCATCTTTTGAATAACATAAAGGAAAAAATCCAGAAATCTCAACAATACTTAATGTTCTTCATAGTCCAAGCAAAAACAAGCAATTAACATTTCTTATCAATTTCTAGTGGAATTAAGATCTTTATCAAACCTTTACTGTTATACCTTCCTCATACTTGTCTCAATCAGTCCCATCAGTTGCCATCTGCTGTGGGACAACACTCTTCAACTGAAGTATTTCTAATCCTGGTCTAATTAGAGGTATGTGGATGTTAAAATTATCCACAATCAGTGGCAGGCTAGAGTGACTTGCTCACAGATAACCTCAAAACATCTGCTGTTATTAAGTGATCTGACTTCCTTGCTGCTCAAAAAAAATCAAGTTGATTTTTTCATATCCAATTCCCCCAGGATTTATTCGGCTAAGCAATACCATAGAAAGTGGAGGGACCTTTTAGATAGGGTGATCTGTCCCATTTTAGCTGGGACAGTCCTAGATTTCAGAGGCTGGTTCTGGCAGGCTGTTGGGAATAATAAAGGGTTTCCCAGAAATGCAGGGGCAACACTGACATGCCTTGGCTTCACTGACATGCCCTCTGGCACAGGCTTTCTGTCTACTACTTCGACACAGAAACGGAACAGCACATCCTGTGAAGACGCTCTTCGTGCCTCTTCAAAGGAAAAGAGAGACTCATGCCAGAACTTACCAATGAGTGCAGTCATGACTCTGAGCGAGGAGCCCTAGCACAGCCAGAACTTTGTTTACCTAACCATTGAGCTAACCACTGGATACTCTGGATTGGTTCCCTATGCAACGCCCAGTCTTTTTCTGGCCAGGAACTTTATCCAGGAGGAGGCTTGTATGAGGAGAGAGAGCTGGAGCAGGACACATACTCTCCATAAAGTCTACAATACCTACCCCCAGAAATGGGGTTTGAGGCCATGTGCCAGTCATTGAACTCAGACAGAGCAGCGTTCTGCCGAGCAAGCAGCAGCTGAGATTAGGTTCCAGGAGCCAAAGGGCTGCAACGAGAAGACCCTAACGGACAGGGAAGTTTTCTTTTGATTACTCTTTTGCATGGATTGCAGGACTATTTAGCTCCTAAGAGGGTATTAATGCTAGTAAATAAGAGATTGGTCTGAGGCCCTGGAGGAAACAGGGCAGGCTCAAGAAAAGGGGAACATCTTAAAGAGGCTGTATCTTAGAAACTGACAAATTAAGAGTTCCTTTGTTTCTTTTTCTTTTTTTCCCTGTTTTTGTTTGAGAGGAAATCCTCGCTGTGGCGGGTCAAGTTAAGGACCAAAACTAGAAGAAAAAGAAGAGGAGAGAGAAAAAAACCCAAGAAGAATAGAGTATAGGGAGACTCAAACAAGCTCAAAACTACTACAGGGGATATGGTCATGATTACAAGCCTAATGCCTTTGTGATCGACGCTCACTAGAATACCACCTCCCATAGCAAAAGTTCCATCAAGTTGTGGCAGGCAAGAAATTGGGCCATGAGCAGAGTCTAATCACTTAATGCTGGGAGGCATTGGCTAACAACGTATACACCTAAGTCACCAGGATATTGAGGGCCATGCCCATGCAGTGTGCCCCCCGACACACCCCAGCTAGGTTCCAGTTTGAGCCCCTTCCACCTTCCTCCCCACCCCAGACTTCTTAATAATTTAAACACAATATTTTTCAGAATTCCATTTTGGGATTATTCTGTACAGTAACCACACACACACACGCACGCACACACACGCTCTGTAATGGTTCCAAAGAGCAATCACCCTTTACTCTAGATAGCAGAAGAAACAGTCCTGGTAAAATGTCATTACCAATATAAAGGGCTTCAGTAAAAAACAGCTTTGAAAATGTATTGTATATACATCATGTTTATATTATAATAATAGGTTGCATTACTGCAGTGCCTTTCCAAAGATATACACACCAAGACACTGGTGAAGCTATACAACAAAATTCAAGAACATACACTATACTTATCAAAGTGTCACCTTCTTAAAATAGAAACATGCATAATCAAATTATGGAGTTATTAAAAAAATTAAAGGGCATGACTGGGAAAATGAGAAATTTTAGTGAATAGCTAGCCTTCTAAAATCATCTCTGGAAAATAAAGTTTTTAAGGGTGGACAGAGCAAAAATGAAATGGATTTTAGCGGGAGTGGAGGACAGTTCTCCTGTAAGAAAAGTGCAATCATTGCTGAATAATTTGGACACTGATTCTAGGTACTAGGCCTGTGCAAAGCTGCTAGTATTCGCTTCAGATTTGGATTCAGCCAATTTGGGGAACAGTGATTTGATTTGGTGATTTGAATCACTGTCCCGAATAGATTCAGCCAAATCTGATTTGGAGATTTGGTTGCTGCCTAATCTCTGAATCACACAGGCCAGGTCCCTCCCCCGCCCCTCTCCCAGACTGGCAATGGCTGCCCTGAACACCCCAGCTCCCAGCATTTTGGGGGAAAAAAGCCCTGACTCACCAGGTGTTGCTGAGCAGGGAGGTGATCCCCACTGCCTCCCCCACCCCACGCTGCATGGGGGGCTCTGCACAAGTGCCTCAACCCCCCCATTCCCCCAGTCCCCTCCACAAGGCTGCCCCACCCACTGTGGCTCCTGCCCTTTAATTCTTTTAAAGTTATAATCCCACTTGGCCCCACAGTTATATGAATATTCTAATTACCTGTTTTATGCAATGGGGTTTTTAAATTTAGAATTACTAGATTTTACACCCTTTAGAATCTGCCAACCAAAGTGATAGCTCTTTGTTCTATTGTCAGAAAACAAAACTCTCAAATTTTTTGAATAATACCGAAAAAGAAAAACATTTGGCCATCTGGTAAGATTGATTAATTAACCTAGAAAAAGCAAAGTTAAAATGGCATTTTCATCAAATGTCACATGTTTACTTACAACAAATATACATAAACAATACCATTCTCTATCTCTTTCGCAAAGAAGCTAAACTCAAGGATATGTTAATGAAAGAAAGATTACTTTGGTTTAAAACATTCAATCTCCATATATGGAAACTCACAATGCTAGCAATCACTCCCACAAAAAGTATAATTATTATATTGGAGGTTTAGGAATGGAAGGTATTTGTACAAATTGGAGTGGGGAAAGGTCTTTTGTTTATCATGATGTACAGCTGGGTGTCATTAGATTCAGTGTAAAATCCTTTTTGCTGTACAAGGAAAGTAGGTGAGCTAAGACTTTTTCATTTCCTTTGGTGGGTGCATAAGATATTCATGTTGCTTACGAATCTCTTGGTTTTCCTTGTAATATAAATATATTCATTAGCAAGGATGACATGCCACTTCATAACAGCTGATAAATATTAGAAAGAATGACATGACCTACCTACCTTCTGTTTACTTGGGAAATGGAAATTAATACTGGATTTCTTCACTGCCAGCAACAAAAAGGACTAACAAATTCAGAATGCTCTAAATGCACCTGATGATCAGGGACAAGGATACTTTTTTACTTATCTAGAGATAAACTTGAATCTGATAATAATCAGATAAAATCTAATAATTTTACTGTAATTGTTAATGTAACCTATGGTATCAGATAATGTCGAATGAATAATTATCAAGCAACTTTTTAAAAATGTGCATTATACTACTTAATGCTTATACAAATACAGGATTCAGTTATAAACTTCTTCCAAACTCATATAGATTCATGACACCTGACCTTGGGTCTTTAAACATTAATAATTAGTACTTATTATGTCTGTTATTAATAATAAACATGTTTAGATTCAGTAATGCTGAGCATGAGCATGCTCTATTCCCAGAGTTTCAGAGGTCTGTTCAAATTAATAGTTGTTAAAGTTACTGAATACATTTTCATAATATGTTTAATACAGCTGGTCAGAAAATGGAAAATTTTGACTTGTTGAAAAACAAAAAACCCAAAAGCTTCCACCCCCCAAGTTTTTACAATTAAGATTCAAATATTTAAAGGAAAATATATAAGTATATGGGGGGGTGCTCCAGGATCTGGGAGAACAGCTGTTCACCAGGGATTCCCAAGGGATAACAAGGTCTAATGGCCACGAACATCTGGAAGGCCGATTTAGACTGGACATACGGAAAAAACTTCTTTACAGTCCGAGTGTCCAGGCTCTGGAACAGACTCCCCCCACAGGTAGTCCAAGCATGTACTCTGGATTCATTCAAAAGGCATTTGGATGCTTATCTTGCTGGGATCATTTGACCCCAGCAGACTTCCTGCCTATGGCAGGGGGGCTAAACTCAATGACCTTGCAAGGTCCCTTCCAGCCCCTAATGTTTGTGAAGTAGAAATTTTGTGACAAACAACAATGAAAATTCATGAACTCAGTTTTTTTACTAAAATAAAAATTTGACAGAGTTATTTTGACCAACCCTACATAAAGTGTAATGGGGGCGGATAGCTGAGAGGTTATGGTACCTTGCTATAGATCCAGCACTGCTTGGGACTTGCCAATTGACCTGTGTATTTGCATAGGGAGTTGCAATCATTCTTTCCAGTGCTAAAGAATTGTTCCCATCACTGCCTCTCCTGGCTCCCTTCTAGGGGAGGGATAGTGACCAGGCCAGTTACCATCTTGGAAGCCCAAACTGATGGAGAAGGACCTAACCAAGGAGGGGGTCTTTGAGCAAGGGTGGTGGAAAGGCTTCCTGTATCTGGGTGTGAATGGAAGTTGGGAGGTGTGGTTGGGATTACTGGGAGGATTTGCTTGTGTAGGAGTTTGGGCAGGGAGGTGATGGTTGGGTGTAGGAAGGGTGTTGGAGTTCTCAAGTTTTGCGATGTTGCTCAGGGAATCCTGTCTGTGGGGTTTTTTTATTGTAAACCACTCTGGACCTTTTGGATAGGGCAGGATATAAATCTATGTATCAATTTATTATTTCTTAATAAATAAATAAAGCAGACAAAAGTGATTCTAGCCATGTCACTCCCTCCTATCATTGGTTATAGAAACTGCCTCAGTGATGTTAGTCCTTTAAGCTGCTAGGCTTAGGAGGACCTTTGACTCACAGGATGCAGGCAGAAGTGCAGTTCCCCACTGTAACTGAGACCGCTTTGCAGGAAGTGTTCTGACTTACAACAATTTCCAAGACCAAATAGAAGTTTCACTGTTGGTTCCAGGTGGGGAGGGAAATCTAACTGCTGGCTATGAGCCTGTAGGTGGTTTCCTCTAGTAATGCCCGTTCTTCCCCTATCAGATCCCTGCCACCTCCTGCTGTTTTCAAAATGGGAAGGGGGAAAGGAAGCACAAGGAGCTCATTTTAGGTGTTCCCCAGCCAGTGTGGGAGGGTAGGATGGGTGAATTGGAGTCCACTCCCCCACCACGGGGGAGCTCCAATACACCTGCCCCACCCTCTAGTGGAGGGGTTGAGAAAACCCCAGACCAAACTCCCTCTTCTCCCTTTCCCTCTTTGTATTCTGCAAGTAGCAACAGGCTGGGAGGCAGCACAGGTAGAAGTTACAGAAGATGCTATGTTTTAACATGTCTTCATCTGGATCCTCACGCAATGAGGGTTCAGATTTTCACCTGACTGGCCATTTTTGAAGTGGTCTGCAGCCGTGCACTTGTGTTTGGTCACAGGTACAGACCACTTTCTGTGGCCATATTGGGTGAAAATTGTCACTTCTGTTTGCACCCAGAATGTATTAATTCTTCAATTCTTCCATATAGGAATCCCAAGTTGCAAGGAAGAAAGGCATAAGGGAAGTTATAGCTGGAGGTAATCTAAAAAAGCAGCTCAGCTACTGGGGATTAGGGATGGAAGTACCAGATCTTACGAGAAGGAGAGCTGGACAGGATTTTTTTCAACACATTTCATTTAAACCAAATGTTTATCTACTAGGCTTGTCTTAACTACAATCAGGGAAGCCTATGTATAATACACTCTATTTGGACTGTCAACAACATTTCATCAGGATAACTGTCTGTTCTGTGAGTCTCTCCCTCTTATTCAGCAAAA
>NW_017729029.1:76038680-76043301 GCF_001723915.1 Gavialis gangeticus | reverse complement strand
GTAGTTATAGCTGGAGGTAATCTAAAAAAGCAGCTCAGCTACTGGGGATTAGGGATGGAAGTACCAGATCTTACGAGAAGGAGAGCTGGACAGGATTTTTTTCAACACATTTCATTTAAACCAAATGTTTATCTACTAGGCTTGTCTTAACTACAATCAGGGAAGCCTATGTATAATACACTCTATTTGGACTGTCAACAACATTTCATCAGGATAACTGTCTGTTCTGTGAGTCTCTCCCTCTTATTCAGCAAAATTTTTTTAAATTAAAAAATCTTAACAGGCTAAAATATATATATATTCCCCAGCTAGATCTAGCATGAAGAACGTATTCTTCATGTAGATGGCCACTTTCCTCCTCCAGGTCCCCACAGATTCATTAGTTTTAGAAGCAAACCTTGCTGCCTTTTCTGAAGAGAAAAAAAAATCCTATTTCCACCTTGACCAGTTTGACTTGAATGACTTTCAACAGTCCCTGTGAATTTTAATGCAAAAAAGGGCAACTAGATACTATCAGCAAAATGTTCACAAGCATTCCAAATGCATGAAAGCCAACCTGTTTCACCCAAATAGTCTGTAGTATCTTTTTGTGTCCAATTACTACTCATGCTATTTCAAATTGGCAAGCTTAAATATTATTCCTTGAACACAGTCATGAATCACATAAAGGCATAGCATCCCAGAAGAGATTAGCAGCAATATGAGGACACATTCTAAACCATCTAGGGACCCTCTTTTCACAAGTGACTATGGCTTTGCTCACACCACTTAAGTACTCACATTCTGAAGACAAACGGTCTCATGGAGACTGTAATGAAGTCTGTGAAGTCTCTTTAATGAAAACTGATGTGTTACTATCTTACCGGGTAATGCCACTTTCAAATGGTTTCAGCCCAGCTGAACCACTCATGGGCAATCAACCCTGTACTCCAGCTCCAGTAGGCCCAATACAACTCCAACCCCACATCCCTGTTATTAGCACTATTTAAGGAAGGGAAGAAATTGGTTAGTGCAACAAAAGGGAAATTATGGGATCCTGGATAACTCAGAGTACACGAACATCCTGAACTCCATGTTAGTTAGTCTGGATCACCAAATTGCATACTAATGGGCTAGTTAAGGAGATACATTCCTTTACAAGACTATACTTGGGCTGCTATATAGAAACATATGTTCCTCTATGTGTCATCCCAAGAATCTGAATCACAGAACTCCAGCAGTACATCAACATTCATTCCTCATTTAATTTTTGAGCGTACTATTCCTGTGGCACTTCAACTGGTAATGCCAGTTGATTTTTTTTCATATCATGAACCAAACTCAGGAACTGATGCTAGATAAAATCTCCCTAGACACTACATCTCCAAATTCATGTTTCATTTATTTTCAAATTGTGTACCTGGGCTTTTAAAGGGGGAGATGTGTATTAATGACATTTATTAGGGCACATTCTGGCCAAAGATTGTTAGAATACAGCCATCCTGTTTATCAGGGATTGATTGCCTAGGTCTATGGTAGGGACAAGGTCAGAGCACATTATACTGACTAGAGAGTAAAATAAAGTATCACTCGGCTCCTATACACATGTATGGAGCCTCCTCTGACATGCTGGAAATCCACTGTGTCAAAGCAGGCTCAATTAATTGAGTCTGCTGGAGTGTGGAAATTAATGCACTTCAGCAGACTCTAGCATCACGTGTATCAGTGTCCCCGTTCTGAAAAATGGTGGTGGGGCGCTTTGAACTAAAGCTTGTCAAATAAGCTTTAGTTCAAAGTGCCTCACCACCATTTTTTTCAGCACAGTGATACTGATACACATGATGATCAGGAGCTTTTAATTAGCGCAGCTTGCTAAAGTGCCTCTCCCCATTCCCCTTCCCCCCACCCACCTCCTGGAGCACATTGAAAAATGCCCATTTTTCCCACTACTGGAAAAATTGTGCTTATGTTGTTCAGTTCCAAGTAAAACAGCTCCTTCTGCTTTGGAGAAAATATTACATTATAGTCAGCTATCTGACATATACAACAGAGTGATAAAGAAGCAATAATAGAGCACCAGTCACATACAGCATTAAAAGCAAAAAAAAGTGCTGAGCAAAGGCACAGCTGCAACAGGTAAGTATGGATTGTTTCTCACCAAGCAAAAGGACTGCCGAGCATTTGGGAAAATATACATAAAATGCCACAAAGCAAACCATCTTGCATCAGTATGACACTCAGGCAAGCAGAAAAGTATAGGATTTGCAATGCAAGCAGCTGGAAAACATCAGTAGGAGCAGTAGTTTACCATCAACAACACAGAATTGTTCTTGGCTATTAAACAAAATTAGAACAAATATAGTAGTTGCATATTGCTGCAGGGCACTAAGGTGTGTCTGCACCTTTAAGGGCAGGAGCAGCTTAGCCAGGGAGCTCTGCAGGCTAGGCAGGACATCACTGCTATAGGCTGCCTGGGCAACAGGCTAATGCAGTAATTAGTTGACACATGCAGATGGTCTGCTGAATGAAAGGAGAAAGAGCCAGAGAAATAAGCTCCAAAGCTGAGGCTGACAGGGGTTAGTTCTCTGCCAAATGCCAGGAAAAGGAGTTCCTGCATGGAAGAGCCACCCTGAAACATTAGGTTGTCTGGTCTGCTGCCTACAGGACTCATAAGGTTCCAAGAGTTCATAAAGTACCCTGGACTGAGAGGCACGCTATATTAGGGCAGAAGTTTGTCCTCTTAAAGGGGCAGAGCATGACTCTATCGTTATTGTTATGTTATAGCCCAGGGGCTTATGTTTGTGTTGTTGTTTGAACTGGTGGCTTGGGATGAGGCTGTAATGGGAGGTACAGAGGCCTCACTAGTGCCCAGAGGGGGCATGTGGTCACCCTGAGCCTTGCCTGCAGCAGGCTCAGACTCGAGCAGCTAGAGAACCTGCAGCAGGCGCAGTGGGTGCAAAGCACACAGCCATGTGGGGTCAGAGGACCAGGTGTCAGTGGGGTGTGGAAACACAGGGGTCAGAGAGCCCAGCACCAGAGTGGGCCTAGGCTAGAAGGCCTAGCCAAATAAAAGGAACCAAGGCTGAGTTGGCTGAGACTCCAACAGAGAGAACAACATCTTTGTAACACCCACAAGGCATATGGCATAGTAAGGGAAAGGCTTAGAGCCATGCAATTAGCCTATAAGGTGTCCTGTGAGGCACTGACTTGGAGAAGGACCTGGCAAGGGTCCGAAGGACCAGTAGGGTCGAGGAGGGTTCTGTGGGACCATGGCTGCACAGAAACTTGTAGGTAGCCTCCCTACGTGTTATTTTTTTCCAACAAGAGGTGGCAGGTGAAATTAAAAGGCACCCTCAGGGTGGAACTGGCAAGGTCATGGAGCCCCAGGGTCATCACAGCCACCCCTGGGGACTCTGCCCTGTGACAAGTAGTGCATTGGCTGGGAACCTGGCCATGCATGGGGAAGAAGCCCATGGTGGGTTAGCAGGGTCACAGGGTGGGGTTGGGGGGACTGGCAGGATCAGAAGGGGGCTAGTGGGACTGCGGGAGGGATGGTTTTTATGCAGAGGGTGGCTAAAAATAGCCCAGTGAAGCAGAGAAGGGTAAGAAAAGAACAGTCCTGGGTTGGGACAAGCAGCTGTGTTTTCCCAGCCCCTGACCTGTGCTCAGAAGGTGTGCAGACATTTGGTTAGACCAATCTAACCCATGGCCCATCTAACTTAAATCACACAGCCCATTTTTCGCGCAACCTAACCTCCAGGGAACAACTGTACCGTCTGACACTCAGATCAACCTAAATAGGGATCTAATTGTAAGGTCTGCACCTGGGCAAACTATCTTAGATCAGGTAGTTATTTTTTACCTGATTGAACCTCCAAACTTCTAACTGTAAATTCTGTATATACTCTGAGTCTGGATGGTGAGAAACAGGGTCGGAGTCCAGGAAGCCAAAGTTGTGGTCAGGGAGAAGCCAAAGGTGAGGAGCCAGAATCATGAAAGCCCAAGTCTAACTAGATACAGAAAGTCACAGATCATGTAAGTATGAGTTCCTGAGTGGGTAGCCAAGGTCAGGAGCCAGAGTTAGAAATGGTCCAGGGTTGTAGCCTAAAGCAAGTCAAAGATCAAAAGCTAGACAGAAGTGCCAAGAACATAGTACCAAGAGAACTACTTCTACAGAAAAATCACTGTGGGCAAGTCTACAACATGACAGCAGCATCTCTCAAACCTGTATACAGGCATACCTCAGAGATATTGCGGGTTCGGTTCCAGACCACCACAATAAAGCGAATGTCGCAATAAAGCGAGTCACACAAATTTTTTGGTTTCCCAGTGCATATAAAAGTTATGTTTACACTATACTGTAGTCTATTAAGTGTGCAATAGCATTATGTCTAAAAAAACAATGTACATACCTTAATTAAAAAATACTTTATTGCTAAAAAATGCTAACCATCATCTGAGCCTTCAGTGAGTCGTAATCTTTTTGCTGGTGGAGGGTCTTGCCTCGATGTTGATGGCTGCTGACTGATCAGGGTGGTGGTTGCTGAAGGTTGGGGTGGCTTAAAATAAGACAACAATGAAGGTTGCCACAAACCTTCAATTTGTAAAAAATGCAATATCTGCGAAGCGCAATAAAGCGAAG
>NW_017729029.1:76026204-76033680 GCF_001723915.1 Gavialis gangeticus | reverse complement strand
ACGCAATATCCACGAAGCGCAATAAAGCAAAGCGCAATAAAATGAGGTATGCCTGTATACACTGGTGAGGCTGTTTTCTAGTGTTTCTTGGAAGCCACTCTCAAGTACACCACAGTCTCAAGAGAGGCTCCAGAAGGAGCACCTGAGTACCTTCAGTGGCATATTTCTGGGTTTAAATCACACTAGCAGGAATAAGTGGGCAGAGCATTCTCAAGTATATCTTGGCCAAGATACACTGCTGGCACTGCTGACCTTACCCTGCTTATAGCTCTTCTGTCAGTGCCACTATCACTGTTTGTGGTAGCATGTTGGTTTATGTTTCCAGGCTAGTAGTCCATTCATCTTCTGCTCCAGTGCTGTCCATTAAGACTATGGAGAATTCTATATGAAGAATTCTTTTCAATTAATGGTACTGTGTTCACTCCTTTTTCCCATGTTTGACCCACTCTATCCACATTTTTTTCCCCAAATGTTCAGCATTTTTTTTGCTTGTGTTTGCTGTTTTTATGGAATATAACATGAAATGTGTATTCTTTTCAGTCTCAGCTTTCTCTTCTTGTCATATTTGAGATTCTTTTTCACAGTCCAGTGTCCACTGTCTACCCTCTATCAACATTAGTCCAATTTAGGTGATTTCCTTAATTAGCAAATTTTAACATCTGTTTGAAGGTCTAATTCAGGGGCTTCCAGTAGTGCCTATTTGAGCGTCTTTGTCCCAGATTTCAGTCATGATTTGGATTCTTACTAGGGATGTAGTTAGTTAGCCCTTCAAGATTGGGTAACTGCTCTTCAGCCTTATATCATTTACAAACTCATTTTTCATCTTCTTTTTGCATGCTCTGTTTAAAACCATTGCTTTCATATGTTTCATTTTTATACAGAGTGCAGCACTCCTCAAATTTCTGTAATACAGTTTCAGAGTTAGACTTCTCTCATTAAAATAAATGAAAGTTATTATTAACATCAAGTGCTTCAGAACCAGATATTATTGGAAATAAGGCAACCTTCTTATTATATCGCCTTTTGCTGGTGACATGATTTTTAAATCTTCTCCAGTTGTCCTCCCTATTTCTGTGCAGTTTTAATTCTGGCAGGGTTTTTAATAGTTCCATTCTTCTTCTCAATTTATTGATCTCTTTTTATTTTACTTTTGGTACCCCATGTTGCTCAGTCATCACTTAGAGTCCTGTTATCTGATGATGGTCTGCTTTCTTCGGTGTTGGGGTTCTGATCAACATACTGTAACATGAGCTTCTGTGAAATGCAGAATTTGCCCCAGAGGGTATGAAACTTTCCTCTATATATACTGGGATTTACAGTACCTACAGCCATTCAGGGCCCCACCCTAACGCTTTACATAAAGCGCCATGAGTTACAGCTCTCTCCCCCGCCCCCAAACCCAACAGATGTTCACCTGTTGGGCGGAGAGAGCTGGAACCTGCTTCGCTGGCCCTAGCCAGCAGGCAGGGGTACTCCAGCAGCCTCTGAGGAGGCTGCCAAACTGCTCTCCTGCCCCAGATCCAAGCCTGTCAGTGGGGGAGGGAGAAGAAAGAGGAGGGAACCAGCACAGAGCCACCAGCTGCTTTTGAATGGCCAGAATTGGGGGCAGGATGGAATAGAGCCCTCTCACATCATGGCCCCCCCACCAATGACCCCAGCTGGGGTATTGGGGGAAGTTGGGCTAGGCCTGCAAAGTGAGGGGGCTGCATTCCACCTGCTGCCCCCCACCCCAATCTGGCCATTCAAAAGTAGCCATTAGCTCTGAGCTAGCTGTTCCTTCCCCTTTCTCCTCCCTTCCTTATTAACAGTTCCACAGATGGGGCTGGGCTGGTGCTGCCAGCATGAGTACCAGCCCTGTCCGTGTGTGAAAAATTAACCCTGGAGGGAACACATGTTCTCTAAGGAACTCTGTTTTAGAGTGCCTTAATCTCATACTTCATCTGACCAAGGTTAATTTTTCATGTGATTGGCCACTTTAAAAGCACTCTGTATCCATGCACATGTATTAACTCATGACTGTAGAGCACTTTCAGGGGCCAATCATGCAAAAATTGCACTTGCATAAGCACCCTTAGTGTGAGACTCAGAATTCTGCAAACCTGAAACTTAATTTTGTGTTTTAGAGCTGAATCCAAGGCCTCCTAAAATCAGTGGAGAAACTCTTATTGATAGCAGTGAACTTTCTTTCATGCCTAATCACCAGCCATTACAGACTAAATGGGAGAAGGTGGAATCATATTCATTGCTAGAGGAAGATGGAATTTAAAAATCTGATACAGTCAGTCTCATCGTCTGAGCTGTTATCCTGTAAGCAGAAACCATCTTCAATTTATTGTTACAACAACCATAAAATGCCTAGCCTTTCGCATGAAAATAAATAGAAGAACATGATTAATACTATTCACAAAAAGGACACAGAATTAATCTCATAATCATGTGAATCTCATAATCATGTGAGGAAATGAGACAAGAGCTACAGCATGAGAAAGTGAAATCTAGATTCAATGTAAATGCTAAATTGTGCCCCTTAATGCAGATGCTCTGTCACTACTTAAGCAGGAGCTGTTCACATGCCTCTTTAGGTAGAATTTGGTCTAGGCAGAAGCATGAGGAAAATAGGAAATTATGGGATTAATATCATGTTTTAATCATTTCATAATACAGGATTCCCACCACTGCCACCATTTGGAAAACATATGAAAAGTGGCTTCTTTTGTAAAAAAAGTTTCAAGAACTGACAAACAGCAGCAGCAGCAATTAGTTCTTTCATAGCATTTTCATCAGTAAATCTCAAAACATTTTCATGCACTGTCCAATCCATAGATAAGTGACGGATTGTTTTGCTGGTTCTAGAATATGGCAAAAAATATTTAGTATGAACAAAAGATATACTAAAACCTGTACCATGAAATGAGCATTTATTTAAAAGGGTGAGGACCATTGTGTTTTGAGAAAATACTGACATCTAATTATGTCCTTTCATAAGGGAATTGTAATCACCTTTCTTGTATACAAAAATTGTGTTCCTGAGTTACAAACAAAAGTTTAAATATTTAAAATATTTGATGTTCTTAGAGATGACTTATATCTATATAATTTATAGCACATAGTCAACAACTTGGGCCATGACCCTTCAAACAGTTATGCACCATTTCAATGAGGCTACATGCAGTGTGGTGGCAGAGTGATGAAGTTGGTTCACTCTGGCAGAATTTGAGCCTTGTTCCACACTTTGCAAAGACTGTCCCATGCCACCCAACTGCTAATGGACACTTCCTCATTTGGGCTTGGGATTTAAAGGTAGATGGCTGTAACTTTAGCCACGTCACTCCTTTGTGTGCTGCTGGTTCCAGAAACTGGCAAGTTTTAACCACATTAACTAGGCTCAAAAGCTCTTTGCCCTTTCTGACTCACAGCAAGCATCTTGGTATCCTTAAGGACTGTCACTATAAGCAGCAAAGAATATCTACACATTTACAGCAGAAAACAGGAGCTAAAAAAAAATACTAAGCATTCATGCAGTTATTCCCATGCAGTTAATACTGTTACTCCCTGACTTGTATGTGTATAACTTGGTACCTTAATATTACAAACATGAAATGTCCTGAATTGTTTTGCTTCAGAAGTAAAAACAAAACAAAACATCCCCGCCCCCACAAAAAACCCTCCTTAAATGGATTCAAATTAACGACTACGCATCAGTAAGGCTTAAAACGGTGACTACATCCAAAAGAATTTTTTTTAAATAAAAAGGAAGACACCAGGGAGTACAATGCAGTCTGACCCTGTTAGTATAAATGGAAGTATTGTTACTATGACAACCATCTTTGATAACTAGATGAAGGTAGTTACCACATTTTCCTTTTTTCTTTATTTTTTCTTTTATTGTATAGTCTCCCTATAGGGTACAAGGGGAACCCGGGAAATACATCTTTTTTGGATATAAAATTTGTGTTTCAAAGAGTATTTAGGAAGTTTATGTATCATGTGGCATTATTAGTCTGAACTGAAAAAACAAGGAGCATAAAATGACCACATTTATTACTGGTATAAATAGATATCATACCAGTGAATTCAAAGGGGTTGCATTCAATTGATCAGTTGTAAAGTTGGGCCAGGCTTTGGAGTGCATACAAATCAGAGGATATACTAAATCCCCAAGCTTAATTTATTTTTGCATACCTTTTTTTTTTTTTTTAAAGAGATATCACCCTGTAATTACAGAATAGACCATGATGTTTTTAAAACTGTTCACACTTTATTTCCTATACTGCCAAAGTAAGAATTCAATGTCATGGTAACAGATGATGAAATCTCCCACTGCCCTTTGCTCTCCCCTTGTCTGAGATTAGTTAAATGGTTAATGGGATATAATGGCATTACCACTGTGAAAATTAGTTTATTGGCTTCTTAGCCAGAACAGCTCCTGTGGCTGGGCTGGTTGTTGAAGTGGGTAGTGTGCCAGACAAGTGCATTTTGCTTTATCTGCATTAATGCATTTCTGCCCAGACAGAAAATGCCTGGGTAAGCAAAGTGAACTTTCACAGAAAACAGAAAGAAACATGAGTTATCTAAGAATATGTGGACAAAACTGCATTATTTTCTAAACTTCAGATTTCTATAAATTGTTTCAGCCTGAAGAAAGATTAAGGCCCAAGTGAACAGTTTCCTTTGTTGCCATGTGAGGCACTATACCAAGAAGGTATTTTGCCAACTGCTGATATAACAAGTGCTTCCCAAAGTCACTATATTTGATAAAAATATTGACACACAAGCCATTTTAGCATTTGTGTTAAACTACCAATAGTTTAGCAGGGTATCACAATGCAGTTGCCATGATAGATTATCCTTATAAAAGAGTCACTGCATAGCAAGGTCAAAAGTATATAAAATAACAATACTACAGTACTTTGGGTGATCACAATAAGAACTACAAGATCACACACTATGGGTGTGACTAACAGCAGCAATGGCCAAAAGAGAGGCAAAAAGAGTCTCTCACAAAGCTCTGATGCAGTGGTTAGATTACTGCTTTTACCAGATCTTGCAGAGTAATGGTAGAAAGTCTTCTTGTTTGATTTCATACAAACACCTGTCTGAGGGAAACAATGCAACTGTGGGGCTCCACCATGGTATACCAGCAAATACTATATGTAATGAAGGAATGCTGTATGTTAAATTCAGACTCCCACTCTATACTATCGCACTTGAACTTGGTCACTATATTTAAGTATAAAAAGCTGACCTTTCAGCTATGGAAAAAGCTGAAGTGTAAAAAGTTTAACACTTCTAGGATAAGGAATAATTTTAAAAAAACCCTTTTAATAGCCTTTAGACCAGATTTCAATTCACTATATTTGATATACATACATTTCTATAAACTGGCTGCACTACTAGGAAGGACTAATTTCTAGGTAAGTTTAAAATGCTGGAATCATCTATTTTTCAGGGGGGGTTGTTTCTTTATAACTAGGAAAATCATGAGGTGTAATTAGCAAAACCTTATGAGGAACCAGAATACTTCAAACCAAAAGATTAAGTTTTCTGGAAGTTATATGCAACTGAAAACAGGCTTTGTAATGAAAGACCCATTAACTATAGTGATCACTGCCAATGAATGTTATAATTATCTCCTTTAACAAAATTTTTAACTTGATTTAAAATGTCAGACTAGATTTTCCTTTATTTAAATTTTCATTACCAATTGAACATTTCAGATTCAGAAGAACTCCAATTATAAAACCCAGACACTTCACTAGAGATGTTCTTTATCTGGTCCTAACTATGAACTCAGGTTGCCAGACAGTTTAATATAAAGTTGTAATCCTCAAGGCTTTCTCCTTTGTTTTTCACTTGACAATTCTTCTTTTATAAGGGTCATAAAGGCAACAGTCTGTAAAATCTATTTCAGATTTTCTTGCTTGGTTGTACTAATCTTGGTATCTTTTTCCTTTTATAAGAGGCTGATATCTTCCTTTTTTCAATTAGAATTCTTTGAATGATTCTTCATGATGTGGAAAGTCTTCATCTCTTCAAAGAATCTGATTCAGTTAACCTAAAGTGACCTCAATTTTGTACACAATAGAAATAATTTGTTTTCTTTACCTCTACCTTTTAACACAGTCATGCTTAGATGATCTTTTCTGGTAACCTCAGTAGGAACTTAAAAAGGGGATTTAGGTAAAACATTATAGGAACAGAAAAGCTAATAGAAATTTCAATAAAAAATTAATTGCCACATCCCACTACAATAAAGAGGTCAGGCCATCCTCTTATATTCGTACATTATCAGAAATACACTGAAGTAGAAGAGACTGGTAAAGACACAATGATCTTGTATTCATTTGCAACTGAAAAATGTTTTGTTAACCCTTCTCTCATGACTGTCCATTGAACTAATCTAGAACAAAGGTGAGCAGTCTACAACTTATGGGCCATATCTGGCCTGCAAAGAGGTTGGACTGGCCCACAATGGTTCAATCTGGCCCTGGGGTGACATGGGGAATCAGTAGCACATGGCTGTGCCGTGCTGCCCAGCAGAGCTTGCCTTAGGGAAAATGGCACCCTGGGTGAACCTGCATTTTGCCCCTTCTCCTCCTCCCCCCACCCCCACCCCAAGTCAGCAGCACTGCTGCAGCCTGAAGCAGGTGGACAGAGGTGCAAAGGCTTTTCATTCCCTAACTGCTTCCTATGTAAAGGCCAGTTTCCCCCTTCGCTGCGCTCTGTGGAAAACACCCCATGGTTAAGCCTGGCAGCAACAGCACTCACCTCAAGCCTTTTCTGAGGGAATTGATATCAGTGTTGCTCCCAGCCCACTGAGACAGGGCTGAGCACAACCCTGGGCAGCCTCTGGCATGGAGAGCCACTGGCTTGCCATGCCCTGTCCTGCCCTACCCTGCCCCCCCCACTTGGGGACACTACCAGGCCACACAACTGCAGATCACTGAAGCTTGATGGGGCTGGGGATGTGCAGTGCCCAGAGGGATCCCTGCAAACCCCTCTACGCCCACTGTGCTTTGGCACCAGGACCACGGGTTGTACAATGCCTCCTGCAGGGTCACTGGAGAAGTTGGCCAGGGCCATCTCCAGTGGCACCATGAGGATGCTGGCACACTGCAGGTGTGGCTTCACCTCCACCAAACTGAGGAACTGTGGTGGGGATGGGCTTATGGTGGCGATGGTGGGCACCCTCCATTCACTGGACAGGCTGGGGGCCTCAAACAACTCTGCCACAACCCCTAGTGCCCACCTGGCCCTAGGCTGTGCTCTAAGTACCCCTGTGATCCCCCTCCAGTGCTGCAGCAGCCAGCAGTGCAGGCACCCCCCCCCCAGCAGGGGCCTCAGCCCCCAGGCAGCAACACTACACTCCTCAGGGTGGGACCCCCCCCTCAGGAAGGCCTCATGGGGTCTCCACTATGTCCGATTGCCTATGGCAGTCTTGCTTCAGGCATGGTAGGGGGCAGGCATCCCTTTGGG
>NW_017729029.1:76017275-76021204 GCF_001723915.1 Gavialis gangeticus | reverse complement strand
CCCCCCCAGCAGGTGCCTCAGCCCCCAGGCAGCAACACTACACTCCTCAGGGTGGGACCCCCCCCTCAGGAAGGCCTCATGGGGTCTCCACTATGTCCGATTGCCTATGGCAGTCTTGCTTCAGGCATGGTAGGGGGCAGGCATCCCTTTGGGTAGAACAATGCCCAGGTGATGTGCGGGGTGGTGGTCAGTCAGTCCCTGTCAGGCCTGACCCCCTGCAGGCATAGCAGGGCTGGGTGGTGCCTAGGAGACCAGATCATCCAGAAAGGCATAGTCTGACAGCAGCAGCTTCAGAGGCCACCCCATGAAGAAGCTCTTGTTTCTCTGAGCCCGCTGGTCTTGGAGGTTCTCCCCGACCTGGTATCTGATCACACTATCGGCTGTCCAGCCCCAGCCTCCTCTCCCAGGGCACCTTCCATGAGCCTGCCCACACAGCAGAGGCCATGCCCTGCCCTGTGAAGGACCAAGCATGGGCTCCCTCCTGTCCCAGAGCATATTCTCTCCAGACCCACAGAGCCAGCCTTAGGGAAAATAGCACCTCCTGAACATGGCACCCTGGATGGTCGCCCATATCACTTACCCCTAAGGCCAGTTCTGCTGCCCAGCCTCTCTGTGGTGCCCCATTTCTTCAGCTGTCCCTGCTGTTCTCTTGTGCCTGAGCTTACCCATGCTGCAGAATGTATCCCTCCCCACATTGCTATTGGAGGTGGGAATGAGTGACAGGGAAGATAAGGACAGCTTGAGTGCTCTAAAGGGTTGAGATTTGTGTGCTGTGGAGAGGACCAGGGCAGAAGTGGTAACCTATGAGTATAAATGGTTGTGAACCCTCCCTGATTTTGAAGGATAAGAACCATGTCATTTAGGAAAAATATTTGGATATAAAATGTGAAATGCTGTATGTAGGAAATATGCCCTGTTCAACTCATATAGACATTTAAGCTAAGTACTTCAGGATGGGATGTAGAGGGGGCTAGTAGAGGGGGTTGGGGACCTGCCAAGGGATGGGGAGAGGCTTGACCCATGAAGGGTGGGGCACAGGCATGACCCACAGGTGGGGTAGCCGGGGCCAGCATGACATGCACATGGGGTGGGAGGGCAGGCACAATCCATGGGTGGGATGGATATTTTAAAGACTGGGACAAAACAGTAGCCCCATCTTCTTCCGGGGATGGGGCCACAGGAGGACTCGAGGACACCTCCTAACCATGACAGGTGACGTGCACAAGGATTACTAAGGTAAGTAACAGGGGTCCAGATAGTTCTGGGAATCAGGGGGTGGCACACGCACCAATTCAAGGCCTTAAATGCCTCTACACCAGTGCTCATAGTATGGGGAATAAGTACGAGGAACTCACCCTCCAGATAGCTAGTTCAAACCCAGACATAGTAGGGCTCACAGAAACCTGGTGGGATTCATCCCACGACTGGGTGGTTAACATTAGGGGCTATAGACTATACAGGCACGATAGAATGGGGAGGAAAGGCGGGGGTGTGGCGCTCTACATCATAGAGAAATACACATCCTCAACCAGTGGATGGGGTCTGAGGAGGGGCAGGCTGAAGTGCTCTGGGTCAGGATACAGGGTGGTTGTGGGGAAAGGGACTTAACAGCGGGGGTCTACTACAGACCTCCCAACCAAGGGCAAGAGCTGGACCATGAATTCTTGGGTCAGCTTGCTGAGGCACTTAAGGCAAGGGATGTAGTTGTTATGGGTGATCTAAATTACCCAGACATCTGCTGGGAGGGGCAGTCAGCCAGGTCTGACCACTCACAAAGGTTTCTTGCCGAAATACAGGACCTCCACTTAACCCAGGAGGTGCACAGTCCCACTGGGAGAATGCCCTGCTGGACCTGGTCCTGGCCACAGGCAACAACCTGGTGAGGGGACTCAAGATCCTCGACCATCTGGGCGATAGCGATTATCGCTTGCTGGAATTCACTATCCAGCGCAGGGTGTCAAGGGCCTGCAGCAAGGCAGTAGCCCTTGACTTCGAAAGGGCCAACTTCAATGAGTTGAAATTAGTGGGAGAGGCACTGGGGTCCTGGAGATTAGGGGAACTGGGTGCCCAAGATGAGTGGTCATTCCCTAAGGAGACAGTACTCAGAGCCCAAGGGGTGACAATCCCAATGAAAGGCAAAGGGGTCAAGAGTGCCCAAAAGCCCCCCAGGCTCACCAAGGGCATTCAGGAATGCTTGATTGCCAAAAAGGAGGTGTACACCCAGTGGAAGGGAGAAGCTATCACCAAAGAGAAGTATACCTACACTGCTCGGGTCTGTAGTGGGGCTGTTAGGAAAGCTAAGGCAGATACAGAACTAGCGCTAGCATCAAGGATCAGGATAACAAAACGTCCTTTTTTAAACACATAGGGAGTGTGAAGAAGACACTGGGTAATGTGGGGCCCCTGCAGGATATGCTTGGCAATCTGGTGGTTGCACCAGAGGAGAAAGCAAACCTCTTTAACAATTTCTTTAACTCCATTTTCTTGTGCAGGGACCGGGATTCCCCTACCAAGATTCAGGATGGACTCAGGAGAAACTCCATCAGGCCTAGGGTCAGGGAGGACTGAGTTAGGGAACTTCTGGAGGGGCTGGATGTGTTCATATCGGCAGGTCCAGATGATTTCCACCCCAGGGTGCTGAGAGAATTGGCAGGGGTTATCGCGGGACTCCTGGAAGGGCTTTACAAGCACTCATGGTGCTCTGGCCAGGTGCCGAACAACTGGAAGAAGGCCAATGTGGCCCCCATCTTTAAAAAAGGGAAGAGGGAGGACCCAGGAAACTATAGGCCCATTAGTCTTACTTCAATCCTGGGGAAGCTCTTTCAGAAGATTATCAAGGACAACATCTGTGATGGGCCAGCAGCAGGGATGATGCTCAAGGGCAACCAGCATGGTTTCATTAGGGACAGGTCCTGTCAGACAAACCTGACTGCCTTCTATGATCGGGTCACAAAATTATTGGACGCAGGTGTCGTGGTGGATGTAGTCTTTCTGGACTTCAGGAAGGCCTCTGACACTGTCTCCCACCCCATTCTCATTAAAAAGCTAGGCGACTGTGGCATTGATGCATACACAGTCAAATGGATTGCAAATTGTCTGAGGGGGTCATACTCAAGGAGTGGTGGTGGATGGGTCATATTCAACCTGGAGGGAAGCGGGCAGTGGAGTCCCCCAGGGCTCGGTCCTTGGGCCCGCACTGTTCAATTTATTAGCGACTTGGAAAATGGAGTGAAAAGCACCCTGTTTAAATCGCAGACGACACCAAGATTTGGGGTGAGGTGGGCACGCTAGAAGGAAAGGACAGATTACAGCGGGACCTGGACAGGTTACAGGGGTGGGCAAATGAAAATAGGATGGGATTCAATACTGACAAGTGCAGGGTGCTGCAGCTGGCAGTAGAAACCAGTAGCATACCTACAGGCTGGGGAACTATTCTTGAAAGCATGCTGGCAGAAAGAGATCTTGGAGTCTGTCATGGGGCGGGGCACAGGGGGATCACGGTAGGGGCGGCCGTGATCCCCCTAGCGCCCCTACCGTGCCAAGTTGCCCTTCTAGCACCCTCGTCTCGCCCGCCACGTCTTTGCTGTTTATATAATTTTAAAGGGGAGGCTGCCTTTCCAGGGCTCCTCGGACCCGGTGCTCTTGCCTTATGCGGATACCTCTGGGTGCTCCCACCCTAGGGCTTCGCATGGCTCCTTCCACCCCCAATACCACGCCCAAGCCTCGCCGGTGTTCCGGACGTTCTCGTGTCTATATATACTTGCCCGCTCCAGGGCCTCTCCGGTATACGCACCCTTCTCCGGGCTCTATCCCACGCTCCCTAACCTCTCGGGCTTATACCCGCGTGCTTACCCCTAGCACGCCTAATGTACTCGCCCCCCGCCTGGGGCCCTGTTGCTCGCCGCACAAGCCCTGTCTCGCCCCTTCCG
>NW_017729029.1:76006606-76007098 GCF_001723915.1 Gavialis gangeticus | reverse complement strand
GGCTAGTGTAATTACCCTCTTCAGGCTCCCGACCGCACACTCTGGCCCTGCTTCGGGCCTCTAACCGCGTGCTTGCCCTACTCCGGCCTCTTACACTCGTCCTCGCACCCCCTTTATGGTGCCTCCCCCCTAGACTCGCCTCATCTGGGGCCTTGTAATAGGCGTCCCCCCCTTTTGGGGTTTATGCCTCACCCTCTCTGGGGCTTCCTCAGTAAGCCCGCCCTTCTCCGGGCTGCTAATCGTGCGCCCGCCCTCACTGGGGCCTATGTCCATGCTTCTCACGCTGCGCCCTTGCTGGGGCCTATGTCCACGCTTCTCGTGCCGGGGCTCAGGTGGCCCGTAGCTGTGCCTGGCCCCCTTGACCCTTCTCAGGGTCTTTTGCCCAACTGAGCAGAATACCGCCCTCGGGCTGGGGTCTCAACCCCCCCACACACCACACCACACCGGCACCCAACAGCCATGCCTCCCAGGCACTGCTCTGTGCCCGAACAG
>NW_017729029.1:75994474-76001606 GCF_001723915.1 Gavialis gangeticus | reverse complement strand
GAGGTCTTTAAGAGGAGGCTTGACATTTACCTAGCTGAGGTCAGTTGAGCTCAGTTTCCTCTCCTGCCCAGGGCAGGGGGTCGGACTACAAGGTCCCTTCTGACCCTACATCTATGTATCTATGAATCTATGGGCAGGACCAGCATGACCTGCAGGTGGGGTGGGGGGCCAGGTGCAACCTGTGGGTGGGGTGTGGTAGCAGGCATGACCTGTGAAGGTTGGGGGGGGCAGGTTCTACCCCCAAGGGGGGGCGGCACTGGGGCAACACACAGATGGGGTGAGAAGGGCATGACCCACAGGTGGGGGGGCAGGGACAACCCACGAATGCGGTGGAGTGGGCCACTTCAAGCTGTGGATGAGGGGGGCAGTGCAACCTACAGATGCAGAGTGGCATACCCACATGTGGGATGGGGGTCAGGTACAACCCATCACAGGTCAGGGAGGGGCTGGTGCAACCCATGGGTGGGACAGGGTGGCAGGTATGCCTTATGGGAAGTGTGGGCGGGGCCAATGCAACACATATTGCAACCCACAGGTGGGATGAGGTGGGGTATGGGAAAAGCCATGATCCATGTGTAGGATGAGTTGGGGTGCAGTCCCCCCAGTGAAATTACACCCCCATCCCTTCTGCACTTGTCCCAAGCAGAATTTACTTGCTTAGATCCAGCAATGGCAAACACTGATAAAAGCAGCTGCACCCCGAGCAGTTTGTGAGATTAGGGTTGTGAGGGCTGGCTGCTTGGGGAGGAAAGGAGCCATGGGGGGACAAAAAAATAACCCAATGTGGGTTGGGGGGGAAGGTGAAAAGAGCAGCCCCAGGGCTGGGGCCAGTTGCTGTGTTTTCCCAACACCAGGGCTGCACAGAGAAAGTGTACAGAAGTTGCATAAACTGGTTTGACTAAATCAAACAAATTTGATACTACATAGATCCAGGTTTACGTTAAATGGGGTTCTGCCATTTTTAGACTGGTTTGTGTGCATGAAACTTCTGTACAGTTACATATTTAGACTGATTGCCGGTCACTGAGACCAGGTCTGTAAGTATAAGGTCGGCACTGGGACGAGCTAAGTTTAAATCAGGTGGTCATTTTGAACCCAATTTAACCTCCCCAAATGTCTGTACTTAGCCTTAGAACTAAAGGAAACTACTCTGAGATATGTCTCATTATGAAACTGCTTTAATTTCTTTGAACTAAGAGAAAATGTTGAAAACTGTCAAGGAGTTCATCCTACATTTTTTTCATTGGCAAGGTACAGGGCTGCTAAAGCTTCCCTCAGGGTATAAAAGATTTTGCCTTCATACTTAATTTACTGAACAGAATGTGCAGGAAAGAGTGACCAGAAATGCTAGCACTTACAATCCAACATTTCCTTCTCTCATACATTTACTAGCAATGCAGATCCACTGGGGCTATTTTATCGGTTCCTTTTTCTGGCCTTGGTTCCTCCCAGCAACACTTAAAGGATTCTTCTCTAGTGCAATGGTGGTCCCCTTGGGAAAATTAATCAAACTTCTATAATGTTTTGCTGTGCTGAGCTTGTCGGGCTACCATCCCAATGACAGCACAGACATACATAGTCTATGGAGGCAAGCAAAGAGGTTTCCCAGGGACTGATAAAACAAGTAGAAGGGGCTAAGGTATTGATTTGCGAGTTTGACTGAAGGAGAAAATACCAGAAAAGCAAGGCAGAAAAAAAATTCAGTCAGTGCAACCACAGGGAACATGGCCTGAGAGCTGAGAGAGACCGTATTTGAGCTGAGAGCAGACTAAGAAGAGCTGGGAACTGTGAGTCAAGAGATACGCTCTTGTTTGATTCCCACTTGCTCAGGGTTCTGTAACTTTATTGTAAGCAAACAGGATTGCACCACAGGTAAGTAATAAATCTAGCATATTTCACTCCTAGATCTTGAAGCACTTTATCAAGCCAGATGAGTAGAATAAGTTACTTTGTACAGAGAGAAAAACCGAGTCAAGAGAATGAAGCATGTCACCCAAATTGACCCATATTAGATTAGTGAAAGAGCTGGACCCATAATCCATTGTCCAAGTATTCCAACTATGGTAGTGATACATGCAACAAAATATACACTTAATATAATTTTCTGAAATGAACACGTCTTTTATACACATTATTATGTATATAAATCTACAATGAAGAAAGCACCCTACATGTCTGAAACTGAAAGTGTCACAATGAAAGTGAGATGAGTAGAAGAGGAAAGACACACAAGGTACAGAAGGAAGGATTTTATAAGGACATATTGGGAGGGAGCATCTTTTTAAATTAAAAATTAAAAAATTGCTCAGTGGTGAGAATTAGAGATTGCTTCAATGAAGTCAGTGGTTCTACAGCAGTTTTAAATCTGTGAGAGGTCAAAATAATGCCCTAAAAACTACAATTCTTTCTAAGGCAAGGAACATTCCAAGTCTGATTTATGTTGTTGCTAGAATCTCCTGATGGGAATCTAGCTTTATGTATCATTGGGAGGAACAATGTTCATTAATTAAAATACAATGAGCTTAAGAACATGACACACTGTAATTTGGCTGAATAAAGCACAATTGGACATAGGATGAATTACATCTGCATTATGTTTCTTTAACAATTTAATTAATTAAGATACAGTTACTTTATTTTTATTCTGCAGGTAGCTAACCCATATTTTCAATATTTACTTCAAAAAGTCTCTATGTGTAATTAATAATACTAGCACATTTCATTCCTGGATCTCAGAACAGAGATGGCCAAGTCCTGAATCTCTGCCTGAAGCTAGAAAGGTAATGTGGGTTGCTTCATACAAAGATTGAAGCTGCTTACAGAAAAGGAGAACAAAGTGATCTGCCCAAAACCCATATTAGGCCAGTGGAAGAGCTGGAACAACAACCCTGATTCCTCTAACCCTCTAGATGCTGACCATTGAACCACATTGCCCAAGTATCTTAATCGGCTTAGTGGAACAAAACATGCTGAATAGAATTTTTCTTAAATGAATGCTTATTATTAGTGACTGAGATTTAATCAATTTGGGTAGATCTTTATAGACTAAGATATGCTAACTGTATATATAGTGTCATATATCAGAACAATACTACAGAATATAACAAGATCACATTAGTGGCACAGGACAGTGCATTAATAAATGCATACGATGCTTGTAGTTTAAAACACAAAAACATGTGCGTAGTAGGTGAGCTTTTCTCAGCCCATTTTGCAATGCAGTTAAATATTTGCCATCAGTGTTACAGCTCTATGGTTTGCAGCAACTGCAGAGACTTTGCCACTTTCACCTGCCTTCTTTAGGAAATATCAACACTTAAAAACATCCGAAAGTCTCCATGGGAATTTAGGAAGCTGCAGCCATCCTATCATTTGTATGGAACCATCACTTCTATTACACAGCTAGGAAGGGGGATCTAAGATAGCCATAAAAGGTCTACCACGAATTCATGGTGAATCCTTGCTCTGCCTAATTGCTGGAGATCTTGATGGGAAAAGCTCTTTCCCTCTACGCTCCTTTCAGCACCAAGACATAACAACATGCATGGCTCACTTGTGGTTTAACTATTGCTTTGCAATCTCATTCATAGCAAAGTGGAAGAGCTGGGGCTGATCACCAAGGATCCCAGTTTTCTCTCATTAAAAAAAATCCAAAATTTTCTAATTTAAAAAATAACAAATCCACATATTTCTATGATTACAATAAAACACCACATATATGGAATTTTGTTTTAATCATGGAAAACTGTGGATTTGGGTGGGTTTTTTTAATCAGAAAAGTTTTGATTTTTTTCATCACAGTAAACAAGGATCCTTGCTGATCACAGCAAAATTAAATATATCTCCCTCTTTTTTCTTCATAAAAATGGGCCGATGTAGGAGCAGCATCTCGCCACTCAAAACAAAACATTACTTGCACGCTTGCCAAAGGTATGCAGCATTTCTTCAGGTGTGAAGGGTGACTATTCCATATTGAATTTAAAAATGAAATTACAAAGAAGATAGAGACAGAGTAGACTATGGGAAATCAGATGGCTTGAAAGAGAAAGGACAAGTGTGGGCATTAGATCAGAAATGTGTATGTATACAGGAGATGTTTAATTAGTGAACAAATGAGGTGGCCCAAGGACAGGATGACAGTAAATCTCAGAGCCCTGAAAGTGGATAGAGAATATAGGAAGAAGCAGAAGGATAACTGAGACGGGGCATTTGAAGCAGCAGCCTTGAGTGCCATCTTGGGAGAGGGTACAAAATTAGCCACTGCCAGTGTCACAACTGGCAACTTTACCACCACCAGAAGTGCAGCAGCCACTTGTCGCCACATTTACTGCTCCTGCCTAAGTGCAGAGCTGCCATTGCACCTCTGGGAGGAAAAGGTAGTGCTTGGCTGTAGAAGTAGGAGACAGATTAGTAGAGTATGCAGTCTGGACTAACAATGACAGTCAGAAAAAAAAGAAAGAAAAAAGAATTGGCTGACTTCAGAAAGCCTGAGGAGGTTGGGAATGAAAAATGTTCCCAATGAAGTCCCATGTGGTTCCACTATCCCAAGACCTTCCTGACCCGATTCTCATTTAGAATACCACTCTCTGCTGCAAATAAAAAGAGAATAGAAGCTTCATATGGGGAACTGCAAAAGGTTTGTCATGAATAAATCACTATTTTTAACATGAAAAATCAAAATCTTGACAACCTAGAAGTTGGCTAGACTGATAAATGGTAGCTGGCACTGCTATTGACAGACTGAAAGTTTGTACCACCTAACCTGCAATCTGTACTGAACTGATATTCTGAGATTTTGTTTTTAACTTTTATGTGCATTTAATATAAATTACAGAAACATTACTTGGAGCCAAAATTCTCTCCAAGGAGAGTAACCTAACCACTAGGATTCATTATCATGCTCCCCGTTGCTTCCTCTTCTTGAGAAATGATTTATCTTCTGCAAAGTGGAACAGCTTCAAGAAGAGTGGTCACACCCCCAAGGAGACTCCAATCATACCTGCAAAACAAAATCTGTCCTAGGCTAAGTAAAGAAAGTCGAAGACACAGACTGAATTGATTCAATCTTTGCAGGTTTCTGTAAACTGCCTAGATTGAACCGATTAGAAAGTGAACTGATGTTCACTTTTCAAATCTGAAAGTCAATCAGGCTCCTGGAGTGGCCAATGCCAGGAGCTGCGGGGTGCTAGAGTATGCCTCACAGCCTGGAAGTCACAGCAGAGACAAGAGACAGGTGATTCCCCCAGCTATACCCACTCTTCAGCCTCCAGCCAACTGAGGACAGAGCATGGTGGGGAACTCCCCCCCAACACCGGACCCCCAGCTGGGATCTCTCAGGTGCAGGGAAGGGGGAAGGGGAAAGCCGTCAGTGGGGCGTTTCTCCCTTTCTCCTCCATGCCAGGAGCTGGTTCCCCTAGCCATGCTCCCTCCTCAGTCCCGACCAGCTGAGGAAGAGGTGTGAGGGGAACGCCCCCACCCTGTACCAGACTGCTGGCTGGGGTCTCCCTGATGCAAGGGGAAGGGGGGAAGCCCCAAGTGGTGTGTTTCTTCCTCTCTCCCTCCACACCCAGCTCACCCAAAGCCAGAGCCCAGTGAATCATCCAGCCATGCCCCATCCTTGGCCTTGACACCCCCCTCCCCAGCTCCGGACCCCTAGCCAGGCTGTGCTTGGTGTGCGGCAGGGGAGAAGCCTGCAGTGGAGGCTGCTTTTCCCTCCTTCATTCCCTCCTCAGCTGGCCGGGCCTGCTGAGGAGAGAATGAGTGGGGAAAGGACCCCTCCACCCACCTGTGGATCCCCAGCCAGGCTGTACCCAGCATGGGGAGAAGCCCAGTGGAGGCCGTTTCTCCCCACCCCCCACTCTCTCCTCAGCTAACCTGCCAGCCAGAGAAACAACTTGGCTGGGTGACTGTCCCGGCTCCTGGCTCAGGCAGGAGGAGTAAAGCCCCTACTGTGAGCTTCCCTGCTGCTGGCAGCCAGGGAAATCACCCAGCCATGGGGCCTCTTCAGCTAGCAGGCTAGCTGAGGAGGGACTGGGAAATGAAATGGCTTCCACTGCAGGCCTACCTCCTGTGCCAAGCACAGCCTTGTTGGGGATCCAGAGCCAGGTGGGGGACCATTCTCCCCACGTTCTCTCCTCAGCTGGCCTGATAGCCTGGGATGGGGTGTGGCTGGGTGACTGCCCTGGCTCCTGGCTGCAGGGAAGCCCACAGCAGGGCCCTTACTCTCCCCACCTAACCTGGGAGTTGAGGCAATCACCTGTCCAGGCCCCCTCCCCAGCCAGTGGGCCCATCTGAAGAAGGGAGGAATGCCCCCCTGCACCTGGCTCTGGACTCTCAGCTGGGCTATGCCGGGCACAGGGTGGGGGGAGCCTAAAATGGGGGCTTTACTCCCCCCCACCTGAGCCAGGAACTGGGAGCCAGGGTGATCACTTAGCCATGCCCCTCTCAGGGACATCAGGATGTGGTCTGGGACAGAAGTTCCATAAACTGGTTTGACTTAAATCAGTTAGGTCTGATACTACATTCAACCAGGTTTATCTTATACCAGTTTTGGCCATTTTGAAAGAGGTTTATTTATACTGAACTTCTGTTCTGTTACAGGTTTAAACCAGTTTCTGATCGCTTAAAGCAGTTTATGTGTAACTTCTGCCCCTAACCCTAAGGTTTAGAGATCTCTCCTGGAAGGTTGGAGTTGTGGGCTTAAATTCACTTAGGCAGAGGGTCTTCCATATCTAAATGAGTGTCTGTGGGGGAGGAAGGGAGCAGGAGGCCCCCGAAACCCCACTCCCTGGAGCTAACCATCCCAGGTTATGCCCCGCGGCACAAATTGCCGGGGCGGGAACACTCACCCTACACAGGTGCGACCACAGAAGAGGCCCCGAGGCAGTTCCGGCCACTACAAAGGGGACGCCGAAGGCAGCTGGACGAGGGAAACCGAAGGCAGCGGCGGCAGGGAGGAGGTCGTCAGGAGCACCCAGGCGTGGGGAAAGGCTGCCGGCAGGCGCAGGAGGACCTTCTGGGGCAAGGGCAAACCCCAATGGGACCTGGGAGCTGAGGAGCAACTGCCCCACCACGCACATTGACTGCTTGGAGCCAGTGAGAATGGCTCGGCTCAGTGAGAGCCGGCGAGACA
>NW_017729029.1:75988193-75994318 GCF_001723915.1 Gavialis gangeticus | reverse complement strand
ATCCCCATGGCGGACAGGGAAGGACCGGAGAAGCCGGTAAAAGGTACGGGTAACCTTCAGGCTCCGGGAATCCCTGGCTGGAAGCATTCAGTTGTTTTTTTTTTTTGATTTCTGTACCTCAGACGTACCCTCGCGAAGAGGGGGTGAAGCAGGCGGCTGAGAGACTTTGGGAGGTACGGGCGAGGGTGTAGGGGCAGCAGAGCCCTCGACAATGTGGGACCCCTGAGGGTACAGGAGTCTCATTTGTGGACTGGTACACTCTGGATTTTGTATCACTGAACCAGGAGATCATCAAAGTCGTGGCAGGCAGTTCGGAGGAAACCAGCTCACAGACGAGCCTTGGGAGGAGGAACACCCTGGGGACGGTCCCCTACCAAGAGGGGCGGAGGCTTCGGCATGGAGAAAAGTGACCGGCACAGCCCCACCCTTGGACAGCGTCCTATGCAATGATTCATTGTATAAAGGGGGGAAGGGATTACTTTCCCCTCAATGGCCATGTCTAGATGAGTGTGGCAATGTGATATGCGTTGCTGCGAACATGTCTGCAGCGCCACATACTGCACAATCAGATGTTCTCTGTACTGCAAGGGAGCGCTGCTTGTGCTTGTGGATATCTAAGGGTAAACAAAAAAAAAACATGGAAAAAAAGCAGAACAGCGCATGCACGGGCAGCATGTGCCGCTCAAAGGTGGAGCTGCACTGCCCAGGGCCATGCTGCGGCTGCTGGCCAGGCTCTGCACAGCAAAATCACTGCTGCTGCAGCCCTGGGAAGCCCCCAAGCCTCAGGAAAGGCTGCTGGGTAGCCCAGTGCTGGCCCCAGCTTTGCCTACTGCCCCTGGGGTAACTTGTTGTGTGCCAAAGCACATGTGACATGGCCATTCCCTGGGGACAAGTAACAGTGGTGCAAGGCACACTGCCACTACTTGTCACCAGGGAACCAGATATCCAACCTTGTGTGGACACGGCCCATCTGTATTTTAAAGAAAAGAATGACATAGGATCCAATTTTTAAAGGAAAAAGTGCTGGTTCCTTTTTCCAAGAAAATATACAAGGCTTTAAATCCTGAGGCGAATAGGGGGAAACATAGCATGAGATAAGGAATAAAAGCTTCAAAGAACAGAAGGATCTTGGAATTTAGGATACACCCTCGCTTCAGTGATTTCTATTGTCTAGCTCCTTGCAGTTCACTGCTCAGCAGGGTGGGGGGGGTTTTTTTCAGATCTCATTGTGAATCAGCTGTCTCTCCCCCAGCACTGTTGAGGAGCCTTAAGCACATAACTTCAAGATTTTCTGAAAGGACCAGATACTTAAAAGGTTAGGCATCTCTTCACTTAGCACTGTAACACTTATGTCCCTTTTTATATGCACAACAATATCTGGGTTTTAATAAAACAATAATGATGATTCTTCTTTTTATTTTACAATATTATCTATTATTACAGTATACAAGTTTGGTCAAGAAAATAGAAATCCCAAAATTAATTTTTCACAATTTGGCTAAAGTAGCACAGATTATAGAATTTTAAAATGAAATTTCATTAGATTTGTGGTTTGTATTTTACCATTCTGGATACTGAAACCAAACAACTGTATACCAAAATGAATGCACACTGAAAATCTACCAAAGACAAAAATATCCAATTACATGTGGGTACACACTTTTCACAAGACCACCACTAGCTCTCCAATCTCTTGGTTCTAATCCTCAAAGGGAATTTACCAAACACCTTCTGTAGACAGCCTACGAACTTCACTTCATAAATGTACTGAATACAAAAAATCATGGACTAAATATAGACATTGGATTTATGGCCTATTCTAACCCGCCTGCCATCTGAGAACCCCAGACATGCATTTTGCATACTGGCTTCTATTCTACCAAGGAGCACACACAATTCACCAGCAGACTCTCTGCCTGAGGAAGGGTGTTTGTGGCTGACAGCTTGCAAAGAACAATTTTTCCAACTATTTAGTTGGCCTAATAAAATATCTCACATCTATCTAAAGAACACTGTCTGCCTAAGTTTACTTATGGGCATTGATGAGAGTTGCTAATCTCAAATGTTTTGGACATCAATTTTTAAGAGCTTATTGGCACTGAAAGGTGAATGTAACATTGTGCTAAGTACTATGATGTATTTTTTCTGCAGCAAAATATTTGACAGTTTACCCTTGTCATAGAACTTTTATTTTCTATCCTTTCAGTTTGCTGATGTCCTGATAAGGGAGATCTGTGACAGTGGATAAAAATAAAATGTGTGGTTTTTATTTTAAAATTGCCTCCTCTACTAAACTTTAGGCCAATAACAATATAGCAATAGTCTAACTAGAGGTAGGCAAGCCCCAGGTGCTGACTATAAGAGGTACAATAATGTCAGCTGCTTCCTCTGCCATCCCAGCAATCACTGGCCCAGTCACCGCTGTCACCCAGGGATACAACTTCCTAGTTATCCCTCTGCATTATAGTGAAGACTATAACTGCTAACTTTCAATCTTGTATGCACTGCTGCAAACACATTTGATGAGGAACAATGGACATTCTTCCCAAATCTCTATAGTCAGTAATAAATTAGGTATATAATTTCTTACCTGATGTCTAATAGCCAGCCATAGAAAAATGTCAAAAAACATCATTTTCACCTTTATTGTACAACTTTGTTTCAGATGGATTATGAGAAGCACAAGCAAACGTTGAAAATGGAAGCAAAAAATAAACAATTTTAAAAATAATCTTTAAAAAAGGTTGGCTCAATTGAAATGTGGGGTAAAGAGTTTTTCCCTCTTTTTAAATTATCCAGGTTGATTCACTTTTCCCTCATTATAACCTAGGATGATTTTATGATCTTAGTGATAAGTGAATGGGGCCACAGTGGGCATGGATTCTTAGATAATACTGTACTTAATGTAAAATGCAATTAAATTATACTATTTGTATGTCCCAAATACTCATTTCTCTAATTCATGGAATGTTTTTGTGTCATTGAATCCATAATTGATCTTCAACTGAGACTTCAGTTTTGAGTCATTGTGCCTTTTATGACAGCATATGAAATGTTCATACTGGAATCGATACTGGGTTCCTGGGATCTGATATAACACTAAAGAAGCTGCTGTGTTTTTTCTATGGAGATTCTGCAACGAGACTTTCATTTCAAGGTTATTAAAGTTATTATCTATTGTCAAAGAATTTTTAATCCTCACTTCACTGACATCATTTTAACCTGTGGAATATCACCAGTGGCTACCAAGTATACAAAAAGACATAGTTAAATAATTTTAGGAGGGAAAAATGAAGATATTGTTTCAGAATGGCAATTATCAACCTTTCCATTTGTTTTATTTAGCATAGACTGTACCAGGTGCCTGTTGCTCCTGTGCCCATTGCTACTGTGGCCAGGTCAGCTGATCAGGGCTCCCAGCCATGGGAGCACATGCAAGCCCTTCAGGGCTCCATTGTGCTCCCCTGGTCACTGGTCAGCTGAAGAGCTGTGCTCCCCAGTCACTGGTGAGCTGATTGGCACTGGCCACATATTCAATTTATGTTGTAATAGGGACCAGCAACAAAGTGATTACACATTTTTCATGTCATAACTTTGTGGCTTATTCCCAGTTTAATCACACCATTAACTGAATGAATGTGTGGCTGGGTTACTATGTGATTAACCAGTTAATCAGGTCTAAAGTGTAATGTCTGTCAGGGGCTTGAGAACTATATATCACATGATTTCAGCTCACTTTTTCTGTTAACTTTCAGTGCTACTGCCAATTCTTGCATCTTGCCGAGTAATTTTGTCATCTCTATCTTTTAGACTATAACCTTCTTGGAGTAAGAAACGTCTCTGGTTTTGTCTAGCACAGTGCTTAATGCAAAGCTGATACTTAAATTAATAATTATCTAAGAAAATTTTCATCTTGAAATGCTGCAGCTCTTACATGTAGGAGGGGCTTCCAGGGGAAAGTAAAACAAATAAAATATCTATAAAAATAAGTTACTTACCAGACTTAAAATTAAACTTGGATTTAGAGCCTTTGCCGGCTCCATACTATACATTTATATAGCAGCACAGAGCTCACCCTAAACAGCAATAGTTATACACTGGGCAGGATGATTCGGGCTACGCAAGGATTTTTACTTCATCATTCAGCACTTGCTGCATCAGCGTAATAATTCTACAAAATCAGCACCAGTTTTTCAGGTAGGACAACAAAAAAATAAATATATGCATGTAGCTGGCTGCTTATGGAAAAGCATCAAAATGTTCAGGTACATGTATTGTTAATTTAAGCATTTTTTGGAAACATTAGGGGAAAAAAATCAACAGGCTTTAAATTTAAGTTCCAGTACTATCCAGATAAAAACTGGCCATGTAGTTAGAAAACTCACGGAAATTAAGCAATCTTGCCAAATTCTATAGCAATACAAACTTTTAAGGCTTTTTTCTAGGAAGTCTGTTCCAGAGATGATTACATTCTGTTTACAAATACATTTTTTGTAAGAAAATGCCGTTTTCATGGAATCTTTTGTTTCCAAAACCTGTCAGCTTTTATAAAATTCTGTATAAAAAAGTGGGAGTGTGGGGTTAAAAAACAGTCAAAATGCCTCCTCAGAATATTTTCTAAAAATTTCCACCCCTTCCCCCTCAGAAAACAAAACAGCTTTTCACACAGAAATTTACTTAATGTTTAAGAAATAAAAAGGTCAAAATCTAAGTGACAAGTTGTCACTGACATCTCAGTATATTTCAGAATGACACCCAAGGACTGAGGCAAGAGAAATTCTCACAAGGGTTCAACTAGTGAGGTGGTATTTAGTCTTGGTTTGGAAAATTTTGGGCATGTCTACATGTCGCCATGCTCTACTACTTCCTTTGGAAGTACTAAAGCACAGTGCAATATGGGTGGTATATGGGTGGTTACTGCACCATGTGTGAGGCACAGTGTTAGATTTTGCCACTACATCGCTGTAGCAATAAACTATACTGGGGCAGCATGCTGCCATGGCAATGTAGCTGCCAATCACATGTAGGACCACATGATTGCTACGTCACCATAGTGCGCTGTACAGTGACATAGCCTGTAACTACATCACCATAGGGTGGCATGTAGACATGCCCTGTGTGTCAAGGAAGAGACTGTACACACTGAAACAGCTTGCTCAAAGTCTGTGAATAAAGAACACTGCATAAAGAGCTACACACACACACACACACACACACACACACACACACACACACACTGCCTGAACATAAGTATTACCATATTTCTTTGCATACCACATGCCCCCAAGTAAGAAAGGTAAAGTACAGGAAAAAAACATACTTTCAGGCATGGCTATTGTTCTGGCTGCATGGAGCAGGGGCAGCACACTCATCAACATCACTTGTTCTTTTGTGCTCATCCAAAAACTGGAAGTATAACCCCTTCATAGCCACTGCCAAATTGGCAGCAGTTTTTTTCCTGCTGCTTCCATATACATAGCAGCTCACCAAAAGCTGCTGCCAATTAGTCAATGGTTATACCTCCAGCTTTTGGCTTTGCAGCAGACACTGTCCCTTCTTCATATAGTTTCACAGTTTGTAGAGTCAGAAGGGACCTGAGCAGATCATCAAATCTGACCCCCTGCCTTGGCAGGAAAAAGTACTGGGGTCAAACAACCCCAGCAAGGTGTTCATCTAGCCTTGTCTTAAAGGCCCCCAGGGTAGGAGCCAGCACTACCTTGCTTGGAAGTTGGTTCCAGATCCTAGTTGCCCTGACAGTGAAGTAGCGCCTCCTGATATCTAGCCTAAATCTACACTCTGCCAGCTTGTGACTGTTATTTCTAGTCACTCCTGATAGCGCTCAGGGGAACAGGGACTCCCCCAAAGCCTGCTAATCCTCTCTGACTAGTTTGTAACAGGCCACTAGATCCCCCCTCAGCCTTCTCTTGTGGAGGCTAAACAGGTTCAGGTCCCTGAGCCTCTCCTCGTAGGGCCTGCCCTGCTGCCCCCTGATTATGCAAGTGGCCCTCCTCTGGACCCTCTCTATGTCCATATCCCTCTTGAAGTGCAGCTCCCAGAACTGGATGCAGTACTCGGCCAACAGCAGCCTGACCAGTGTCGCATAGAGGGGGAGGATCACCTCCTTG